>NC_059427.1:30796636-31096636 GCF_021028975.2 Sphaerodactylus townsendi | reverse complement strand
CAGAACTCTCACAACCCCACCTAGAAGAAGAAGAAGAAGAGTTTGGATTTATATCCCCCCTTTCTCTCCTGCAGGAGACTCAAAGGGGCTTACAATCTCCTTGCCCTTCCCCCCTCACAACAAACACCCTGTGAGGTGGGTGGGTGGGTGGGACTGAGACCTACCTTACAAAGCGAAAGGAGTTTCTAAGCCACCTTGAGTCTCCTTACAGGAGAGAATAGGATGGTGAATAAATGCAAACTCTTCTTCTACTGGATTGAACTCTTGCTGGTCCAGTGAGTTACTCAGAATGACTTAGAACGTGTTTTGTAAATGTGGTCCCTTTTTAAAATTCTTCTACATTAGCTACAGCTTTATCAAGATCCATCCACTTCAGGCCATAAGCCAGCTGGCTTTCATCAGTTCCCAATATTCTCAGTTTAAAGGAAACATTTTAGAGAAAGAAGGTTCCCTTTGGAAAATTTTTATTATGCATTGCTAACTCCAATGTTTTCACTTATGCTGAAAACATTACAGGTTCTTTTAAATGACTGCAGGCTGTTTCTATGAACCCACTATTTACTTGCTTCAACAGAAAGGTTCTGTGCAGAACCGTCAGAAGTTTCTGTTGATGAGGAGTCATCTATCCTGACAAGGTAATTTCAGTGGAACAAACATGCATTCAAGATAGACTTGTCTGAGAACATAAGATGAGCCATGTTGGATCAGACCAAGGCCCATCAAACTGCGCAGCCTGTTCACACAGTGGCCAACCGGTTGCCTCTAGGAAGTCCACATGCAAGACGACTGCAGCAGCATTATTCTGCCTGTGTTCCACAGCACCTAATATAATAGCAGGCTCCTCTGCTACTACAGATAATAACTCTGCATCATGGGTAGTAGCCATTTTGACTAGTAGCCATGGATAGTCCTATTCTCTATGACAGTGGTGGCGAACCTATGGCACGGGTGCCAGAGGTGGCACTCAGAGCATTAAACCTAAGACCTAGTTTTGGGAAAGCAGTGTAGGTAACCCTGTTAAGCACTGTTAAACCCCACTGATTTTCATGTGAAGAACTAAAGCATGATCCTTTACCTGGGAGTAAGCTCGGTTGCTGACAATGGGGCCTGCTTGATTCACCCATTGGAAGAGTTGTACGGTTGCTTCAAAGCAAAGCCACCGACTACCACCAAGCTTACTCCTGAGTAACGCAGGCCTTGGAGCCAACCATTTTTTCTAAACTAAAACCGCAGTATTCAGGTTAAATTGCCATGTTGGCACTTTGCGATAAATAAGTGGGTTTTGGGTTGCAATTTGGGCACTCGGTCTCAAAAAGGTTCGCCATCAGTGCTCTATGAACATATCCTCTTCCCTCTTAAAGACTTACGAGTTAGCAGCCATCACCACATCCTGGGGCAGGGAGCTCCACCATTTAACTATGCATTATGTGGAGAAATCCTTCCTTTTGTCTGTTTTGAGTCTTTCACCTTTCAACTTTAGCATTTTAGCATTGTACTCACTAGGGCAGATGCATGGTTAACTGCTGCTGACACATGCGCACAATTTACTGGTTTGGTTGGATTAAGTATGTCATCGTGGACCAGTTGTGTATCATTTAAAATCAGCTCCACAAGTAACATCAGAGTGTCAGCAGAACACATGGCGCTCATGCTCAGACTGGAAAGAATCAAATGACAGTTTGCAGGCTGAAGTAAGATAATATAAGCAAAACCTAAATCCACCGGAGCCTTATTTATTCCAGCATGCGCTTTTGTGAGTCACAGCTCTTTCTTTGTGTATTAAAGCGTGAGAGCCGGCATGGTAGTGGTTAAGAGCAGGTGCACTCTCATCTGGAGAGCCAGGGGAGAAAGGGGGGTATAAATCTAAACTCTTCTTCTTAAACAGAAAACATTCTCAGCTTTGGGAGTCAAGTAGGGAGAGGAAAAATGGGCAAAAATGACATGCTAGAGAGTGACAAGCGACCCAACCCATACAAGATAAAGACAACAATAAACCTTCTTTTATAAGTTGAGATTCATTTCCGATCCAGCATATTAAACGAACCGATGGAAGAGAGGCAAAATAGGATAAGAACACACCTGCACCAGTATTTGTGATCTGTACCTGAATATTAAGCCAGCTAAGCAACGTGGGAAAGGCTAGAATAGTTATACACGCATGCATCTCCTCTCCAAGAATGGAAACATCTCATTACATTTTATTGGGGTTTTTTTTCAACACAAAAGTAATGAAGGGGCAGGGAAAGCAGTGTAAAAACATTCAAGTGTTTGTGATCCAATTCTCTAAAAATAACATTTTTTAAAAGTCTGCAGTCTACAGACAAACTGTTGTCTCTGGCTTTATTGTTTCTGGTTTTATTGTTCAGTGTTTTAGTGTTGTTAGTTTTATTAGCTGTTGACTGTTACCGGCTCTTCTGCATTTCTTCATTGATTGACATGTACTTAATCCCGTTTTGAGAACTTTGTGGTTATGATGTGGTACAGAAACCTCTTACACAGAACCAAGAAGCATTTTGAATCACTGCCCCAAACCAGATCACACACACATCCAAGCCTGATGCTTTTGGGAATGATTTATTACAATGGTTGCCAGCTCCAGGTTGGGAAATAGAAGAAGAAGAGTTGGATTTATATCCCCCTTTCTCTCCTGTAGGAGACTCAAAGGGGCTTACAATCTCCTTTCCCTTCCCCCCTCACAACAAACACCCTGTGAGGTAGGTGGGCTGAGAGAGCTCGAAAGAACTGTGACTAGCCCAAGGTCACCCAGCTGGCATGTGTGGGAGCGCACAGGTTAATCTGAAGTCCTCAGATAAGCCTCCACAGCTCAAACGGCAGAGCAGGGAATCAACCCCAGTTCCTCCAGACTAAAATGCACCTGCTCTTAACCACTATGCTACTGCTACTCCTTGGGATTTTGGGAGTGGAGCCTGAGGAAGGCAGGATTTGGGGAGGGAAAAGTCTTCAATGGGGTATAATACCCTAGAGTCTGTTTTCCCAAACTGCCATTTTATCCAGGTGAACTGACCACTGTCGCCCGGAGATCAGTTGTAATCCCCATAGTTCTCTAGCCATCGCCTAGCTTTGTGAGGGAGTTGGGGTTAAATTATCAAATAGACTGAGTTTTGAAATGTGTACGCATTAAAAACAAACAACCCCCCTAACCCCCACTAAACAGTTTACAATTATGTGCTTGACCCAGCTTTTTAGGGAGGCGCAGTTAAGTAACACCGCCTTTTTATCCGCCAGACTGAAACAGTAGTAAAAGGCGGGGAATAACTCTGAATAATAAGAAATTATAAATGTTCTGAGGCACCTGTTTGTTTTGAATCCCTGCGGAGCTGAAGCGTCTTGCTGTTGACTTCTCTGTGAACCTCATCTTCCTCGGTTTCGCAGTTTCAATTTAGGAAACTGAGAATAAAAGCAAATGAGCATAAGTTCTGTTGGAGCATTTTCCCTCCCTATGTTGCCAAGGTTACGTTTTTGAAATGCTTTCCTCTTGACTTTCTTCGCTGATTTATTGGGCTCGACTGTGAACGAAACTACCTTGCTCGGTTTTTAATCTTGCCAAAGGCCTTGATTATAGAATTGGTGATTGGAATGACTGTAGGTGTGGGGTTAAGGGTGCTTGCTTTTTTTCCTACTTTGTTACAGTCGTGGAATGCTGATGGCTCTGTTCTCACCTTAATATGAACATCTGTATTCATGCCCCAGTTATATAATCAACAGACAGTTCTAGAACGAGGAGTTGTTATGCAGTAGTGCATTTGCAGAGCTGTTGGTTGAATAGCATTCTTTTATTTCCTCCCTGCCACAATATTTGGTGCAAAAAAAAGGCTCTCTTGCAGGATTGTGGCTGTGATGATAAAAATGAGCAGGCATGAAACTCAATGAAGCTACTGTGTGTGTGGCAGCTTGCAGCTGGAACGTACAGAACAGGAAGAGAAAAGGGGCTATATTTTTTTTCCCCTGTCAGGCTGAAGATTAATCTTCTAGCATACTTTTTTTTTTTAGTTTCTTGGTTCACGTGACCAGAAAATCCAGGGCTCTGAACCAATCTATCGCTAATGGATTATGAAGCCTTGTATTCTGAAAATGGAATTCCCTGCTGATTATATGGGAAACATGTTAAAGGCCCACAAGGTCACTGGAACTGAGCACGCCTTGACTGCGTGCTGATCATTATTTTTGTAAAGCTAGGACTTTCTGAATTGATGATTAATGGCCGAGAATATGTGGAACGGGTGCTGTTCTGTACATTCTGGGGGATTAAGCTGGAAGCCTTTTAATTTACCACTTACTAGTACAGTTTTGTGTTGCACTCCAAGACCCCAATGAACAAATAACTATTAATATGAGGAGAAAGTGGTAGAGAGAGAGAGAATGGAATGGAATGGAATGGAATGGAATGGTACAGCAATAACTACTTTCAAGTCATATAAGGATATAGCTCTATTTAGGATTGCACTGTTGGGATAATAATTAGTATTAAAAATGAAAGTCACCCAATGCAACTATCAGTAGCTCACACTGCCATTCCACAATGAGGACAGTCTACCATACCCAAACTGAACTGTAAGGGTAGAGTGGTAAAACTATAGGCAGCCCTCTCTCAGAACAGGTTCAATGGTTTTACAAGAGAGTCAAATTACAAAAAAATCCCGTAGAAAATCAGCTTAAAGGTAAAACCGATGTATACGTATATCCAACTCTATGATTCTTTGATTTGCTGTTGAACATGGAGAATTAGCTATAGTTGTCCAGGTACACACTGCACACCAATCCATTCTGTGATTCCTACTAAAATAAATATGAACTATACTTAGCTATATGTACACTGTTATTCTTCAGATATGACCCTTATTAAATCAGCGGCAAAAAACTAAGCTAAGACTGGTTATTTCTTACTTGTGAGAGCAGGATTATTTCTTGCTTGTGAGAGTCAAGAGAATATTTCTGCAGCTGTGAGTCTGAGAGGGTAAATTTTGGGTTCTAGGTAGTGTGATCTCCTTAGTAACAAAAACTGGCACAAGTGAAAATGGCTAGCAATCTGTATGTATACAGCATATCCACATATACAGTATTGTGTGAGCCATGAAGTCTTTTCCCATGCTGTAACTAGGTACAGTCATTATTAATTAGGGAACCAAGGCTGGATTTTGCTTACCTTTCGTTCAGCAATTCTGTGTCAAACTGCTGTCATATCTCTTGCCTGATTAATAACCTGGATTTATGTAGAGAGGTTATATAGAAAACAAAAAGGAGCAATAAGTGAAAAGGAACAGAATGTTGTGTTCAGGTGCTTTTTTCTGTTTCTGTGAGGGTTTCACAAGAATAAACCAGTGAGTAGAAAAGGCAGATGAACAGAATTGATACAAGCTAAGAAAGCTGTGGCAGTCTGTGAGAAAGGCATATGAGGTAGAAAAGGAACTTGTATTCCCTGGCTTTTCGGGGGCGGGGGGGGGGCAGTCGTGAGTCCAGTTAGAACAGTCCTTCGATCCAAGGTCAGCACTCTTGTAAACTGGTTTGCTGTCAATTCCTCTCCTGGATAAGCACTCGTGCAAAAGCTCATAAGGTACCCTGCCAAATCCTAGCCAAGTTACTTAATTATTTCGCCCAATTTACCCTAGCTTTCTAAGCAGATTATCCCAACTGAAAATTGTCATGGTATCACCCAGTAATATATGCAAAGATAAAGTTAATCACACTGTGCTCTCGCAGGGATTCTCTAACACTGCTGAGGACTGCACAGTATTTTGCCAGCACACTGAAAGTACTAATACACCATGGATAAATTACATGAAGGGATTTTTTTTTAATTTAGTGCACAGCAGAGATAGCAAAAATGTGTCTTCCAACTCCATCAGCTACATTTCTGGGGGAAAAAGCAGCTGAAGTAATCTCTGACAGCCTGAAATGTATCAACTGAGAATTTTTTTGTGCTATTAATGAAGGCAAGGAAGAGTCGGTTGGGTGGAGCTCGAGTAACTGGCAAGAGAACACCGAGCATCTCCTTCCAACATTATGTTTCTTGATCTGCTGAGCAATCAATCAATATTCAAGAGTGTGGGCCAGGCTTTCTCTTGGGTCCTGACAGAGGTGTAGCTCCGGGGGAGTGGGGTGGGGGGTGCGTGACGCCCCTTGGTACGCCTCTGGGTCCTGATGACCCATCAACCCTCCCTTATCATATTGTTAGGACCCTGCCTGGAAAAGCAATCAGTTCTTTACCTCTGGCTTTCCTGCCAGCTTATTTCCTCAGGAGCAATTTTGGGGTGTAAATATTGGTCCTTTGGCCATTCATAGTATGTGTGTGTCTTGGATCCATGTACTTATTTCTTCCTTTGCTCCTGAAAATGCTAGTTGTTTTCCTTCACAACACTGCCTTCCCCGAACGTCCCTTCAAGCGTGGCATCACCCTTCCCTGAAACCCTATCCAGCTGCCTACCATTTCTCTTGTTGTGTGCTTTGTGTGCTTTGCATGTGTAGGTTCATTGCTCGAAATAGATTTCTTGTTTTTACTGTTTTTATTATTTCAAAAACCCATTTCACTTCTATAACTGCCTGTTCATTTAGCAGTTCTCACTTGGACGATCCTGGTATAAACAGATTATTGATCCCAGTTACCCCCTCTCACTCTCTGTCTTCAGCAAATTCCCCCAACTTACATGGAGACTTGATACATGCTGAGGGTAATGCCACCTGGAAGTTGACATTCCTGGCAAGACGTGTCAGTGTAATTGCGGCCTGGTTAAGATCAGGTGTACAGAGTTTGATTCCCTGCTCTGCCACTTGTGCTGTGGAGGCTTATCTGGGGAATTCAGATTAGCCTGTGCACTCCAACACACACCAGCTGGGTTCTTCTGAGCTCTCTCAGCCCCACCTACCTCACAGGGTGTTTGTTGTGGGGGGGGAGGGAAAGGAGTTTGTCAGCCCCTTTGAGTCTTCTTACAAGAGAGAAAGGGGGGATATAAATCCAACTCTTCTTCTTCTTCTAATTCACCCTAAATGTTCTTCTTCTAATTCAGCCTAAATGTCTTGATATATAACAATATCTTGATCACTTTGACTGTTACTGACTTTCTGGCTCTGCCCCTTTATCCCATGTTTCATGGTTTGGAGCTATTCCTTATCTCCCCTGATTTCCCCTGTAACATTGGTTCAGATATTTTATGTGCCTGAGGTTTAGGGAAATTCTAGTCATTCCATCTGTTTGCCCACATCATTAAAAACCCTGATCCTGCTTGAAATTGGCCAAAGATGAAAAGAATACAACAAAGTCAGTAGGTTTGGCTGTATCATTTGCCAAGCATCTTCCAAGTAAACAGTGTGGGAAGATGGCTGTCTGTTTCTTTATTAAGTTTCAGTACTCTTCAGTTTGTGTGTAGTCATTGTGGGAGTAACAGGATTCAGAAGAGTTCTTTGTCTTTAATGTGAGGGAATCGGCAGTGGGTATTCAAGTGGCTCTAAAAGGTATTAAGGAAGAAGACATTGGCGGGGGGGGGGTGTAGTTTAAAACTTAGCAGTATGAGCAGGTTTATCGATTTGTGGCAGAAGTAAATAGTGAGAATTCTCAGAGGGTAAAAGGACTCCCACCTCTCCCTTGTAGGAACAATGAGTTCCAAATGTCAGAAAGTTCGGGGGGGAGGGGGTTTCCTTCCTCTCTCCAAAGTCCGGGGTGGGGGTGGGGGGTCACAGTCTCAACCCCAGTGAAAGGGATTGGAGGTGCAGAGTTCATTCCAGAAGTTCTAGTCAGTGGAAAATCACAGTTTAAGTACAATCTAGGCCATTGTGATATGGTTTACTGCTGAAAAGCAGTAGCTCATTTTCTGTGTAGCTTGGCTTCCAGTATTATCATGCCTTCTCTGTAGTTTTGTTCTTTCTTATACCACCCCCTTTTTTCCTATTCAGCTCTTTTTTTAGACTTGTTCTGATAAGAGTTTTAATATCGTGTTTGACAAAAGGATCCAATTGAAGTTCAGGTTTAAAGAAATTAAACTGAGCTCGATATATCCTGTTTTCAAATGAACTCTTCTGTATTCTGGTTGCTCATGTTACAGTTATCATCACGTGTGGAGATAGCCGGAGTTCCAGGGTCAATTCTTTCTCAGAGGCTGTCAACTTTTAGGTGATCCAGCAGTTGTGGCATAACCTGGAATTCAAATATATTTTTAGCACCACATACAGAAATTCAACTGTTTCAAATGTACCATCTTCAGATGCTGAATCTTGATTTTTATCTTGATTTTTCTGTTCCGTTTCACCAAGAATGGAGGATTCCATTCCCTCAGGCTCAATAATTTCATATTCGGGGGAAAAATCTATACTCTGGTATCGCAATATCCATCTGATCTGACTGGGTACAAGATACTTTGGCTGATTATGCACAAAGTGTCTGTGACACTGAAGGGGTGAATGTCTGTCACGGCAAGATTTCTAGTGTGGAAGTATTTCCCTGCACCCTGCTTTCACTTTCCATTCTCTCCAAGGCAAGCTGCACCACTTCTAGTGTGACTTTAGTTTGCTTTGCCGCCAGAACAGGGCAGATTTGCCTGTGATCACAGCTTTGCCCAGACATCTTCCCTCTGCCCGCAGCCAGCCTACCTAGCTTCATCCTTCCCACTAATTTCCACTCCCATCCATGCCTTCCCCCTTGCCCTCCCTTTCATGTTGCTGACTCCTTCCTGCTTCCTACTTGTCCCGCTGGCATCTTTCCATCTTCAGCAAGCGGAAGTCAAAGAAAAGAGGCTGACCTCTAAACTCTCATATCCATATATTGATATCCTAACCTATAATTGTCTAACATTTAGAATGTCACAGTGATGAATCCCCAGCAAATCGTGGTGTAGGACTCATTTCCACCCAAAGCCTGTGAGTCCTGCAAGGTGATTGGCCAATCTGCAGCACCACGTTTTTTTGCTTTTGCCACCTTTTAGCTTCCTGACACCTCCCAAAGGTTCCCACATGACACCTCCCAGTGCTCCCTACACCCTTACACCAACATCTTGCCAACCACAAGACCTGAAATTACAACTGATCTCCAGATCACTGAAACCACTTCCCCTAAAGAAAATGGCTGCTTTGGAGGGTAGACTGTAGGCCTTGGTTTTGTTGGGCAAAGCTTTCGACAATACAAAGCTACAGTTGTTTCCTCTTTTTTTAAAAAAAAAAAATCCTCAGACCGACACCTTGCTGACCTCCAGGAGTGTTCTGGAGATCTGACTTTAACAAAGTAGAGTTTGCCACAAACCAGGAGATGAAGAAGAGAATTTCAAGGGGAAACTAAAAACACATGAGCCTGAGTCAGTGTAGAAGTGTCAAACTCTAGCTTGGTGTTGAATCTGAGGGCACATGCAGAATAATGCAATTTCAATCCACTTTCAGAACATTTTAACAATTGTCTACATTGAGCTATTTCGCACAGTAAAATCCGGCTGCGAAGTGCATTGAAAGTGGATTGAAAGTGCATTTTTCTGCATGTGCGAAAGTGCCCTGAGCTCTCTGCGTCTCTCTCTGTGAGAGCAATGAGAGAACTCACTATGAAAATCAGTCAACACATACAGCTAATATTTTCAGTTCTGCTCTTGTAAAGGAAATAAATCTCTCTTCTTAGACCCAACAATAATTACAGTCTTGAGTTATGAAGTCAAGAGTACTGGCCAGTTTCCAGAGCAAATTTGTTTGGTGGGGGGGAGGGATATCAATCTGATAGCCTTTTCAAAGGTATTATAATACCCCTTGCTGCATTCTGCACTTAATTAGTGATTTAAGAGCAGACACATCTGTTCTGCCAAAGACTGTGAAAATTATTATTATGTAAGTGGAATTCATAATAAATTATCCTTAAAAGGGCTAATGCATCTTGAAAATGAGACATGTATTGTTTAATGCTCAGGTATCTTTTGGAAACATGCAGGAAAAAAAACATATTTTGCAAATCCTCTAAGCATGGTCATAGATTTCTGGCTCACTTGTGTTCCAGAAGTGAAGGAAATATAAAAGGAGAATAGCTGGCAACCTACATTTCTTATTAACTCTTTGGTGGATTACATTTTTTTTAAAAAGAAACCACAGCTGTAACATTAGTGGAATGCTACTTATTTAAATGTTTATTTTCCTTCTTATGTCCTTAGACTTAAGGTGGCTAACAATGCAGCAACTCGCAAGGACACACACACACACACACACACACACACACACACACACACACACACACACAATATGTCCATTTATTAGACAGAGAAACAGATTAAAAATAAAGCTGAATCAGCCAAATCAATTTACCGTCAATGAAATGATGTTGGGAATAACATTATCTTCCATATTTTTCTCAATGAAGTATATGTAGGAGCCCTCTGTCTACACCCAGGGTACTGTTCCCATCTTTTTTTCCTTTATTTTGTCAGCCTGCCTAACCATGCTTTAAATTTCCCTTTGATTTCTTGGAACTTGTGGAAGAGATCTCTCGTTCTTTCTTCTTTGTTGTTCTCTTCTGTTTCTTTTCTTTGGTGATTATTATAGTTCTCTTTGTCTCTATGTGACAGTCAATAGAATGCTGCATTTAGACTTTTGATTCTGTTTTTGTCACCTATAAAATATCATGTCCTATAAAGACCTAAACAGATACAAGAGAAGACTTTTTTCTTAGTTGGGTTTAGGAGATTCAGAATTATATATGGGAGTGCATGTTCCCTTTCTCATCTGGATCAGTCTCTGGTCTGGCGGTCTTCCTTTTCCAGTTTAAACTCCCAAGTAAACATTATGACAACATTCAACTTGTGGCTGTGATTCACCAGAGCTTCTAGTTAGCCAGAAATGGGAACTAGGTCAGTTTTGATGACGGTTGAAGACACTTATTGGAAACAAATTGGGACCTGATTCACATGTATCTTTCATGTCATCTTATATATAATTTGTATTTAAAGTGTTGTGTTTTGAGCAGTTGGATGTTCTATTTGTGATTTTTTGATGGCTGGTTCTTTCATGCATTGATGGATGATATGAAAGCAACCGGGTCTGCTACATAGATGGAGATTATGGATGCATCTCCCTTCTCATCCTAACCGATGTGCTTGCTTTGACCCTGAATATCTTCAAGGGGATATAATTAGGACTAACAAAAGGAAACATTTCTTCATGCAACACATGATTGGTGTTTGGAATATGCTGCCACAGGAGGTGGTGATGGCCACTAACCTGGATAGCTTTAAAAAGGGCTTGGACAGATTTATGGAGGAGAAGTCGATCTATGGCTACCAATCTTGATCCTCTTTGATCTGAGATTGCAAATGCCTTAGCAGACCAGGTGCTCAGGAGCAGCAGCAGCAGAAGGCCATTGCTTTCACATCCTGCATGTGATCTCCCAAAGGCACCTGGTGGGCCACTGCGAGTAGCAGAGTGCTGGACTAGATGGACTCTGGTCTGATCCAGTAGGCTCGATCTTATGGTCTTATGTTCTTAATGTCTGAATTGACCTGGTGCAGTTGTCAAAACAAGAGACGTTCAGAATGGTTTACCATTGCCTGCCTCCACATAATGACCTGGGACTTCCTTGTCGGTTTCCCATCCAAATACAAGACAGGACCCAAACCTGATTAGCTTCTGAGATCTGATGTGATTAAGCTTGGGCTATCCAGATCAAGGGCTACATACACACAGATCACATGAACAATTGTATGTTTATCCTCACGCAGAGGTTCAGAGGTGACCTCTTATCTCACTGGGTTGGACCCAGCCAAAAGTTCTATTTGTGCAAGTGAATATTCAAGGAAAAGACTGGTAGCTTATTAGATCCCCACTTGCATTTCTGCTCTCTCATGATCTTGTGCAATCAATTTTGGGGGGAGTATTATCTACAGGGAGGAAAACACTAGTTATTGCAGAAGATCTTGTGCAGGCAGAACATTGTCAAGTCCATTTATGTTTCTGTTTATGCTTCACTGAATCCTAGCCAGTGTGCATAGGGTACCAGAGCGCCTTTGTGTTTCTCTTTTTAATTTGCAGCATCGTATGACAAATATGCGTGTGTAAATTTGCCTAGAGGAATGATTGCTCCTCGAGTTGCTTCAAACTCTTCTGTTTGGCATGGAAGCTCATTTGCTCTGCTTGTTTTTTGCAATGATTCAGTGTGTCAAATTTCAGCCCTGTCAGGGGGAAAAACCCCCACAATGTGATTGATAAATAGTACCCACCAGAATGCAAAGTGAGAAGAGAAGGCAAAACACTGACCCTTTAATCTGAAATGAGCCATCTGTGTTTGATTTCCACATCTTACTGAGTTTTCTGTTAATGTGAATTCACAGTTTGTTTTTCCATTTGGTGCACCCACATGCTAAGTAAATTGGTTCCAATATGTACTGAGGAAATGCAGAGATCTGCTGTAGAAGTTTGCTTCTGTCTAAGACAGGGGTCTGCAACCTGCAGCTCTCCAGATGTTCATGGACTACAATTCCCATCAGCCCCTGCCAGCATGGCCAATTGGCCACGCTGACAGGGGCTGATGGGAATTGTAGTCCATGAACATCTGGCGAGCCGCAGGTTGCAGACCCCTGGTCTATGGGTGGGGGGGGGGGGGGGTGGGGGGGGGGGGGGGTGGGGGGGGGGGGGGGTGGGGGGGGGGGGGGGTGGGGGGGGGGGGGGGTGGGGGGGGGGGGGGGTGGGGGGGGGGGGGGGTGGGGGGGGGGGGGGGTGGGGGGGGGGGGGGGTGGGGGGGGGGGGGGGTGGGGGGGGGGGGGGGTGGGGGGGGGGGGGGGTGGGGGGGGGGGGGGGTGGGGGGGGGGGGGGGTGGGGGGGGGGGGGGGTGGGGGGGGGGGGGGGTGGGGGGGGGGGGGGGTGGGGGGGGGGGGGGGTGGGGGGGGGGGGGGGTGGGGGGGGGGGGGGGTGGGGGGGGGGGGGGGTGGGGGGGGGGGGGGGTGGGGGGGGGGGGGGGTGGGGGGGGGGGGGGGTGGGGGGGGGGGGGGGTGGGGGGGGGGGGGGGTGGGGGGGGGGGGGGGTGGGGGGGGGGGGGGGTGGGGGGGGGGGGGGGTGGGGGGGGGGGGGGGTGGGGGGGGGGGGGGGTGGGGGGGGGGGGGGGTGGGGGGGGGGGGGGGTGGGGGGGGGGGGGGGTGGGGGGGGGGGGGGGTGGGGGGGGGGGGGGGTGGGGGGGGGGGGGGGTGGGGGGGGGGGGGGGTGGGGGGGGGGGGGGGTGGGGGGGGGGGGGGGTGGGGGGGGGGGGGGGTGGGGGGGGGGGGGGGTGGGGGGGGGGGGGGGTGGGGGGGGGGGGGGGTGGGGGGGGGGGGGGGTGGGGGGGGGGGGGGGTGGGGGGGGGGGGGGGTGGGGGGGGGGGGGGGTGGGGGGGGGGGGGGGTGGGGGGGGGGGGGGGTGGGGGGGGGGGGGGGTGGGGGGGGGGGGGGGTGGGGGGGGGGGGGGGTGGGGGGGGGGGGGGGTGGGGGGGGGGGGGGGTGGGGGGGGGGGGGGGTGGGGGGGGGGGGGGGTGGGGGGGGGGGGGGGTGGGGGGGGGGGGGGGTGGGGGGGGGGGGGGGTGGGGGGGGGGGGGGGTGGGGGGGGGGGGGGGTGGGGGGGGGGGGGGGTGGGGGGGGGGGGGGGTGGGGGGGGGGGGGGGTGGGGGGGGGGGGGGGTGGGGGGGGGGGGGGGTGGGGGGGGGGGGGGGTGGGGGGGGGGGGGGGTGGGGGGGGGGGGGGGTGGGGGGGGGGGGGGGTGGGGGGGGGGGGGGGTGGGGGGGGGGGGGGGTGGGGGGGGGGGGGGGTGGGGGGGGGGGGGGGTGGGGGGGGGGGGGGGTGGGGGGGGGGGGGGGTGGGGGGGGGGGGGGGTGGGGGGGGGGGGGGGTGGGGGGGGGGGGGGGTGGGGGGGGGGGGGGGTGGGGGGGGGGGGGGGTGGGGGGGGGGGGGGGTGGGGGGGGGGGGGGGTGGGGGGGGGGGGGGGTGGGGGGGGGGGGGGGTGGGGGGGGGGGGGGGTGGGGGGGGGGGGGGGTGGGGGGGGGGGGGGGTGGGGGGGGGGGGGGGTGGGGGGGGGGGGGGGTGGGGGGGGGGGGGGGTGGGGGGGGGGGGGGGTGGGGGGGGGGGGGGGTGGGGGGGGGGGGGGGTGGGGGGGGGGGGGGGTGGGGGGGGGGGGGGGTGGGGGGGGGGGGGGGTGGGGGGGGGGGGGGGTGGGGGGGGGGGGGGGTGGGGGGGGGGGGGGGTGGGGGGGGGGGGGGGTGGGGGGGGGGGGGGGTGGGGGGGGGGGGGGGTGGGGGGGGGGGGGGGTGGGGGGGGGGGGGGGTGGGGGGGGGGGGGGGTGGGGGGGGGGGGGGGTGGGGGGGGGGGGGGGTGGGGGGGGGGGGGGGTGGGGGGGGGGGGGGGTGGGGGGGGGGGGGGGTGGGGGGGGGGGGGGGTGGGGGGGGGGGGGGGTGGGGGGGGGGGGGGGTGGGGGGGGGGGGGGGTGGGGGGGGGGGGGGGTGGGGGGGGGGGGGGGTGGGGGGGGGGGGGGGTGGGGGGGGGGGGGGGTGGGGGGGGGGGGGGGTGGGGGGGGGGGGGGGTGGGGGGGGGGGGGGGTGGGGGGGGGGGGGGGTGGGGGGGGGGGGGGGTGGGGGGGGGGGGGGGTGGGGGGGGGGGGGGGTGGGGGGGGGGGGGGGTGGGGGGGGGGGGGGGTGGGGGGGGGGGGGGGTGGGGGGGGGGGGGGGTGGGGGGGGGGGGGGGTGGGGGGGGGGGGGGGTGGGGGGGGGGGGGGGTGGGGGGGGGGGGGGGTGGGGGGGGGGGGGGGTGGGGGGGGGGGGGGGTGGGGGGGGGGGGGGGTGGGGGGGGGGGGGGGTGGGGGGGGGGGGGGGTGGGGGGGGGGGGGGGTGGGGGGGGGGGGGGGTGGGGGGGGGGGGGGGTGGGGGGGGGGGGGGGTGGGGGGGGGGGGGGGTGGGGGGGGGGGGGGGTGGGGGGGGGGGGGGGTGGGGGGGGGGGGGGGTGGGGGGGGGGGGGGGTGGGGGGGGGGGGGGGTGGGGGGGGGGGGGGGTGGGGGGGGGGGGGGGTGGGGGGGGGGGGGGGTGGGGGGGGGGGGGGGTGGGGGGGGGGGGGGGTGGGGGGGGGGGGGGGTGGGGGGGGGGGGGGGTGGGGGGGGGGGGGGGTGGGGGGGGGGGGGGGTGGGGGGGGGGGGGGGTGGGGGGGGGGGGGGGTGGGGGGGGGGGGGGGTGGGGGGGGGGGGGGGTGGGGGGGGGGGGGGGTGGGGGGGGGGGGGGGTGGGGGGGGGGGGGGGTGGGGGGGGGGGGGGGTGGGGGGGGGGGGGGGTGGGGGGGGGGGGGGGTGGGGGGGGGGGGGGGTGGGGGGGGGGGGGGGTGGGGGGGGGGGGGGGTGGGGGGGGGGGGGGGTGGGGGGGGGGGGGGGTGGGGGGGGGGGGGGGTGGGGGGGGGGGGGGGTGGGGGGGGGGGGGGGTGGGGGGGGGGGGGGGTGGGGGGGGGGGGGGGTGGGGGGGGGGGGGGGTGGGGGGGGGGGGGGGTGGGGGGGGGGGGGGGTGGGGGGGGGGGGGGGTGGGGGGGGGGGGGGGTGGGGGGGGGGGGGGGTGGGGGGGGGGGGGGGTGGGGGGGGGGGGGGGTGGGGGGGGGGGGGGGTGGGGGGGGGGGGGGGTGGGGGGGGGGGGGGGTGGGGGGGGGGGGGGGTGGGGGGGGGGGGGGGTGGGGGGGGGGGGGGGTGGGGGGGGGGGGGGGTGGGGGGGGGGGGGGGTGGGGGGGGGGGGGGGTGGGGGGGGGGGGGGGTGGGGGGGGGGGGGGGTGGGGGGGGGGGGGGGTGGGGGGGGGGGGGGGTGGGGGGGGGGGGGGGTGGGGGGGGGGGGGGGTGGGGGGGGGGGGGGGTGGGGGGGGGGGGGGGTGGGGGGGGGGGGGGGTGGGGGGGGGGGGGGGTGGGGGGGGGGGGGGGTGGGGGGGGGGGGGGGTGGGGGGGGGGGGGGGTGGGGGGGGGGGGGGGTGGGGGGGGGGGGGGGTGGGGGGGGGGGGGGGTGGGGGGGGGGGGGGGTGGGGGGGGGGGGGGGTGGGGGGGGGGGGGGGTGGGGGGGGGGGGGGGTGGGGGGGGGGGGGGGTGGGGGGGGGGGGGGGTGGGGGGGGGGGGGGGTGGGGGGGGGGGGGGGTGGGGGGGGGGGGGGGTGGGGGGGGGGGGGGGTGGGGGGGGGGGGGGGTGGGGGGGGGGGGGGGTGGGGGGGGGGGGGGGTGGGGGGGGGGGGGGGTGGGGGGGGGGGGGGGTGGGGGGGGGGGGGGGTGGGGGGGGGGGGGGGTGGGGGGGGGGGGGGGTGGGGGGGGGGGGGGGTGGGGGGGGGGGGGGGTGGGGGGGGGGGGGGGTGGGGGGGGGGGGGGGTGGGGGGGGGGGGGGGTGGGGGGGGGGGGGGGTGGGGGGGGGGGGGGGTGGGGGGGGGGGGGGGTGGGGGGGGGGGGGGGTGGGGGGGGGGGGGGGTGGGGGGGGGGGGGGGTGGGGGGGGGGGGGGGTGGGGGGGGGGGGGGGTGGGGGGGGGGGGGGGTGGGGGGGGGGGGGGGTGGGGGGGGGGGGGGGTGGGGGGGGGGGGGGGTGGGGGGGGGGGGGGGTGGGGGGGGGGGGGGGTGGGGGGGGGGGGGGGTGGGGGGGGGGGGGGGTGGGGGGGGGGGGGGGTGGGGGGGGGGGGGGGTGGGGGGGGGGGGGGGTGGGGGGGGGGGGGGGTGGGGGGGGGGGGGGGTGGGGGGGGGGGGGGGTGGGGGGGGGGGGGGGTGGGGGGGGGGGGGGGTGGGGGGGGGGGGGGGTGGGGGGGGGGGGGGGTGGGGGGGGGGGGGGGTGGGGGGGGGGGGGGGTGGGGGGGGGGGGGGGTGGGGGGGGGGGGGGGTGGGGGGGGGGGGGGGTGGGGGGGGGGGGGGGTGGGGGGGGGGGGGGGTGGGGGGGGGGGGGGGTGGGGGGGGGGGGGGGTGGGGGGGGGGGGGGGTGGGGGGGGGGGGGGGTGGGGGGGGGGGGGGGTGGGGGGGGGGGGGGGTGGGGGGGGGGGGGGGTGGGGGGGGGGGGGGGTGGGGGGGGGGGGGGGTGGGGGGGGGGGGGGGTGGGGGGGGGGGGGGGTGGGGGGGGGGGGGGGTGGGGGGGGGGGGGGGTGGGGGGGGGGGGGGGTGGGGGGGGGGGGGGGTGGGGGGGGGGGGGGGTGGGGGGGGGGGGGGGTGGGGGGGGGGGGGGGTGGGGGGGGGGGGGGGTGGGGGGGGGGGGGGGTGGGGGGGGGGGGGGGTGGGGGGGGGGGGGGGTGGGGGGGGGGGGGGGTGGGGGGGGGGGGGGGTGGGGGGGGGGGGGGGTGGGGGGGGGGGGGGGTGGGGGGGGGGGGGGGTGGGGGGGGGGGGGGGTGGGGGGGGGGGGGGGTGGGGGGGGGGGGGGGTGGGGGGGGGGGGGGGTGGGGGGGGGGGGGGGTGGGGGGGGGGGGGGGTGGGGGGGGGGGGGGGTGGGGGGGGGGGGGGGTGGGGGGGGGGGGGGGTGGGGGGGGGGGGGGGTGGGGGGGGGGGGGGGTGGGGGGGGGGGGGGGTGGGGGGGGGGGGGGGTGGGGGGGGGGGGGGGTGGGGGGGGGGGGGGGTGGGGGGGGGGGGGGGTGGGGGGGGGGGGGGGTGGGGGGGGGGGGGGGTGGGGGGGGGGGGGGGTGGGGGGGGGGGGGGGTGGGGGGGGGGGGGGGTGGGGGGGGGGGGGGGTGGGGGGGGGGGGGGGTGGGGGGGGGGGGGGGTGGGGGGGGGGGGGGGTGGGGGGGGGGGGGGGTGGGGGGGGGGGGGGGTGGGGGGGGGGGGGGGTGGGGGGGGGGGGGGGTGGGGGGGGGGGGGGGTGGGGGGGGGGGGGGGTGGGGGGGGGGGGGGGTGGGGGGGGGGGGGGGTGGGGGGGGGGGGGGGTGGGGGGGGGGGGGGGTGGGGGGGGGGGGGGGTGGGGGGGGGGGGGGGTGGGGGGGGGGGGGGGTGGGGGGGGGGGGGGGTGGGGGGGGGGGGGGGTGGGGGGGGGGGGGGGTGGGGGGGGGGGGGGGTGGGGGGGGGGGGGGGTGGGGGGGGGGGGGGGTGGGGGGGGGGGGGGGTGGGGGGGGGGGGGGGTGGGGGGGGGGGGGGGTGGGGGGGGGGGGGGGTGGGGGGGGGGGGGGGTGGGGGGGGGGGGGGGTGGGGGGGGGGGGGGGTGGGGGGGGGGGGGGGTGGGGGGGGGGGGGGGTGGGGGGGGGGGGGGGTGGGGGGGGGGGGGGGTGGGGGGGGGGGGGGGTGGGGGGGGGGGGGGGTGGGGGGGGGGGGGGGTGGGGGGGGGGGGGGGTGGGGGGGGGGGGGGGTGGGGGGGGGGGGGGGTGGGGGGGGGGGGGGGTGGGGGGGGGGGGGGGTGGGGGGGGGGGGGGGTGGGGGGGGGGGGGGGTGGGGGGGGGGGGGGGTGGGGGGGGGGGGGGGTGGGGGGGGGGGGGGGTGGGGGGGGGGGGGGGTGGGGGGGGGGGGGGGTGGGGGGGGGGGGGGGTGGGGGGGGGGGGGGGTGGGGGGGGGGGGGGGTGGGGGGGGGGGGGGGTGGGGGGGGGGGGGGGTGGGGGGGGGGGGGGGTGGGGGGGGGGGGGGGTGGGGGGGGGGGGGGGTGGGGGGGGGGGGGGGTGGGGGGGGGGGGGGGTGGGGGGGGGGGGGGGTGGGGGGGGGGGGGGGTGGGGGGGGGGGGGGGTGGGGGGGGGGGGGGGTGGGGGGGGGGGGGGGTGGGGGGGGGGGGGGGTGGGGGGGGGGGGGGGTGGGGGGGGGGGGGGGTGGGGGGGGGGGGGGGTGGGGGGGGGGGGGGGTGGGGGGGGGGGGGGGTGGGGGGGGGGGGGGGTGGGGGGGGGGGGGGGTGGGGGGGGGGGGGGGTGGGGGGGGGGGGGGGTGGGGGGGGGGGGGGGTGGGGGGGGGGGGGGGTGGGGGGGGGGGGGGGTGGGGGGGGGGGGGGGTGGGGGGGGGGGGGGGTGGGGGGGGGGGGGGGTGGGGGGGGGGGGGGGTGGGGGGGGGGGGGGGTGGGGGGGGGGGGGGGTGGGGGGGGGGGGGGGTGGGGGGGGGGGGGGGTGGGGGGGGGGGGGGGTGGGGGGGGGGGGGGGTGGGGGGGGGGGGGGGTGGGGGGGGGGGGGGGTGGGGGGGGGGGGGGGTGGGGGGGGGGGGGGGTGGGGGGGGGGGGGGGTGGGGGGGGGGGGGGGTGGGGGGGGGGGGGGGTGGGGGGGGGGGGGGGTGGGGGGGGGGGGGGGTGGGGGGGGGGGGGGGTGGGGGGGGGGGGGGGTGGGGGGGGGGGGGGGTGGGGGGGGGGGGGGGTGGGGGGGGGGGGGGGTGGGGGGGGGGGGGGGTGGGGGGGGGGGGGGGTGGGGGGGGGGGGGGGTGGGGGGGGGGGGGGGTGGGGGGGGGGGGGGGTGGGGGGGGGGGGGGGTGGGGGGGGGGGGGGGTGGGGGGGGGGGGGGGTGGGGGGGGGGGGGGGTGGGGGGGGGGGGGGGTGGGGGGGGGGGGGGGTGGGGGGGGGGGGGGGTGGGGGGGGGGGGGGGTGGGGGGGGGGGGGGGTGGGGGGGGGGGGGGGTGGGGGGGGGGGGGGGTGGGGGGGGGGGGGGGTGGGGGGGGGGGGGGGTGGGGGGGGGGGGGGGTGGGGGGGGGGGGGGGTGGGGGGGGGGGGGGGTGGGGGGGGGGGGGGGTGGGGGGGGGGGGGGGTGGGGGGGGGGGGGGGTGGGGGGGGGGGGGGGTGGGGGGGGGGGGGGGTGGGGGGGGGGGGGGGTGGGGGGGGGGGGGGGTGGGGGGGGGGGGGGGTGGGGGGGGGGGGGGGTGGGGGGGGGGGGGGGTGGGGGGGGGGGGGGGTGGGGGGGGGGGGGGGTGGGGGGGGGGGGGGGTGGGGGGGGGGGGGGGTGGGGGGGGGGGGGGGTGGGGGGGGGGGGGGGTGGGGGGGGGGGGGGGTGGGGGGGGGGGGGGGTGGGGGGGGGGGGGGGTGGGGGGGGGGGGGGGTGGGGGGGGGGGGGGGTGGGGGGGGGGGGGGGTGGGGGGGGGGGGGGGTGGGGGGGGGGGGGGGTGGGGGGGGGGGGGGGTGGGGGGGGGGGGGGGTGGGGGGGGGGGGGGGTGGGGGGGGGGGGGGGTGGGGGGGGGGGGGGGTGGGGGGGGGGGGGGGTGGGGGGGGGGGGGGGTGGGGGGGGGGGGGGGTGGGGGGGGGGGGGGGTGGGGGGGGGGGGGGGTGGGGGGGGGGGGGGGTGGGGGGGGGGGGGGGTGGGGGGGGGGGGGGGTGGGGGGGGGGGGGGGTGGGGGGGGGGGGGGGTGGGGGGGGGGGGGGGTGGGGGGGGGGGGGGGTGGGGGGGGGGGGGGGTGGGGGGGGGGGGGGGTGGGGGGGGGGGGGGGTGGGGGGGGGGGGGGGTGGGGGGGGGGGGGGGTGGGGGGGGGGGGGGGTGGGGGGGGGGGGGGGTGGGGGGGGGGGGGGGTGGGGGGGGGGGGGGGTGGGGGGGGGGGGGGGTGGGGGGGGGGGGGGGTGGGGGGGGGGGGGGGTGGGGGGGGGGGGGGGTGGGGGGGGGGGGGGGTGGGGGGGGGGGGGGGTGGGGGGGGGGGGGGGTGGGGGGGGGGGGGGGTGGGGGGGGGGGGGGGTGGGGGGGGGGGGGGGTGGGGGGGGGGGGGGGTGGGGGGGGGGGGGGGTGGGGGGGGGGGGGGGTGGGGGGGGGGGGGGGTGGGGGGGGGGGGGGGTGGGGGGGGGGGGGGGTGGGGGGGGGGGGGGGTGGGGGGGGGGGGGGGTGGGGGGGGGGGGGGGTGGGGGGGGGGGGGGGTGGGGGGGGGGGGGGGTGGGGGGGGGGGGGGGTGGGGGGGGGGGGGGGTGGGGGGGGGGGGGGGTGGGGGGGGGGGGGGGTGGGGGGGGGGGGGGGTGGGGGGGGGGGGGGGTGGGGGGGGGGGGGGGTGGGGGGGGGGGGGGGTGGGGGGGGGGGGGGGTGGGGGGGGGGGGGGGTGGGGGGGGGGGGGGGTGGGGGGGGGGGGGGGTGGGGGGGGGGGGGGGTGGGGGGGGGGGGGGGTGGGGGGGGGGGGGGGTGGGGGGGGGGGGGGGTGGGGGGGGGGGGGGGTGGGGGGGGGGGGGGGTGGGGGGGGGGGGGGGTGGGGGGGGGGGGGGGTGGGGGGGGGGGGGGGTGGGGGGGGGGGGGGGTGGGGGGGGGGGGGGGTGGGGGGGGGGGGGGGTGGGGGGGGGGGGGGGTGGGGGGGGGGGGGGGTGGGGGGGGGGGGGGGTGGGGGGGGGGGGGGGTGGGGGGGGGGGGGGGTGGGGGGGGGGGGGGGTGGGGGGGGGGGGGGGTGGGGGGGGGGGGGGGTGGGGGGGGGGGGGGGTGGGGGGGGGGGGGGGTGGGGGGGGGGGGGGGTGGGGGGGGGGGGGGGTGGGGGGGGGGGGGGGTGGGGGGGGGGGGGGGTGGGGGGGGGGGGGGGTGGGGGGGGGGGGGGGTGGGGGGGGGGGGGGGTGGGGGGGGGGGGGGGTGGGGGGGGGGGGGGGTGGGGGGGGGGGGGGGTGGGGGGGGGGGGGGGTGGGGGGGGGGGGGGGTGGGGGGGGGGGGGGGTGGGGGGGGGGGGGGGTGGGGGGGGGGGGGGGTGGGGGGGGGGGGGGGTGGGGGGGGGGGGGGGTGGGGGGGGGGGGGGGTGGGGGGGGGGGGGGGTGGGGGGGGGGGGGGGTGGGGGGGGGGGGGGGTGGGGGGGGGGGGGGGTGGGGGGGGGGGGGGGTGGGGGGGGGGGGGGGTGGGGGGGGGGGGGGGTGGGGGGGGGGGGGGGTGGGGGGGGGGGGGGGTGGGGGGGGGGGGGGGTGGGGGGGGGGGGGGGTGGGGGGGGGGGGGGGTGGGGGGGGGGGGGGGTGGGGGGGGGGGGGGGTGGGGGGGGGGGGGGGTGGGGGGGGGGGGGGGTGGGGGGGGGGGGGGGTGGGGGGGGGGGGGGGTGGGGGGGGGGGGGGGTGGGGGGGGGGGGGGGTGGGGGGGGGGGGGGGTGGGGGGGGGGGGGGGTGGGGGGGGGGGGGGGTGGGGGGGGGGGGGGGTGGGGGGGGGGGGGGGTGGGGGGGGGGGGGGGTGGGGGGGGGGGGGGGTGGGGGGGGGGGGGGGTGGGGGGGGGGGGGGGTGGGGGGGGGGGGGGGTGGGGGGGGGGGGGGGTGGGGGGGGGGGGGGGTGGGGGGGGGGGGGGGTGGGGGGGGGGGGGGGTGGGGGGGGGGGGGGGTGGGGGGGGGGGGGGGTGGGGGGGGGGGGGGGTGGGGGGGGGGGGGGGTGGGGGGGGGGGGGGGTGGGGGGGGGGGGGGGTGGGGGGGGGGGGGGGTGGGGGGGGGGGGGGGTGGGGGGGGGGGGGGGTGGGGGGGGGGGGGGGTGGGGGGGGGGGGGGGTGGGGGGGGGGGGGGGTGGGGGGGGGGGGGGGTGGGGGGGGGGGGGGGTGGGGGGGGGGGGGGGTGGGGGGGGGGCGCGGGTGGGGGGGGGGGGGGGGGGGGGGGGGGGGGGGTGGGGGGGGGGGGGGGGGGGGGGGGGGGGATTTGGGGGGGGGGGGGAAAGGGGGGGGGGGGGTTGTGGGGGGGGGGGGGGAAAGGTTTGGGGGGGGGGGGGGGTAAGGGGGGGGGGGTTTGGGGGGGGGGGGGGGAAGGGGGGGGGGGGTTGGGGGGGGGGGGGGGGAGGGCTTGGGGGGGGGGGGGGGGGGGGGGAAGAGGACCAAGGGAACGAAGCTGACTGGCTAGCTAAAGTCAAGATCTTTCTTGAAGTTATAATGATAAAGGACCTAGACCAGGGGTAGGGAACCTGCGGCTCTCCAGATGTTCAGGAACTACAATTCCCATCAGCCTCTGTCAGCATGGCCAATTGGCCATGCTGGTAGAAAACTGATAGGAATAGCAATTCCTGAGCACTTCTGAATAACCATGAGTTCCTGACCTAGACAGAGCAAACCCTGTTCACAAGTTACTGTAAGCCCACATACAACTTGTGCACACTGTATACCTGATTTTTCTTTAAACATGCCTTGAGTCATTCTCATGATACCTTCAACACGTGTACAGCTCACCTTATATCCCAATTTAGTTTGTAACGTGAATGTGCATTGACTGTTTCTTACCAACTGATATGTTCACCTGCATTCACTGTGATGGGTGAACAGGGTCTTCAGTCAATGGAACAGAGTTGGGAACCAGATCACCCTCCTTGCAAAGACCCATGGTGGAGACAGCCAGATGTTTGGGGAAAGAGGGTTAATAGAAGTGGAGGGGAATGATGCCTCCTTTGGAACCTACTAGAATAGTATATTGGGGGCTTATTACATGAAGAAAGGGGGGGGGGGTTGGACCCAGGGGCATAACTGCCTAAAAGATCACCACTTAGGCAGGTCATGTAGTGGGCTTTGTCGGGACACTCCCCCACAACTGCGCCTTGCCACCAAACTCTACATATAGTTCGGGAACAGGGGTGCGGTTGAACATGCAACTAGCTAGTGTTTATCTAGGGTCATCTCGCCCAAATCCCATGTGGAGTTTGGGAATAGAGTGGCCCTGTTTGATACTGGGCTTTGCTTGGTGGGATCCAGTCTAAAGCTCCACCTAGCCATCCTGAGCCCAGCATCAAACTGAGCAATCGAGCTGACCAGCTCCAGCTTTATACTGTTGCCTTCGGCCCCCGAGTTTCACCTCTGGTCAGGTGGACCTTGAGAGGGATGGGGACCTGGCCACACTCTCCATGTCACCAACCCAATTGGTGCCCGGGACTCCAGTTCCCTTATTATGCCACTGGTTGGGCCATGTCTGTAATCTGAATGCAGTGCAAATCAGGTTGAAAGAATAACAGAGTGCCGCTTCAGCAAACAACAGAGTTGCATACCCTTCTGGTTTGTTAGTATGGTTTTGCCCCTGGTCTAGCGAGTTAGAGAGCAGCTGCAGCGTATTATAATGGAATCAGGCATGCTCAAAGACTTGATGTGGTAAGCAGGCTTACATGTCTGTCTGTACTTTTTCATGTATACCACCCATCCCTATTGCCCATTCCATTTGTCACATGCATGCCAGAAGTAAACTAGTGGACTGTACCGTGTTTCCCCGAATATAAGACAGTGTCTTATATTAATTTTTGCTCCCAAAGATGTGCTATGTCTTATTTTCAGGGGATGTCTTATTTTTCCTGTATTCTGTTCGTCAGGCATGCTTCCAAACAAAAACTTTGCTATGTCTTACTTTCAGGGGATGCCTTATATTTCGCACTTCAGCAAAACCTCTACTATGCCTTATTTTTCGGGGATGTCTTATATTAGGGGAAACAGGGTAGTGATTAGTATATTGAACTTGGACTAGGAAGGCCTGAATTCAAATCCTTGCTCAGCTGTTCACTGGATGACTTGGACCCTTCTGTACTCTGATGATCATTCTAACCTGTTTCACAAGATTTTTAGGAAGAAACGGGAAAGAAAAGAATTGTGTATTCCTCATTGGAGGAAGCTCAGGATAAAAAATGTAATGGATTCCTGCTGTAGGTTAGTCACCCATGCTTTGGACTTCCTTCATAGTTAAAGTAATAGTATTTTACAAACTTGAAGTGAAGACAAAAATACTTCAACAATTATGCAGCAAAGTAGCAGATGATGCGCGCATGGATGGTTTTTTGGGGGGAGAGTATAATCGTGTTTTGAACTATGCCTTTAAATTTAAACTATACATGGACCAACAGTGTATCACTAAGGTGAATAGAGAGCTTTTTCTCTTGCAAAAGAATTGTCTCTGGTCAAAAGTATTTCCAATTGAGAGGATGATTTGGACATTGCTGTGAAAGTGGAGCAAACTGTGTTTTTTTTTCTCATTCAGAATGCTAACTTTCTCAAAAGCATTATGCACCTTAAAGTGGGGAAACAGCAACCCACTAGACCGCCCACCCAGTCTAGAAAAGCAGCCATGGAACTATGAATAATTTTTATTCTCCCCTCCCCAGAAATCTTATCTTGAATTCATTGTAGGTAAATAAAAAAAGAACACCCAGACTACCACCTGCTTGGCTCTGCATGAATCACAACAGTCGCTGTCTAACCTTACATCCTATTTCCTCCTACCCTTGTCGTTCCAGCTCCTTCCTTTTTTAAAACTTAAAACTGCACACGTTTGGAAGCCACAATAAAAGTCTTTTGGGGCAATGGAAGATTAGTCATGGATGCAGATTTTAAAGAGGAACAAACGTTTGCAAAAGAAAGGCTATGGGGGAAAGAAACAGATTGCCTGGGTTTGTCCTAGAATATATGCAGGAAAATGAAGTGGCACATCCATATATATGCTTGCATACATTTGTATGCATTCACTTTCTGGTTCCGTTGCCTTGCAAACGAGGGCAGTACCATTTCAGCACTTTGCTGGGCGTTTTCTCCAACAAAGGCACCGAGAATGTTACCAGGGCGGGGCAGAAGGAAATCCGTCAGCTGGCCTGTCACATTTTGACACACGCAGGTGCTTTTTAATTCCTCCGGCCTGCCCTGTTGGCATCTCCTGGAGCAGAGGGCTGTGTGATGTAATGCTTTTTTTCCCCTTACACTCCCAGCTTTTAAATACAGATGGAAGTTGTTGTCATGTGTTAGAAATGTCACCAATAATATAAAAGGCAGGCTCCTGCATTTCTCCCTTTCGCTGCTGTCAGCTGCTGCTGCTAGCTTATGCGTCCCCCCTCTCAAAACCTCCCCCCTCTCTCTTTTTTTTCTTTCTGTCATGTGGCAGAAGCTCTGATGCAAGTAAACCCCGACCACCCCCCACCTGATCCCCCCTCCTCGCCGGGTGAGCCTGGCAATCTCCTTTTTTAATTCCCCCCTTTTCGCTGCAGCGAGGGTCACTGCCTGCCACGACTTTAGAGACCAGACCTCACAAGGGAAGGATTAATCTTGAGGCAGTGGCTTGAATTTCCAGGGACTCAGGCAAGTGGGGATGCCGTGGTGTCGGCGCTTGGGGTGTGTGTTTGTGTGTGTGTGTTTGTGTGTCTGTCAGCGGTGGAGGTGGAATTGTCTCTTTGGAGAGGGCTGAGGCAATAAATGGAAGAGCCAGCAAGTGGCGGCTGAGCCGTGCCAGATGCTGCTGAGCCAAAAGCCCAGGTTCCTCAGCTTCGGGGCAAGGAAGGAGCAGAAGCTTGAAGGGGAGGGATGGGGAGGCTGGGAGAGAAAGGCAGCGGCAGCAGTGCCGGCTACCCAGTCTGCCTTCCGCCTGGGAGGACAGATGGCTGGTGCTTCCTTTCTTCCCCCTCCTTTTCTCGCGATTCATCCAGCAGGCTTTACGTGAGGCCCTTTCGTGAACGGGGGCACTGTGCGAAAAAGGGTCAATGGGCGCGAATAGGTTGAGATCAGGACCAGATGCCCGCCGAACAATGGGGCTTTTGAGAGCAAGGCAGGGGGAAGCGTGGCGCTCGCTTTGTCTCGCCTCCGCATTGCAGGTTGGAATCGGGCAGCTATATTTTAATGAAGTGCATTCCAAAATATGGTCGTCAGTCTGTGGGGTGTGTGCGTGTGTGTGGGTTTCCCCCCCCCCTCCGAGGAGGAGGGGGAGGGGAGAACATGTCAAAAGGGACTTGGGGTGCAGGGAGAAGGAAGGAGGAGGGGAAGCAAGCCGGCAGCTGATGTATAGTGGAAGGAACAATGCTGTCTCAGTGTTCTTGGGAGGGAAGGCGGGGGGGGGGGGGGGGAAGACCACACGGCTGTAGCCCTGTGCATATTAATAGGGTACAGCAGGTGTTGCAAAAAAAAAAGAAAGTACTTTCCTGCATTGTGTTCCGCCTGCAGCTTAAACTGAAGGATAAGGAGCGCGCTGGGGGAGAGGGAGGGGTGGGATCCCTTTGGTGTGTGAAGCAATTCATTTGAAATAAAAATGCAGTTGCTTTTTGGGCATGGCTGCTTGTTTTAAGTAGAAGTTGGGGCGGGGGGGGGGGGAAGCTAGCACATTTTCAGTTCTCTAGAGCCTGTCTACAAGACCCTTTTGGTGGTGGGGGTTGGTGGCGAGTAGGGCTGTGTGTGTATGTGTGTGTGTATGTGCACACACCCGCTTACAGAAAGGTGCTTGCATCTGTGAGCTGGACAGCTGTGAGCTGCTCCACTTGATGGCCTGCTTTGGGTGCCTAATTCTAGCCAACAGATAATGTGGAGCTGGAAGGAGCTGGATGCTTAAAGGGACAGCAGAGCAGTTGATTCCTAAAGCCCAGCAATGTTAGAAGAGTAGGCACAAGGGGAAGGGTTTTTTTTTCAAAGTAGTGTATGCTATTTTAGGAATTCTGGGATTGGTGCTGCGTCTTTAAGAAGGGACTAGGCACAGGCTGAACTAGGCGCAGATGCAGGGTCTGTTGTTGGGTGGAGAATTAAAAAAAGCATCTCTGATTTGCCCTTCTAAACACTTTGTGATCTGGAATACGCAAGAAGATTATTGATGCTTTGTTACATTGGTCTTTTTGAGAACAGGGAGGTCTCTGTCTTTTAACAAATTACAGCTGTTCCATTCAGTTTAATATTTATTAGTTTCAAGAGAGAAACTGGCCTTTCAGTTCTTGCTTATTGACGTCCCTTTCCCTTCTAAAGTCTGGCTTCCCCATTATGAGATATTTCATCCTGCTATTGTGAGTTCCATCCAGCTACTGGGGAAAAGAGCAGAACAGCCGAAGGGCTTCTAAGATCCTGTGCCATATTTTCACTTCGATCCAATGTGCAACTCTTTTATGAGTTGGCTTCCTTTCTCATTCTAATGATAGTGGCAAGGGGTGTATGATGAACATCAGCTTGAGAGTGTCTGTGGGCAGTGTGTAATGTGAGAATGAAGTTACGCTGCCTTGAGTACTAAAGACACATAAAAGGTAGCCACATTTTGCACTCCATGGAAATAAATGAGCTATTCATAGAAAGGACAATACAGTGATGTCTGCCGCAGGCTATTCTTGGTACTTCTTCGTTGGTCAGCATGGAAATCACCAATAATGGTGGGGTTTTCTGTCCCCCCCTCTTCCATTGTGGACTTTACCTGTGAAGGAGAGGGTAAATGATGAAAGTCAAAGCAGAGATCTGTGCAGAGGACTTGATCAATGAGACCTATTGAAGCTGCTCAAGTTCCGTGTAACCAAATCCAGTGTCTCCTACTCCACATTCCTCTCTACTACTAATTTTATCAGCTGGCTGAACTACTTAGCTATTGTTTTGTATATGTGAATGCAGGCAGCATATCAAAACGTTTTTAATGCTGACCTCAGTGGCAGTGGCTTCTCAAAATCTAATAAACCATGAACTCTGCACATTCCCTTTCAAGCATTTTGGCTTTTAAAATGAAGCTGCTTGAAAGCAGGTCATAAAATAGAGGGGCTCTCTGGGCATGTTGGGGGAAAAGGCTAGAATGGTACATCACTGATCTCTTTAGCACAGCAACCTCCAATAGAAGTGTAGTCCCTCACCCAATTAAAAGACCGTCCATCCATTTAATCAGCCAATTAAATTCATCATGCTCCCTGCCAATTGCTGTGGTCCTTTATTGATTACCCCACCCCAACTTAAGGCATAAATGAGCATTGCTGTGCTCTAAGAGAAGCATACATGTACAATAGTTTGTTTAAAAAGCATATTTAAAATGGAAGATGCTAACAAAAACGGGCAGCGGCTGGTAATCAGCAGGAATATGGGATGCAAGGACCGGGGGGGGGGGGGTCTGAAATTGCGATGGTGTTACGACAACAGTGATTTTTAAAATTTCTTTTTCTCCTGCCGGCTGACAGAGCAGCGGCA
The DNA here is from genome assembly GCF_021028975.2 of Sphaerodactylus townsendi. Taxonomy (NCBI): domain Eukaryota; kingdom Metazoa; phylum Chordata; class Lepidosauria; order Squamata; family Sphaerodactylidae; genus Sphaerodactylus; species Sphaerodactylus townsendi. The sequence continues at coordinate 31,068,024 of NC_059427.1, read as the reverse complement.
GGCAGAGGGGGCTACCAGTGGGAGGTGTCTTCCCCATAGCAGAAGACCTGGCAACCCTATTTTATCTACATAATGCATTTGTATCCCTCCCTTCCTCCTCTCGTTAGCACTAAGTTGTGTATATTGTTTCCTTCTGTATTTTCCCCTCATATCAGCAGTCTGATGTAGATGAAGTTGAGCTGGAGTGACTAACAAAACATAATTAAATAGCCTTCATGGCTGAGTAGAGATTTAAATGCGCTGGAATCTCCCCAGTGGTATTCCGATACTCTGATCGCTTCACATCATGGTCTCTACCCACTTGTCTTCCCTCATGTTAAAGAGTCAACGAAAGTGTACTTTGTTCTTGATTACGATTCTAGGGAGGGGGTAACTCTGTAAACCAGTGGTTCTCAACCTTCCTAATGCCACGACCCTTTAATACAGCTTCTCATGTTGTGGTGACCCCCAACCCTAATGTTTACCATTTTACAGATGGAGAACACTGATGCAGAGAGTCTTAGGCGACCCCTGTGAAAGGGTCGTTCGACCCCCAAAGGGGTCCCGACCCACAGGTTGAGAACCACTGCTGTAAATGGATCCCAAGGCCAACTTTAAAAATAGGCGGTGATTTTGACCTTGTACCGTGTCTAGCAGGATGGAAGGTGGCATGGTACTGCTCAGTCTCATCAGATCTTGGACACTAAACTGGGTCAATGATTGGAAGAGAGACCTCCAAGGGAAACCGCAGAGGAATGCAATGGCAAGCCAACTCTGCTTCTCACTTGCCTTGAAAGCCCTTTGCTGGGGTCGCCATAGGTCAGCTGCGACTTGGCAGCACTTTACACTCACAACATGCCCAGAAGATCATCTAGAGAAGCTTGTGTGTTGGTGTAACACTCTGACAGCAATACATATTGGGAGGTATGCCTGGTTTTCTGTACAAGATGAGTGGTAGGCATGGTGATCAATATTATAATGGATCATTTTATTCTTTTGATCAGACTTTCTTTTAATCTGTGCTGTGCAATGCAGTGTTGCACAGCTGGTCTTGGCAATGAGCCTTTTGAACTGTCTTTGTAATATCTCTCTTTTCTGGTTTTGGCATGTTTGGAGATATATCCTACTGCCAACTGAATGTAGCACTTGTATCCAATGGATTCCAGCTCACAAGCTTATACCATAATAAATTAACTGAGTTTTAGAAGAAGAAGACGACTTTGGATTTATATCCCCCCTTTCTCTCCTGTAGGAGACTCAAAGGGGCTTACAATCTCCTTCCCCTTCCCCCCTCACAACAAACACCCTGTGAGGTGGGTGGGGCTGAGAGAGCTCCAAGAAGCTGTGACTAGCCCAAGGTCACCCAGCTGGCGTGTGTGGGATTGCACAGGCTAATGAATCTGAGTTCCCCAGATAAGCCTCCACAGCTCAAGAGGCAGAGCGGGGAATCAAACCCGGTTCCTCCAGATTAGAATTTCACCTGCTCTTAACCACTACACCACTGCTGCTCCTAAATACTCTTGAAAGTATCTATTTACTATATCTGTAGTCCACTTTACTCCAAGTGAATTATGAAGTGTGAGTTGATATGATCAGTATGGTGAGATGGATGAAAATAAGAAAAACCATGCTGGATCAGACCAGAGGGTCAACAAGTCCAGCATTCTGTTCACACAGTGGCCAACCACCTGCCTATAGGAATCCCAGAAACAGGAAGACTGCAACAGCATTATTCTACCTGTGCTCCCCAGCAACTGATTTAAAGACAAAGTAGATATCCATCATAATGAGTAGCCATTGGTAGCCTAGTCCTCCATGAATTTGTCCACTCCCTTTTTAAAGCCTTCCACGACGTGGGGTACAACATCATCTTTCGACAGCCAGCTCCACAAATTAACTATACTCTCTGTGAAGAAATACTTGATTTCCTCTGGCCGGAATCTTCCATCTTTCAGCTTCAGTGGATGATCCCTGGTTCTAGTTCTATGGGATAGCGGGGACAGTTCCTCCCAATTCACTCTCTTCACCCCGTGCATAACTTTGTAAGCTTTTGTTGTGTCTCCTCTTACCTTTTTTTTCCCTAAGGTAAGCAGTGCTGAATGATTTAACTGATCCACATAAGGGATCTAATAAGCAATTTACTAGAAGAAGAAGAGTTTGGATTTATATCCCCCTTTCTCTCCTGCAGGAGACTCAAAGGGGCTTACAATCTCCTTGCCCTACCACCCTGTGTGGTAGGTGGGGCTGAGAGAGCTCCAAGAAGCTGTGACTAGCCTAAGGTCACCCAGCTGGCGTGTGTGGGAGTGCACAGGCTAATCTGAATTCCCCAGATAAGCCTCCACAGCTCAGGCGGCAGAGCGGGGAATCAAACCCGGTTCCTCCAGATTAGATACATGAGCTCTTAACCTCCTACGTCACTGCTGCTCCTACGCCACTGCTGCGCCACTAGGATAGAGGTTACCAAAATCTATACATTCTGTGATAGTATACCCCTAATATCTTTATAGAAAGGATGTCGTGAACCACTATTTAACATAGGTTGTGGAATGACAGAAGTTTAGGATCTCTCCTAGTCTCCCAGACAGGCCATTCTACAAGATTGCTGAACTTGCCCACTTGCAGGGTGGCACCTGCAGAAGGCTTGGGATGGGTAAGCAAAGTTTTTGTGGTAAATGTATGAGGAGAGGAAGTCTTGCAGGCATGAGGGTTTAAGGGCTTGCAGAGCTTCATATTTATTAGTACCTTGACTTGAATTTGTTGGACAGTAATTGCAGAATGGGTGTAACGTGCAATCTCTGACGAGCTCCTGAAAACAACCATGCTATGGCATTCGGTATTAACTGGAGCCTCTGAGTTGTCTTTAAGGGCAGACCCTTATGTTGTGCATTACAGCTGTCAAGTCTCAGTGTGACTGGCATAGATCCAAGTTGTTAGATCAGCCAAGTCAAGGTAGGGAACTGTTTTCCAGGTTTGATGAAGTTGGAAGAAAATTCCCCCCCCCTGGCTGCACTAAATTGATTCTCCAGCAGTAATGCTAATCCCTCGGTTCTTAGCTGAGTCAGCAAAGGTCAGCTGAACCCCATGAAAAGTGTAAAGAACAATGTCCTTCACAGTCTCAGCCTTCCTGACCAGCATTATGTCTGTTTTGCCATGATTCAGTTTCAATTTATTTTCTCTTAGCCATTTATCCACAACAGTCAGGCAATACCTGAAGACCTCTGTTGCATCACTTGGAGCTTTGACCAGAAAGGGGTGGGGGGGCTGAATGTCACCGCATATTGATGACACCGCATATTGATGAGATGATTTCTCCTAAGGCTTAACATGCCTACCCCACTGAAATATTATGACACTCTATACATTGTTTGAACAGGTCACATTCTGTAGAAAAGGTCACAGCCTTCATACTACATGATGAAAAGCATCTAGCCAGTTCTTCCACTGAGCGGAGGATATTGTAGGGAAGGCAGGAAGTAAATTTTTTCTCTTCTTCTTGATTGGCATGAGACTGCCCATTTCTCCAGTTCTTTTCCTGCCTAGATAGGGAAGAGCAGCTTGTTAGATTGCCTGCTCTACTTTAACATTCTTTCTTGCTAAAACTACCATTCTTTTCATTACTTCTCCTATATTTCCTTCTGAGTGTCTGTGTGACTTACTCTACCCCTCTCAGACCCTTCCTCTCCTCTGCCAATTTCTGCCTTCCTCTGTATAGACCCCTCCCCCTCCCTTTTTCTGTGTGGGTGAATGAAAAAGATGCTACAACCCAAGCCTTCTCCAGGGCTTCCCAGCAACTCAGAATGCTGGCATCAGAAGAGGAGATTTTAATGTCAGAGGGAGATGACAAGGTCACAGTACCTTCCAAGCTCCCGAATTATCTGAGGAGCACGTCCCTTGCAGCTTCTTTCATTATGGGTAGATGGCTGGGCAGGCTGGTTTAGAGGAGCCAACCAAAAAGCATGCCAAAATTGTGCATGAAGAAAAATGGCTGCCAAAGAGACTTCTTTAGTGAAGGAGGCAGCTGTGGGTTCCTGCTCCAGCAGGACGACCACTTTGTTCCCCAGACAGTCAGATACTACTCCTACAGACTCCTTGGGAGTAAGATCAGCAACTCTGCAGGAGGGTAACATCTCTCCCTTCTGCAGGAGGGTCCTCTCTCCCTTCTGCCTGATTTTTATTCCTTTGTGTGGGAAACCCCCCAGGAACAAGTTCTGTCCGTAGCCTAACGGGGCATCCCAGGCCCAGACTACAGGGAGCAGAGTAGGACCGCCTCTCCAGTGGTTGTGAAGCACACTGCTCTTGACATAGATGCTGGGGGCAGCAAGTGGCCAATAAAAGCAGCACAGAAGTAGCAGAAAAGTTTTTTTCTGGGCCCCAGGCTTCACCAGATTGTGACTCTGACTCCAGATGCTGGGCCCCCTCCCCTTCCTTCCCCTCCCTTGCATGTCACCTCTCCCTCCATTTCAGACTTTGCCTCCATCATGGATTGCAACCTAATTGAGGAGGAGGAGGAGGCAGCGGCGGCGGCGGCGGCCCCTGAACATGTCCCCTGAACATTTTCAAGCCTGAGGAATATTTCTTCCTCTTATCAAAAACTCTGGCAGCCCTCCACCTGGAAGGGGCTCAGGAGGCGGGCGCTACATCAAAGCCTGTCGTGAAATTTACCCATTTTCCGAATCCTGGTTCAGGAAAAAAAGTTTTTCCTTTACACCAATGTTTTGAGTATCAAATAAGGGCTAAATGGGGAAAACTGCTAGCCAATAAACAAGTCCCAAACATGGCAAAAAAGCTTTGTGAGTTACCCTCCTATGCTAATAGTCTTCTGCCGGTTCCCCTGTTGGATGCACCCAAGACAGCTCAGCAATCTTCTGGTCTGCTGGCAGAAGATGGAGAGAGACATATTAAAGGCAGTCTTCACAGGAGGGCAGAGCTGTCTACCCACAAGGCCCATGAGTCCCTTGCCACATCCATGAGAACCATTGCTGTAGTTCCTGATGGTGACCTCATCAGGAAGCCATCTCCCAAAGACAAAATCTGTCCCTACCTATTCCGTCTCAACTCAAGCACAGTTTTTCATGGTGGACAAAGACTTCGAATGTGATCCAGGTCAAGTTCGTCTGGATCTCTTCATTGATTGAGGTGTTTATGGATGTCAGCCTGTCCAGATGGGGGGCATTGATGGATAGCATGCCGGGCAGGGGATGTGGTCCAGCAGAGAATTGTCCTTCCTGATCAAGAAGCTGGAGCTGAGACTGGCGTTCCTAGCCTTGCTAGCATTCAAGTTGAAGATCAGGGTGCCTGTGTCCTAATGTAGATGGACAATATAGCCATCAAGGCTCACCTGAACCATCAGAGCACTCCTGGTCCTCTGTTCTTCACAAGGAGGCTTAAAAGATTCTCATCTGAACAGAACAGACCCTATTCTCCTTCTGAGCAGAACACATGAAAGGTGTCCTCAATGTGCAAGCAGACTGGCTAAGTCGGCAACAAATACAGGAAGAGAAGGGGAGTTTGAAGAAGGCTCTCTTCAACTGGACAACACACTGCCTGGACAACACTTCCCCTTTGACATCTCATAATGTGGCCAAAATACTGTGATGGAAAGATTCTATCGCTAGAACAAGGAAGTCACACAAGGATGGCTTTGATCACAGGGCATGCCATTCAAATTTGACCAGTAGAATTCAAAAGTTTAGATTTGCCTCATGGCAGGGTAGAGTTTTCTGGGAAGGTAAAAACAAAGGATTTAGGATTCCACCTGAGGGATTTGACTAGGAAGCATCTCTACCAGGGGCTCCTGGGAGAGAGGACAATGAAATTTAAAAGGAACTTATTTTGCTAAGAGAACTGTACTAAGATTTTGTTATTTTCACTTGAAATAAAAGCTTATGAAAGTTAGCAGGCTGGAGTGCTGGATGGGAAAAGAATCCACAAACGATTGCCAGATTTGGGTGCTGTGTGGTTTCCGGGCTATATGGCCGTGTTCTAGCAGCATTCTCTCCTGACGTTTCGCCTGCATCTGTGGCTGGCATCTTCAGAGGATCATCTGAAGATGCCAGCCACAGATGCAGGCGAAACGTCAGGAGAGAATGCTGCTAGAACACGGCCATACAGCCCGGAAACCACACAGCACCCAAGTGATTCCGGCCATGAAAGCCTTCGACAATAGATTGCCAGATTGCACCCCCCAATCCAAGGGCAAGATCGTGACAAATACAATAGCCTCAGTTTAGTCATTTTAGCTTTTAGGAATGGCTCAGGCTTGGTTTGATCTCAAAATCACTCGTTTGTCTTTTTGGTTGTCCACAGTATCCATAAAAATATTCTCAGACACATTTCAAACGATCTCCTTTCTTCCTTTCAGCTTCACTGACTAACTGTCATACCCATACATAGTAATGGGGATTATTATGGTATGAATTACCGTATATACTCGCATATAAGTCGAATTTTTCAGCACTTTTTTGTGCTGAAAAAGCCCCCCTCGACTTATACGCGAGTCAGGTGTATTTTAAAAAATATTTTAGGGTTTTTAATTTGTCGGCCGCCAGGGGACGCAGTTTTTAGGCTAGCGGCAACAAAATTTCAGGGATTTTTCAAGAGACGCTCCTGATGATACCACCCAAATTTGGTAAAAGTTGGTTCAGTGGGTGCCCCATCCCCAATTGTTTCCAATGGGAGCTAATAGTAGATGGGGCTACCAAACTTCACCAAACCTGGGTGGTATCATCAGGAGGGTCTCCTAAAGATACTCTGATATGTTGGTACTGCTAACATAAACATTCCTCCCCTGACCAAAAATCCAGTTTTGAAGGATTTTAACTCTTGTGTTTGATCTTGGTTGCTGGTTGAGCTAAGGTTTTTGTACTTTTAAAGTTATTGTTGAGACCATATTGTTTTTGTTGACCCTCTTTTCCACTTACAGAGCTAGTTTACTGTTTTTCTTTGAAATAAATATTCAAAAACATTTAACCTATTGATGCCTCAATTAATGTAATTTTATTGGTATCTGTTTTTATTTTTGAAATTTACCAATAGCTGCTGCATTTCCCACCCTCGACTTATATGTGAGTCAATAAGTTTTCCCAGTTTTTTGTGGTAAAATTAGGTGCCTCGACTTATATGCGGGTTGACTTATACACATGTATATATGGTACCTTGATTTTGGTCACCAGCAACATATCTTACTCTTAAGAATCCTTTTTAGCTCCTGTATGCCTGCCCATCCCAGTCTCAATCTTCTGATTTCTTGGTTGCTGATGGAGCCAAGAAATTTTTTAAAAAACCTTGAATAATTTCAATTTCTTCATTTGGGTGCTGTGTGGTTTCCGGGCTGTATGGCCGTGTTCTAGCAGCATTCTCTCCTGACGTTTCGCCTGCATCTGTGGCTGGCATCTTCAGAGGATCTGATGTTGGGAAAGCAAGTGGAGTATATATATCTGTTGGAGTGTCCAGGGTGGGTGGAGCAACATTGTCTGTGAGTAACAAAGAAGGCAACCAGGTCAATAGTTGAGGGCAATAGTTTAGAATTGCTTCTCTGTGTATTGAAATCCATAAGCACATGGACAATTGTAATAGAAAGGAAGAAACTATGAAAATGAACAGAACTTGGCTGCCAGTGTTGAAAAATACTAGAGTCAAGACAGTGTCTAACCAGCTCCACACAAACATAGGATGACCATAGACAAAAGAAACAAAGGCCAGGATACTTCTATTCAGATACTCCCAGCAGTGACCTTGATATCTCCATTGTTACTCCCATGCTATAGTCTTCATTGTTACTCATACTTCTATTCAGATGCCCTCAACTATTGACCTGGTTGCCTTCTTTGTTACTCACAGACAATTATTATTATTATTATTATTTATTTATGTCCTTACGATCCAGAGAATCCGAGTGATGAACATTCACTAAAACATCAAAACATCAACAGGAGTGACAAATGTAAAATATATGGCTCCAGGCTCCATCCCATAAAATAGCTTAAAACTCATAAAACAGCAAAAAACCATAATACATAATAAAAGGCGTCCGACCCCAATTTAAAACCTACCCCCATGGGGGGGATGGCAGGACCCCTCAATATGAGGGGACCCTGATGTAACTGCCCTAGGGGCAGGGCAGTAAGGGGGCACCATGTCAACAATGTTTCTCCACCCACCCTGGACACTCCAACAGATATATATACTTTACTTGCTTTCCCAACATCAGATCCTCTGAAGATGCCAGCCACAGATGCAGGCGAAACGTCAGGAGAGAATGCTGCTAAAACACAGCCATACAGCCCGGAAACCACACAGCACCCCAGTGATTCCGGCCGTGAAAGCCTTCGACAATACAATTTCTTCATTATCACTTAAAGTTGTGTAATTCCCATTAGTCATTACTTTTGTTTTCACGATGTTCATCTGTAATCCCGCTTTGGCATTTTCTGCTGTAATCCTTCATTAGCGATTGTTTCAAGTCTCCACTATATCTCAGGGGCAGCCAAACTTGCTTCACGAAAGAATAAACTTCAGATGTTTCAGAACCACAAGACATGAACAAATACTACACCCACTTTTTAATTGGTTCTTGCACATTTTGTTACAAACCTTTATATTAATACTAAGAAATATACATACTTAATAATTATTATTCAATGTATTGTCGAAGACTTTCACTGCCAGATTCAACTGGTTCTGGTGGGTTTTCCATCTGTGTGGCCTGGAAAATGTGAATCACTCCCTGGACTGATAAACCCCACCCGCAATACAATACTATCAACCACATCTTTGCATAACAAGTTCCACCCAAACACTTTCTGATTGGTTCCCCATCCTGGGATATGGACAATATATACCCCAAACATTCCCTTTTCTCTGGACACAGTGTGTAATAGACTTCCCTCTGTGATACACCTCTGAAGATGCCAGCCACAGATGCATGCAGGCGAAACGATAGAAACAAGATCCACCAGACCACGGCCACACAGCTCAGAAAACCCTCCAGAACCAATTATTATTCATGTATTTTAATTAATTTTATTAAAATTAAATGAGACCACCAAAGTAAAAAACAGACATTGCTAATTATAGTTACTGCCTATTGCTGCTAGTGGAGATATTGTGAGTCATTTAAAACCCAGCTGACATGTTGTCAAGCTGTACGAATTACAGGAGCTGGGGGTAGGGCTTGGGCACGTGAGCCTCTGACCCCCCCCCCCCCCACGCCCAAGATCTTGCCATCTCTTTCAACCTCCCTGCTTTGAAGATAAGGGCAGGAGTGCTACCAGGGAAAAGGATGTGCACAGTGAGAGACAGCCTGGGAGAGGGGGAGCCCCACTCCACTGGCCCGCCACCCCAGCCACACGTTATGCGGCAAAGAGGTGTATGAGCCTCGCAAGCCACTGTCTGGCCGCCCCGTTCTATCCCAAATCGTTGATGTTCCTTCCACCACTTTTCACTCCAGCTTCATCTAAATCTAATTCACCTTTCTTTTCTGTTTGTACATTTATTTAATTTTTTTTTAAAAAAAATGACGGAGAAGTCCTTGTACCAAAAGGAAGAAGTGAGTAAATTGGATTTTTTTTTCAAAAAAAGGAATAGAAGGTGACCTTTTCATAGGGTTGTAGTATTTGTAAGTAATGGGTACTGACTGTGCACTGCATTACAGAAGTGTGAACAAGAATAAGGAGCTTGTCAAACAAGAGGAATGTCCCTCTTGCGAGCATTCCAGAAGAGCCACATGAGGTTTCCGAACACTGCTGATTTGTGGGTTTGGTGTATGAGCTTATTTTTGTACGTTAAATGGTTTTTTTGGTAGGTACTATTTGGAGGAAGAGTTTAGTGTAGGACAGAAGGCACTAAATATATTGAAGTCTTTCTAAAGAGGGTAGATTAAGTCTCTGTCAATGTGGAATAGTTCCATGGGAATGTCAACTCAATGCATGGCAGCTGTGAAAAAGGCAAACTCTATGCTGGGGATCATTAGAAAAGGAATTGATAATAAAACTGCAAAGATTGTCATGCCCTTATATAAAGCAGTGGTGCGACAGCACTTGGAGTACTGTGTCCAGTTCTGGTCGCCGCATCTCAAAAAGGATATTGAGGAGATAGAAAAAATGCAGAGAAGGGCAACAAGGATGATTGAGGGACTGGAGCACCTTCCCTATGAGGAGAGGCTGCAGCGTTTGGGACTCTTTAGTTTGGAGAGGAGGCGGCTGAGGGGGGATATGATTGAAGTCTATAAAATTATGCATGGGGTAGAAAATGTTGACAGAGAGACATTTTTCTCTTTCTCACAATACTAGAACCAGGGGACATTCATTGAAAATGCTGGGGGGAAGAATTAGGACTAATAAAAGGAAACACTTCTTCACGCAACGTGTGATTGGTGTTTGGAATATGCTGCCACAGGAGGTGGTGATGGCCACTAACCTGGATAGCTTTAAAAGGGGCTTGGACAGATTTATGGAGGAGAAGTCGATTTATGGCTACCAATCTTGATCCTCTTTGATCTGAGATTGCAAATGCCTTAACAGACCAGGTGATCAGGAGCAACAGCCTCAGAAGGCCATTGCTTTCACCTCCTGCATGTGAGCTCCCAAAGGCACCTGGTGGGCCACTGCGAGTAGCAGAGAGCTGGACTAGATGGACTTTAGTCTGATCCAGCTGGCTTGTTCTTATGTTCTTATGTTCTTATGGAATGGTGGGGGACATTAAAAATGATTTAAAAATGAAGTTGTGAATTATTAATCAACTGCTGTATCTTTCTGGAAAGGCTGGCATGGCTGGCAGTAGGGGACACTGTGTTTTGGTGGTTTCTACTCTTTCTTAGCCAGCTGATTCCGGGATCTGGTGTTAGGGGACTGCTGCTTGGCCTTGTGGCATTTATGGTGTGGAGACCCACCATCTTGTTCCCCTTGCTATTTAACATCTTCATGAAATGGCTGGGAGAGGTCATCCAGAGTTTTGGAGTGAAGTGTCATCAATATGCAGGTGACACATACCTGTATTTCTCCTTCACAGTTAATTGGATTGTTAATTGGATTTGTGAAAGTCCTGAATAGGTCCCTGGAGAAGGTATGGGAAAGCATGGAGTCCAATAAATTGAAGCTAAATGCAGACGAGGCTGAGGTGCTGTTAGTCAGCAGAGAAGCTGCTCAATATCTGTGAAGTCAGCCTGTCCTGAAGGGGGTTGCATTCCTCCGGAGGAGCAGTTTCATAATTTGGGGATGCTATTGGATCCTGGATCGTACAGTTGGAGACTTGAGTATTCCTCATGATGCATCACACCTTTTATCAGCTCCATTTGGTTTTCCCCCTGGGGCCATTCCTAGAAAGGCCTGAACTGGCCACAGTGATCTATAATGTGGTCACATCCAAGTTAAATTATTGTAATTGTATCTTGCGGATATGCCGCTTGTGTTTATGTTGCTTGCATTTTAATATGATGGTTTTGAGTTGTAGACTACCCTGAGCAGGACTTTGAAGAAGCTGCATAGAAATCTCTTAAATAAATTAATAAGTCCACACCTGGGTAACATTAGGGAAGATTCTATTAAGATTTTGGCCTGACTATGAATAGAGGAATCCTCTCAATTCCTTTCCCCTTTGAGAACCTTGTGGTCCAGCCCTACACAATGAGAACTCCATTTTCAATCATCGGGTTTATACTAGAATTACTCTATGTAGGATTGCATCAAAATGGATCTCAAGGGCAATAGAAATTATAGGACTTGTATAGTGTGTTGTCTTGCATACAGTCATTCCTGAATTTAAATAAAGAATCTTATGTTTGTTCTCCCAACCCGTTTTTAAGTACTATGTCCCTCCAGTTTCTCACAGATCAACAGCCCACATCCAAATAAGTGTGATTCTTTTTAATAAGTGGATGCGACTTAGATGAATTTGTACATTCGTTGCTCACTACAAGTGGCATCCCATAGTAATGGCAGGCCTGTCACACCAGTTCTTAAAAAGGAAAAATAAAGCCCCAGCACCAGACATTAATTCAGCAATGCAAGCTGATTAGGGAGTGTTGGCTTGTGATTCTTTGCCTGACAGTAATGAAGCTTAGATTGGATTCCAGTCCGTGCGCTCTAAAGGTAAGACTCGGGCTTTCACTTTGAAGATTTGGCATTGATGTCCCCGACAGCGTTCCTTTCACTCTTTGTCACTGAGTTTCGGAAATAATTCATATTGTAAGCGCCTGCAAAGAAAAAAAAAGCATACAAAGACCGTTGGATGTGATTGTATTAAGAAATGTGGACCCTCTTTGAATATCCTCTGCAAATATCTTGCTTTTGAATATTTTAGCAAGCAGGATGGCTAGTTCACTATGTTAATCCTATGCAGACTCCCTGTCTACAGTTAATCCTGAGTTACAGTTGTTTGCATGAAGGAATAAGTTAACCCCCCCCCCATTTTAATATCCATTAGAATTTTAATAGACTGTAGTTGTATGTGTGAGAGGGGGGGGTAGGGAAGTACAGGAAATATCCTGTTCTTTTTTGCTTTGAAATTATACTTTCATGGTTCAGCATGGAAAATGGAACACTAAGTGGAAAACTAAGTGGGTGAGGAAAGCGGCTAGATCATAATTCCTTTTGTGTATGGATCAGATGTTTGTCTAAACCGAGGGGTGTGTTATGTAACTGACAGGGTCAGAGAGTTTGGCTTATTTGTCACTGAGTTTGGGAGCAGCAGTGGCGTAGGAGGTTAAGAGTTTATGTATCTAATCTGGAGGAACCGGGTTTGATTCCCAGCTCTGCCGCCTGAGCTGTGGAGGCTTATCTGGGGAAGTCAGATTGGCCTGTACACTCCCACACACGCCAGCTGGGTGACCTTGGGCTTGTCACAGCTTCTCGGAGCTCTCTCAGCCCCACTTACCTCACAGGGTGTTTGTTGTGAGGGGGGAAGGGCAAGGAGATTGTAAGACCCTTTGAGTCTCCGCAGGAGAGAAAGGGGGGATATAAATCCAAACTCTTCTTCTTCTTCTTCTTCTTCTTCTTATTGAGCTGAAAGCTGCTACCAAATCACTATTTGAAATAAAGATTGCCTATGAAATCAGAATTCATGTGCAGTAATCGTTGTTGGTGTTGCTTGTTTCATCTCTTTTGTATGATTTTGAGCAGTAGCATTCTGCTGAATATTTGCTACTGACTGTAATGGTGTTCCTTTCTTCTTGCATATCTATTTGTGAATAATATTGTTTTAGCAAAAGCTCTGCAGGTTTCAGTTGGTATCCATTTACATCCTGCAGATCCTATGGATTCAAAGTTGATTCTTCTCAAGCATTCCCATTTCACTCACACTTGCTCTGCATCACCGCTTAGGTTGTTGAACGGAAAAAGTGAATATTTGTCATGACTGCACAGGTGTGACTTGATACAGAAGTTCTTTTTTCAGACATCATAAACACACATATGAATGCCATTTTGTCTTGTGAGCAGATTTTTTTAAAGGGAGATGATTTTTTGGGACCAGATTTTGTTGCTGAATTAGAATCATCAGCCTGAATTTCATTTTTTTTGTTTAGGTTTTTTTTTGAGAATTCTGCAAGTGAAATTTGTAGACACGTAACACAATTATTCCAGGGATGAATAGCATTCAGAGGTGGGGTTAGGCTGTAGAGACAGGCTAATTTAGTGGGATGAAGGCAAATTCAGAAATGTAATATGTTTTCCTATAAGGATATTCTCCAGTGCATAAGATTGTGCCACAATGGCTACACAATAAGGCAGTCACTTAAGTGTTAAGGAGAAACAAGGGAGGCAAGATTTATGGCCACGTCTCAAATGAATCACGTGAACGCTGATAAATTCAGATTCAGATTTTGTAGCAGCCTTGCTGTGTACATCAATCTGTTACGGTGATGAATCTATGTTGCATTACTTTCAAATGACATGGTAGAGTGCCCTTTGAATACAATTCTCTAGTCTTGCTTGTGGAAATTTTTCTCATAGATGTTTAAAGGGTGACTATTGATACCACTAGATCTCTGTTGCTAATTGGAGATTCTTTTATTGAAAACTTTAATCTTATAGTGAGCATTTGCTCAGATATTTCCATGGTCAATAACATATGCTAGTGGAATGGATCAGCATCTGATGGCACCAAAAATTAATATCTTAGCATCATCTGAGCTGGTTCCTTGTTGTTTCTAAGGTTACAATCAATGGTTTTCAGAGCACTGGTGATAAGAGAGGGTCAATGCGGGAGATTTATTAGTCTACTACCATTAAAGCCCATTTTAGTTTTAGATAAAATGGGCTCTAGTAAGGAGGGGAGAGCATGGACCCAACTCACTGCTTTGTTCCATCAGCGGCTCGCTGCTGAAGAGAAGACTGTTGGAGCAATGTCCCTTGGCAGTGTTAAAGAGGACATTGGTATGTGTGTGAGGAGGGTGGTTTTGTACTTGCTGCTTGGAGGGTATGGGCAGGAAATTGGAGAGGCTTTTCCGTGACTGGCTGGGAGAGTTGTTTTGGGGTTGGGGTGCTGGGGTTTTGATCCAGGATTGGGAGAGGGAAATGTGGGAGGGATTGGGGAAGGTGTTTGTCATCAGGGCAGGTTGTTTGTCCTGGAAGAGGGGAGGGTTTGCTGGGGGTTTAGGAGGCTGGTCGCTTAATTTGGTGGTTGGGAGGGGGAGTGCGTGCGGGGGAATGGAAACAGTGTTCCTTGCCTGGCTGTGTGATTCAGGATTGGGGGGGGGGGGTTCTGGAGGGGTTTTGGGGAAGCATGCTTATTCTGTAAGATGGGAGAGGCCAGGATGATTCCACATATTTGGGGAGGGGGTAGATTGTGGAGGTTTGAGGTGGGTTCTTACCACCCACTGCTCCAGAGCCTGGCATGCCATTTGGGTTGGGGGGATTGGGGCGGCCCAGGGCAGCAGTGGCTTCTTGGGCTCCACTCTAGAGACCAGTATGCTGTTAGTTATGGGGTAGGGGAGGGATGGAGAGACTTCAACCAGGGCAGATAGGTTTGGGAGATGTCAGGCTAGACATGGGACAATGGGCGTGCAGGACGCACAGGACTTGGGCAAGTATGCGTCCTGCATGGTAATTGGCTAAGAGTTTGTTGTCAGATGTTCGAATCCTTAGCCAATTATATATGGTAAGATGTTCCAGTGACAAGACTATCTTGAATAGAACAAAAACTTGAATTTCTACTATAATCATGAAATCTTTTGGACTTGCAAAATTAAAGTGAGGCTGTCTAAGTTGGTGGGTTTCAAACCTCAAATAAAGTATTGCCCCAGTTCTAATATGCATGATGCTATTATGATCTTTTTGGTTTTTAAAATGGACAGAGATAGGAGGAAATTATCTTTAGCAAATATTTATTGGCGTGAACGAGAAAGAGGACAATTTCAGCTGCCCTCAAACTTTAGATCTTTTTCCTTGGGTGATAAAAACATCACCATCCCTGTAGACATTGCCAGTTAAATTGAAAACAGTTCTATTGTAGAAGGACTTTAATCTGTACTGCTTGAGTGTGGCGATAATACCTGAAGTGTTACACATTAATCCTTTTAAATTGATGAGGGCTTCAAGGCCGAGAGGCACATCAAGATATTCAAATAACTAAATGAAATAAAAATTAGGTTCTTGTAAAAGTGGGTCAGTTCTCTGTTGCAGGTTGGGGGGGCCTTGGCTCTGTAAAATAATTGAGGTTCTCTAAGAAGTGGGCCTGGGCTCCCTAAGAAGGCTTGAGGTTCACTCTGAAGATAGCATCTGGCAAGACTAGACCCAGAGTGATGTAGAGGTTGGAGAGCCGGGTTTGGTTCCCCATTCCTCCCCACGAAGCTTGTGGCTACCTTGGCCCGGTACAGTTGTCTCAGCCCCACCAACCTCACAAGACTCCTGTTGTGGGCAGTGGAACGGATTGTGATTGTAAGCCACTTTGAGACTTCTTGAGATAGAGAAATACCAGGTATAAAAACCAACTCTTCCTCCATTTTCATGTTCTTATTTTTAAAGCGTGGTTTGCCAAAGTATTAGTAGAGTTTCTACATGTAGGCTATAAAAAGAGAGGCCTTGGCAGCTGCATCAAAGTATTCACATACGCATTTAGATTTGGTTGCTAGTTCGTGCAAGGGATGATCAGTTTGGGATATACAGCATTTTCAGACTAAGATTGTAGAATCTTCTAGCCATTTTTAAACTATTTTTTTCCTCCTGTATGTAGATTTCTGCATGTACCCCCATATTGATGAGGGTGATGTGAAATATATATGAAGCTCATTGTAGATTATAGAATCAAGAGTTGATCTAGCAAGTTCCATCTTGTGGTTTTTGGAAGGGTAGCTTTTTTTTTTGATACTGGGAGTCGTCAGCTGTCCCAGTCTGTCTTTTGATCTCTTACCACATGAGAGATTCTGCAGCCATTCTAGACAACTGGTTCCTAACTATAGGAATAGTCTTTCAAAAAACCTAAGCCAATGTACTTACTTGGTTTTTAATAACTCTAAGAATATTTTCCTCCTTCTTTCTAAAACCCTCTTGAATACATGGAAACAATATTTCCCTACTCTTTTCTAATGTTATCTTGAGTATATTAAAGCTCTCTGCATTTCCCCCTCGCTAAACAATCTCTCCAGAATGCTGCTAGAGCACGGCCATACAGCCCGGAAACCACACAGCACCCCAATCTCTCCTTTCTTTCCCTCTCCCCATAGCCACCATCAAGGTTAAACATTATTTTGGACTGACTTCTGTTTAAAGGCAGTAGGTCATCCTACTCATGTTTGGTACCATAGCAACAGCAGTAATAACGGGCAAGCCCAAAGGGAGGGGGGAGCAGTAGAACAATGGGCGGGGATGTCCTTCAAAGAGGCAATCGGCAGCGCGGGTGCCAGGGAGAAGGAGAAAAACCTGGAGGAGACCATTGCTGGAAATGACTTTCACCACCTTTTTTGATGGAGTAAGTCTATACCACAAAAATGAGGTGTTTGTGGACTGAAACTCCGCTTCCAGAAATGTCCCAGACCTGTCCCATCCATGCTGGCATGGCCTTCTGAGGCAGAGGGGCTCCAGCACATTCAGCAGCTTCTTGGTTTGGGCACTGCAATTCTGCAGCCTCTCACCATTGCCATAACAGTCCCTCTGCCAGTATAGTCACCCCTTACTCTGATGGAGTGAGCATCCGCATTGGTGCAACCTTGCACCATTTCCAAGGCTCCATTTTCCCCCTTTGGGATTACACTCTTAATATACCACATAGCAGCCCTGAAAGCTAGGCCAGTAGACTGGGAGCTTGAAGGTAAGAGCCAAGCACTTTCCTAATGTCTTCTACTGAATTTGTCGCTGGGGTGCAATTTGAATGCTGAACCTCCCTCTCATTCTCATTTGGGATTGTGAATGAATGGGCGTTTTCCCACTTACCTTCTGCCCCGCACTACTGTAGGCAAGTAGCACGGGGTCCACTGGCACTCCCCACTACAAGGGCTGTGACAGTGCAGCCCCCCCAACACTGCTGCTGTCGCGCCCCCTCAGCGCAGGTCATTCCTGGTGCTCTTCCAAATGGTAAGAGCAGCCTTTTGTGACCCGCAGTCGTTAGAGGGAAACCTGGTAATTGCGCATGCCACAATAGGAAATGACGCTTCGAGGAGCAGCCAGCGTGGGCATAGGTAAAACGTGCTGCATAAAGTGGGGAAATGCCCAATGAGAGTCAAAATAATGTCTATAACAGTCTGTAGTCCATGATGTTTTACAGCATAGGATCATTTGGGTAAAACGGTCATTTTCAATGAATTGTTCAATATATGAAAGTTTTGCTAATAGAATGTCAAGGTCTCAGTATCCAAAAGTTAAACATCGCCCCTCCCGCCCCCGTATCCAGAATGGTTTTTTTTTATGTCCTGTATAAAATAATGACTGATACCTCAACCTCTCCACTGGTTATGTATATATGATGATTATTTCCCCCCTCAGTTCTCTCTGACTTCTCTAGAAGTGATTTATTATTGAACATTTTATGTGCTATTTTCATGTACTGCATGTTCATTTAATTAGTTTTTTCATCCTTTTAAATAAATTACTCTAAAAAGCAGCCTCACTATAAATTGATAGCACACCAGAAGATTGTGTTTAGGATCATATCCAAGACTATAAAAGCAAGTGCCAATTCCATTTATTGTCAGTTCAAAGTCTTTAGGGTTTCTTATATTGTTGTAAATTGCTGAAATTTAAGGTACTTTCATGTACTAATCAGCCACAGTTATGACTGTAAATAGATATCAGTTTGAGTAAAAACAGCTCTGTGAAGTGCTGACAGGGCTATGCAGTTTAGTTCTAGTTTCCATAGGATGGTAGTGATTGGTGGACTGACAATTTAGGTGATCCTGATGGACTGCTTAACGAGGTGGTTCATTACAATGATTTCTGGGCAGCAGAAACGACACCATTTTGGCCAGACCGTATTTTTCATGGCCAACAAGAAATGATTTTTCGTATGTGACAAACTCCAGCACCTGTTTTAATTTATGATAACTTTAAGTTTTGAGCGTTATTTGGTATTGTTTCCTGGGAAGTCTTTGAGAAAGTGCTAGGAACCTGCTCCCAACTGATCCCTTGCAAATTGGCCCATGTAACCCAGTAGTTCCTGTTTTTTGCATTCATGCCGGACTTTTTCCAGGCACTTCTCTCAAGATGGTAACCTCTTTTCAACGTAGTGCAGTTTAAATAATTATTGGATACGCGTGAATGGAATATTTTCCTTCTCTTTTGTAAAATTCTCATGAATAAGTTCAAGGATTATTAGGAATTTACTCCTTAAGTCACTCACCCGCTTGCAAATTGCACCTCAGTTGATAACTAAGTTCGTGTTCAAGGAGCAAAGTTCAGGGAGGTACAGGTCTAGGTCCAGCAGAGTATCTCCACTGGCGGATGTATTTCTGCCTATGAAATGTGACTTTGTCACCATCCCCCATCCAATGTAGCCCCCATTTCCCCCCATTTCTGGGGATACTTTGGGCTACAGCACAGAGGGGAAGGCAAGAAATATTGCGTTCTATAGATAGGAATGTTGCTAAGACATAACCATGTTTTACTCAGAATTATGGGAAATGAAATTGGTGAGGAATGGATTGTTTGTTTGGGGAAACGAAAGTTGGAAACAGCCCTGAACAAACACAACAGATTGTAAATCCAAGGGAACTCTGTGTATTTAGGGGATAGTGCTAAAGGGCTTGGGGCAGGGTGTTTAGGTCCAGGACTAGTTTTATTAATAATAACATTTAAACAGGAGGTAGTGTTTAATGGCAGACTAAATAAGGGCACATGGAACAACAGCTGTATAGAACCAATTGGTTTGTGAAACTCTAGAGGTTCCTGAGTCATCCAGTTACCCATTTAGAAAAAGCAGGTCCTTGATTAAAACAACCCTGGGTAATTGAACATGAAACGTGAGTGCTGCCATTTTAAATCTCTGAAGGGTTCTTTTTTTATTATGCATTTTTATTATTATTATAATGCCATAGCAAAGAACTTTTAATTCCATTTTATCTTAAGACTTTGTAGTAGCTATTTGATTGGAAGCTTCTTTATCAGAATTTTCACTCCATTATCTCTAATAATTTCTTATGTTTTTATAGTTTCATTAGTCCTGTGTCTTTGATGTCTTCAAAGCCTAAGTATTCTAGCCTTTTAAGAAGATCTTAGTGAAAAATGAATACCGATGGTGTGTCTATTTTTGTGCATATTGCTCTTTCAAGATATTTTTGGACAAATGATAACGTAGGAATCTCTGTTCTGCTTATTCTTTCATGTTGTGTATTTATTATCCTTTGTCTAACAAATCAAATACAGATTTTTTAAGTGATGGATTTTTTTCCCCTCAGTCCTTTATGATTCAGATTGCAGCTCTGGAGAGTAATGCTGGTCTAACTAGTCAGATACATTTTTTAAGTGGGTGGGTATTTGCACTCAGTATTTCACTTTTGTTCTTTCAGGGTTTGTGAGAGGGAGGAGGAATGAGCCATGTACAAACAGATAGATTTCCTATCCCATATATTCTACACCCCATTAATTTTCCCTCTCCCTCTCTCTCTCTGCCTGCACAACTGATACGAGCAAATGTCAGAGGCTCCAATTAAATCGTGAAAAAAAAAATGCTGACAGATCCAGGGTGCTAAAGAAGACTAACAGGCTAGTATGGTTTCCAAATGTTCCTTGGACTTGTCTTTATCAGAGGTAAAGAAAACTTTACCATTGAATAAAACGGAAGGGGACACAGACTGAAATGGAATGCTTTTGCAAGAATGTCTCTAATTATACTAGTGCTACATTTGTAGACTGTGAACTGATTTCTTAAGTGACAGGAACAGGAAATCTTTCCCCACAATCTTGTGCTGATTTTTTGTTGCTGTTTATACTTGGAGATCTCACAGGCTAGCTCAGGGGTTGTCCCAGTCACCAATGCCTGGCAGTGGCAGAGTGCCAAGGGAGCGGGGGGGCATCACCCTGGCCCCTCCCTCTTTTCCCCACGCCCCTCCCTGCAGTGCCCCCCCACGGCACACACACCCGTCCCCCTTCCCACACTTACCTACGTTCCTTTTCTTTTTTTAGTACTTTTTGAGGCTGAAGAAAGTGGCCTGTTTACAGTTCAGTCTAAAACTGCCTGAAAAACTACAGTTCCCAGGAGACCTTGGGGCTCACAAGGTGTCCTGGGAAGCATAGTTCATCAGGCAGTTTTTTCCCTGAACTATGAAGAGGCCGCTTTTTTCAGCTAGTATGGTTCGTTGGCTTTTATTTATTTTCAGCTTTGCTGTTTGGACAGGCACTGCAGGGGGAGGGGCGCCACGGGGGGCCATGGGGGGAGGAAAAAACACACTGCGCACCGGGTGCAGTTTGGCCCAACTACGCCTCTGCTGCCTGATCAGAAGTGATGCAGCATTTGCTCTGTTGTTCATCTGCCCTTGCCTCCTTTCATTCTGGTTTTAGACCTAGAATACAGAGGGCTGTTGTTGCTGTGGTAGAAAATCTCCATGAGAACATGAGCAAGGGGCATGTTCTTTTGGTGATTGTGTTGAATCTGACAGCAGCTTTTGACATGATTGACCACTTAATCTTATTGGATTTTTGTGGAGGCTGGAATTAAAGGAAAAGCTGCTGGGGAGGTGGGATAATTTTGATAGATGGGGGGAGGAGAGCTGCTATTCTACCCAACAGTTCTAGCAGTATCTGGATTTCACCATGGTCTTCTCTCCAGAGAGCTACCACATGGATCATATGCACAACTCCTATAGACTGAAGTAAAAAAGAATTAGGTTTTCCTGGACACAGTGGAGCAGACGATGCTGAGTGGGGAACACACTGGGGATTTCTCTGAGGAGGACAGCAGATCTCAAACACTGGAATTGAGCATTTGGAGGAATGTGACACATAGAGGTAGAGGGACCAGGGAACATTCCGTGAGTTAGAAGCTACAGAATTGATATGAAGTCCTCTCCATTGTCAGTAAGGAATGGAACAGGCACATAAGCAACAGAGTCAGAGACTGTGCAAGTGACGGACGGTTCAGGCCCATGGAATGGCCCAGCAAAGCCCTAGAGAGGGTGTGTGGTGGTGGCAGAGGACACCCTGCTGAGGGGAACGGAAGCAGCATTTTGCAGGCCTGACAAGATGTCTTGAGAGGTGTGCTGTCTCCCTGGGGCAAAAATCCATGATGTCACAGAGAGGCTGTCAAGACTTGTCAAGCCCATTAACCATTATCCCTTCGTTTGATCCACATGGGAACAAATGACATGGCAAGACGTAGTTTTCAGGACATCACAAGAGATGTTGAGGCTCTGGGAAAGAAGCCAAAGGATCTGAATGCACAGGTTGTCATTTTATCTCTACTCCTAGTTGAAGGACATGGCCTCTAGGGAGAGAGGGCAAAAATAGTGGAGTTGAGCAACTGGTTTTGCAGGTGGTGCCATCAGGAATGTTTTGGTTTCTTGGACCATGGTCTGCAGTTTCATGAAGGGCTAGTGGCAAGGAATGGGTTGCACCTCACAGCTGTAGGTAAGAATATTTTTGCTAGGAGGCTCACAAACCTGAGGAGGGGGAAAGTATTTAAGCCTGCAGGAGTTCATCAAGTGCTAGAGAAAATAGTCCTAAGGTTATAGAGAGAACTGCGCAAATAGACCAAGAACCCAACAGTGGGAGGGAAAAAAACCTTAAATAAGCAGCCAGGGGGAATGAAACAGGATCTTGGATCTCTCTACGCTAATGCACAGAGCATGGAAAATAAAGAAGGCTAACTCAAACTCTTAACATGGCAAAGCAAATATGATATAATAGGCCAAACTAATTTTATCTCTTTCTCTCTTTTTTTTTTAATGAGTGACAAGCTTGGTAGGGAATGCTGTGGATATAACATACCTCGATTTTAGTAAAGCCTATGACAAGGTGCTCCATGATATTCTTGCAAACAAGCTAATAAAATGTGGGCTAGACAATGCTACTGTTAGATGGATTTGTAATTGGTTGACTGACCAAGGGTCCTCACCGATGAGTCATTTTCATCCTGGAGAGAAGTGAATAGTGGGGTGTTGCAGGGTTCTGTCCTGGGCCCAGTGTTATTCAATGTTTTTATCAGTGACTTGGATGATGGAATAGAGGTCATGTTAATCAAATTTGCAGATGACACCAAGTTAGGAGGGGCAACTAATCCCAAAAGGGAAGGGTGAGAATTCAAAATGACCTGGACAGATTAGAGAGCTGGGTCAGAACTTCACTGTTGAAAGGGCTTTATTAATAAAAAACTTTAAAAAAAACCCTTAAAAATCACTATAGGTTATATCATCTTGAAGGGCCCACTGGAAAAAGAAATGTCATTATCTCAGTGAGATTTCTTTAGTATAAAATATTTAAATATTTTATATCTATCTATCTATCTATCTATCTATCTATCTATCTATCTATCTATCTATCTATCTATCTATCTATCTATCTATCTATCTATCTATCTATCTATCTATCTATCTATCTATCTATCGATATAGATATAGATATAAAGAGAGAAGACAGGGAGCACAGGAAGTCACAGAGGCTATACAAAGAGGGGCATGCTATTCATTAAGAAGATAATACACAGATTCAAATATTGAGCTATGTAGCATCCCCCAGTGTCCAGGCATCCTGAGTCACCATATTCTAACAGATATTCCGTTTGTTTTTCTCCCCTCAACAACTCCTTTTGTAGCCTGGGAAAGTTTATGCCCACAGTCTGGAAACCACAAACACAGTAGTGGGTTGTCCTAGAAGGGATGCACTGAGGACAAGAAAAGGGGTGAAATTGCTTTTCACAGAGCTGTGCTAATGGAAGAGAGAGGAAATTCCTCCTGATCCACATAGAGTTTAGTCCTCACAGGCTTTGGAGGTCTAGAAGTCAATGAAAGGACTTGCTGGGAATCATTAAGGAAAAGGGAATGACTGTAAGAGGGAACACAGGAAAGGTCCACCTTGATACATGTCTTGTGATAATGGGTCACCATATCCAACACAATCTTTCAAGTGCATTTGGGACATAGGGGTGTTTTCCCTGACCAGAGGACATCTTGTGGGTGTTTCCCACACTGTTCACAGGGAGGCAGGAAATTATGTAAAGTTTGTATTAGGGCATCTTTAGACCCCTACTGGATAAGGTGAGTGTCCATACAATCCAACTTTCTTTCTTTCTTTCTTTCTTTCTTTCTTTCTTTCTTTCTTTCTTTCTTTCTTTCTTTCTTTCTTTCTTTCTTTCTTTCTTTCTTTCTTTCTTTCTTTCTTTCTTTCTTTCTTTCTTTCTTTCTTTCTTTCTTTCTTTCTTTCTTTCTTTCTTTCTTTCTTTCTTTCTTTCTTTCTTTCTTTCTTTCTTTCTTTCTTTCTTTCTTTCTTTCGTGTCAGCCATTCAAATCACAAGGAAGGCATGAAGAAATGCTTTTGCCCTATTTTTTCTGCCTTGAGTCAGACTGCTCTGAGCATGAAGCTTGTTTGACTCATTGTGGTTGGTAGACCCATTCTCTGTGAACTCTTCTAACCCTTGTTAGGGCTTTGCCATCTAGGCTAGTGCCTATTACACTGAAAATGAATTTTAATTAATGCATTTTGTATTGGAGTAATATGCTCAGTTTGCTGGATTGCTCTAAGAGGCTGCTTTAATTTGGTTTTCCTTTTGTCTCTGAAAATGTGTCATGTCAGGGCAGAGAAAAACAATACTTTAGAATATAGTGCTTAGGCAATATTGGGTCAGCAGATGGGAATGGTAATTGTTTTTAAGTAGTAATTGTTTGGCAGAGTCGGTGCTTGAGAATGAGCCCCCCCCCCCCCCAGCTGTGTTCTGAACTTACATTTTTGGTTTGGATAAGTTAAATTGTTTACATATAGCTCAGTACTCACACATGGTCCCCCAGGTGCCTTTGGGGAACTTGCAAGCAGAGCATAAGACAGCAGCATTTCCACAGCAGGTGGTATTCAGAGGTGTTCAGACTGTGAAGGTGGAGGCTGCTAGTTCCGTATAGTTATGGGAATTGTGTAGGCAGAAGTGAGCTGAGCAAACTGGACAACCTTTGGGTGGGTGATATTAAATATAGTAGAAATATGTGGCGGAGTGGGTAGGATTCTTTCTGTGGTAGGGCGATAAATAGATTAGACTAAGTCACAGAAATTAAGCGTCTATCCAGATTTCCAGTCTTATGATATTTTTTTAATTAAAAATTTTTGAAGTCAGGTTTCCAATGACGTTTTTCCTCAGTATTCAAATATTTCAGTCTTCCTGGCATCTGTTGACTTTTTAGAAATTTTTGGCAGATGTTAAGTTTGGAAATCCATACAAGCTGCCAACTACTAAAGATGCCACTAGAAATACAATGTGCAATTTAATGCATAAAGCTTGCTAATAATCGTCAAAATGTTGAAGCCAAATATGTTAACATCAGATGTCAAATACTAATCAAATATTTAGTATATTTGAATATGCCGATCATAACTGATACATATTCAACATCACAATCCATAGCAAAGATCTCTTCATGAATACCTCTTATGTTGCATGGTGATATTTCCCTTTTTGTGCTTTTTTTCAGTTGTGTTCGCTGGGGTGTGACCAAAGAGATATTCTGTTTGTGTGTGTGTGAGTGTGTACACACATACCTCCCTGGATGCTCTTACTGCATTGGCAAACATCACATTCTTCTCTGTTGAATACAACAAAGTTGAAAACAATACAAAGTTCTTTTTTAAAAACTTAAAAATCACTATAGGTCAGTGGTGGCGAACCTATGGCACGGGTGTCAGAGGTGGCACTCAGAGCCCTCTCTGTGGGCACTTGCACATAGTCACCCCCCCCCCCCACACACATCTAGGCTGGCCTGGGCCGCTGGGCTCGATTATTAGCATTAAACCTAAAACTTAGTTTTGGGGAAGCAGTGTAGGTAACCCTGTTAAGCGCTGTTAAACCCCACTGATTTTCATGGGAAGAACTAAAGAAGCGCAACTCCTTTACCTGGAGTGATTATATAGTTTCTCCGGTTGCTGGCAATGGGAAGCTTGCTTCTGGAGTAAACCTCCTCCTAGGGTCGTGAATTCACCCATCAGGAAGAGATGCAATGGATTTGCTTCAAAGCAAAGCCACCGACTCACCACCAAGTTTACCTCCCAAGTAACGCATGGCCTCAAGAGTCAAGCACGCTTTTTTCTAAACAAACACCTCAGTATTCAGGATAAATTACCGTGTTGGCACTTTGCGATAAATAAGTGGGTTTTGGGTTGCAATTTGGGCACTCGGTCTCGAAAAGGTTCACCATCACTGCTATAGGTTATATCATTTTGATGGGCCCACTGGAAAATGAAATGTCATTATCTCAGTGAGATTTCTTTAGTATAAAATATTTAAAAGTAACTCACTCCCATGGAATTACCTGCTGACCTGTTCCTTTAGTAGCTTCATGCTGCACCCTTATTAAATAACTGCCTGTTTTTGAATTTTCTGAAGGTTTTTTTTTTTAAGTCTGCACAAAGGCCCAAACCAGATTTCCCCATTATGGCAAAACTCTTTACATAGTAGCACTGTGATCTGCTGATTCCCATGGCTGCTGTCATAATGAGAACTGACTTGGAGTGCCTGTTTTTGAGCTCTCTTTTTGTTTCCTGCCCATTCTTATCCCTCCAGTTTAGAAAATGGAAAAGACGGAGGCAATAGCATTTAAGTTCTTGCCTATGGAAAGAGTTTCTACAAGGCAACACGCAGGAGGAGGGAGATAGATGCAGAGATGGGCGTCCTGTCGCAAGGATTATATTCTTCTACCTCAAAATATAATTAAGTTGGTTATGTGTTAGTGGTTAAGCAGTTCAGCAAAAGGGTTAACAGCAGGCGGACTCTAAACTGGAGAATCGGGTTTGATTTCCCACTCCTCCCCATAAGCAGCGGACCTTATCTGGTGAACTGGAAATTTGTTTCCTCTCTCCTAAACATGAAGTCTGCTGGGTGACCTTGGACCAGTCACAGTTCTCTTAGAACTCTCTCGGGTGTCTGTTGTGGGGAGAGGAAGGGAAGGCAATAGTAAGCAGCTTTGAGAGTTCTTACGGTTGAGAAAAGTGCAGTATAAATCTGAACTTTTCTTCTATTCTTATGTCAAGTTGCTTCCAACTTGTGGCAATTTCCAAAAACATCCTGCCATTAACAGCCTTACTTGGTATTGAAATTCTAAGCAGCACGAACATTCTAAGGATGACAGTTACACACAGGCAGCTGCATGTCCTTCACCAGGGAGCGCCAGGAAAAAGGCGTTTTACCTGGGCCAGGTGTGAAATTTCAGGTATGTGACCATCTAAAAACATTCTCGCCTGGCTGACTATAGTGGCTGGGAATTTTCAGAGGAATTGGCCCAGCAGTTACTGAGGTATGCTGTCATTAACAAAAACACTGTTAGCTTTTTATATATATAGATGTCTGTAAAATCTGTTACAGCAAAAAAAAGTCCCCCATGACAAAGAAACCAGGTACCAATGATCAGTGTCACCTGTGGATAATTCATCGGCATATATGTAAACATGATTGGTAGATGTGTGCCCTTGAACACATTCGTGCATGTTTTGTGAAAGAAGAAGAGTTTGGATTTATATTCTCTCCCCCTCCCCCTTTCTCTCCTGTAGGAGACTCAAAGGGGCTTACAATCTCCTTGCCCTTCCCCCCTCACAACAAACACCCTGTGAGGTGGGTGGGGCTGAGAGAGCTCCGAAAAGCTGTGACTTTCCCTGAGCCAGAGCAATAGGGAAGAAAGTGTGACCTCAGCTTGTATGGCACATGCACGTGAACATAATTTCTGATTTGCAACTTGTACAACTGATTTTTCCTTGACCTTCCTTGGGGAAAACCAAAACAGGAATGAAGTCAGGAATACAGAATCTGACACATGTCAGCCTTTCCCGCATATGCCATTTCTGACGCTTTCAGGCTCTCCTCTTAAAATTTATTAGGTCTCCTGTTTTTCTCCCCTCCCCGCCTTCATTTTTGGTATCCATGAATCAGTGAGTCTATGAAACACCGCTGCAGTGCATGTGTAGAAAATAAACTGGCCACCAAGAAACAATGCTTTGAGAAGGAGAGCGCAGACAAATTTCGCCATAAACAATGGGATCAAAAATGTCTTCGAAATGGCTTAAGTGGCATGTGCTGAAAAGGCTGTCCACTCACAGAAGGCATTTTGTAAATGGAACAGGACTTCCTCTTCACTTCTCTCCCACTGAATGTCTCTCCAAATTGCTGGACTTGGAGGATATGAGACCAGTGGTGGGATCCAAAAATTTTAGTAACAGGTTCCCATGGTGGTGGGATTCAAACAGTGTGGCAGTATTAAGCGCCAGTGGGGCTGGAGTGGGAGGCAGCCTGCAGCGGGGGGGCATGGCCAAGGCATTCTGGGGAGGCGGAGGCAATTTCTAATAATTTCTCTATTACTGTAAAAAACTCTTACTGTAAAAAAAAGTTCCTAATTTCCAGCTGGTATCTTTTTTTGTCCATAATTACTAAACTCATTATAGCAAGTCCTATCGTCTACTGCCAACAGAAACAACTACTTCTCTAATTGACTGCCTGTCAAATACTTAATACTTTCAAATACTTAATTTTGTTTCTAGAAATCAAAAAGAAGGATACTTTCCTTTTAAAAGAAGCTGGAACTTTTACCATATTTCTAAAACATGTTTTTAAAACAGCCCAACAGGGAGAATTATCCCGTTTTCTACCTTCGCTAACCAGCCACATAGGAAACAACAGGACTTTATGATTTTTGGACCTAATGGAATTTCTAACGGAAAAGCAGACCCAATTAGTAACCCCCTCTCGGCACAAACAAATAATTAGTAACCCACTCTCGGGAACTGGTGAGAACCTGCTGGATCCCACCTCTGTATGAGACCCTCAGGAGGGACGGAGTCATTCAAAATCACCCCATTTCTCTTAGTGTAAATTTTTACTGGATCTGAGCTAATGAAAATTTTAGGGCTGCTCGTGTTAGATATGCAGAAACAAAATAATTCCTGATGGAATGTGAAGAGACATCAAAGTTTGTTTGTTTGCGGAGGTGTTGAGATTGAAAAGAATTAACTCCTTCGGTGTGTGTATTGTAATAAAAAAAGCTGCAAGGGAATAAATGCAATAAAACCAGCGATGCTTGTCAGAGCTACTTGTCTATCTTGGGGACTTGGGGGTGTTTAGGTAATGTAATTGCAAGCTCTTGGCAGGTCTGTTTCTGGCCTCATCATTTTCATGGCCATTAAGTTTGAATGTTTTTCCCCCCCTTGAGGTGAAAGAACCATGAACTTTTGCTAAGAAAGAGGCACAGAAATTGCAGAAAAGGAAAGTTTTATAATCTGCTTCCTCAAAATAATGTTAGTACATCTAGTGACCTGGCAGATGGTTTCACTGTTCCGTTGCATCTCCCCATTACAATGTTTCCTTGGAAATAGCTCTCAAAACTGTTTGGTTTGAAGTATGAATGGGTGATTATAAAGGTGTGTTCATTCCTGTCTTCTTGTTTCACTATTGGTGATTTAACACAGTCTTGAGATGCACATAAAAAGGAACTTATCTGCAGTTTTGCCACAGACATTTGTAGTTCACTTAAGGGATCATCTGAGCTAGTATTTCTTTCCGTAAGAATCATTCTGTCTTTGATGAAGCAGAGCATAACTGATCACTAGAACAAAATATACCTCAGTAAGAACCGTACCCAAAGACCCCTCTGCAGTCATTTGCTCTGATCTGGAGTCTACAAGTCCTACATGAAATATCATGGTTCTGTTAATTGTCTAAAGGTAAATTCGTGGTGCAAGATGATGTCCAGTAGTGTATAGACTGGTCACACCAATGGATGAGGATCAGATTATTAAAATAAAGGTAACTGGTTATGTAGAAAGTGAGCCAACTTGAGAAAATCTGTAAGCCAGAAGACGTTATTGCTGCAATTTTCTTCAAGACTAGGCCTTTAACCTGTGGATCCCTTACTCTCATGCTTTCTTGGAGTTGTGAGCCCTATTAAAAAAAACCACGTAATTATAAAAGAAAAAGAAAAACATTACTGTAAAATGCTACAGCATAAAAACCACCTTCCCCGTGTAGCATAGGCTGTTTTATTGACCATGCTGCAAACAAGAGATCATTGTTGGGCGCCCAAGTGCTGACAAGATTCACATCTCAGCAAATAGAGAATACTTGGAGCAAAATGAGCTATTGGCCTCATGCAGGGTTTGCCAGCATGGTGCCAGTGGATGTCATGGTGCCTGCGCACACCTTTCCTGATGCCTGCCAGATGTTTCTAGAAAGTGGGTGGGGCTAGATGGGGCTTTGTCCAGCAGGGCTTATGAATGCCCATTGGGGATCTGATTGGCTCTGCGGATTAAAAAAAATGTTTCAGCAACAGCTGCCACTACAGCATAAAGATCTTTCCTGTATGACTGAAGATAAGCTGTGTATATACAAGAATTTTTTTTAGAAAAACAGTATGTTTATTTCCCCTATATCCCCCTCCCCAAATTATTACCTCTTTCGCTCCTGGCAGCCCCCATATCCTCTCCCCTTTCCCTATTTTATTTTTCCTTCCCATTCACCCATCCACCAATCTTCCTTCTGCCTGCTGCCCCTTCGCCATTTTCAGCTGTTATTTATTTTCTCCACTATGTTCTCCACTCCAGAACAACTTACACTGTTATCCTCTCCGCCATTTTTTCCTCACATCAACCCTGTGAAGTAGGTTGGGGCAAGCAGAGGCATAGCTAGGGAAAATAGAGTCCAGTGCAGAATCTGAATTTTGCGCGCCAAGCCTCAGAGTACGCGTGTGCGTGCCCGCCCATCAATGTTCGTTTGTGCTTTTTATGTTTCTTAGTGGTTTTTTTCACAGTTTTTGGCCTGGAGGGGGCGCAGTTTTGAGGCTAGCAGCACCAAGATTTCAGGATATCTTTAAGAGACTCTCCTAATGATACCACCCAGTTTTGGTAAAGTTTGGTTCAGGGGGTCCAAAGTTATGGACTCTCAAATGTGTAGCCCCCATCCCCTGTTAGCTTCCATCGGAAACAATGGGGGATGGGGCACCCCCTTTGGGAGTCAGCAATCTTTGGAGCATTGCCCTTTTAAGAAACTCATAGAAACAGGCTGCCCGAGTGGCAGCTTCCCTGAAGCCGAGCCTCAGAGCCTGCAGGGAAAGGAAAAGATGAGTGAGTGAGGGAGGGAGGCGACAGCGGGCGGGGCAGGTGGGTGGGTGGGTGGGTGGGCAGGAACCTGCTGGGTGCGCCACAGGCGTGTGCCCGGCATCATGGGTGGCCCTGGCTCTTCCCTGCCCCCACCTGCTCTAGCGAATGCTCTATCTGGCATTTCGTTGCTTGCAAGCAAGGAAACACCAGAGCAGCCAAGGACTGGGGCTGCTGTGGGGATCCAGGAGGCAGCGGGGGTGGAGCGATCTGGTGGGGAGTGGGCACCCTGGCTCTTCCCTGCTCCCGCCTGTTTGGAGTTTTCTGGCTGGCAAGCAAGGAAACACCAGACAGAGCAGTTGTCTGCTTTTTGGGTTTCCTTGCTTGCAAATGCTCTGTCTGGCAAATGCTCTGTCTGGCGTTTCCTTGCTTGTAAAGCAAGGAAACGCCAGAGCAGCCAAGGGCTGGGGTTGCTGTGGAGATCCGGGAGGTGGGGGGGCGATCCAGTGGAGAGCGGGCACCCTGGCTCTTCCCTGCCCCCGCCTGCTTTGGAGTTTCCTTGCTTGCCAGCCAGAAAACTCCAAACAGGCGGGAAACCCTTAAAGCAGGCAAGCAAGGAAATGCCAGAGCAGCCAAGGGCTGGGGCTGCTGTGGGGATCTAATAAGATGCCTCAATTAATGTGATTTTATTGGTATCTTATCTTTATTTTTGAAATTTACCACCCTAGACTTATACACGAGTCAGTAAGTTTTCCCAGTTTTTGGTGGTAAAATTAGGTGCCTCGACTTATATGCAGGTCTACTTATACACGAGTATATACGGTATATGGATACACTGTCCATACCTTAACGGGAAAATAGTAAGAGAGAGTTTTGTGTATTGTTTGTTTACATTATATGTGAGAATGGCAGCATTAAAGCCCAAAGTACACAAGACATCTCAACACGTGGAACTTGATTTAAATCACTTAGTGACTGTTGCTATGCAGGTTGGAGATTTCCCCACCACCACCACAACTAACACTAAATCTCCTGTCTGTATGCAGGGGTTATAGCCTTAGGAACACAATCCTGAAATAACACCTGAAATTTATATGAAATTATTCTGCGCTGAAGCCTGGTTTCAGTGTAAGTCCTCCTTTGTTAACGTTACGTTACATGAATTCACAGCCCCTTACATCCAGCCCACACGTTCCATTTTCAAGTAGGGTGGGATAATCTCTATTCATGTCATCTAGAAGAAGAAGAAGAAGAAGAAGAAGAGTTTGTATTTATATCCCCCCTTTCTCTCCTGTAGGAGACTCAAAGGGGCTTACAATCTCCTTGCCCTTCCCCCCTCACAATTAAAACACCTCTGTGGGGTTAGGTGGGAGCTGAGAGGGCTCTCACGGCCACAGCTGTGACCAGCCCAAGGTCACCCAGGTTGGCATGTAGTGTGGGGGTGTTATGCAAGAGCTAATCTGACTTCCCCAGATGAAGCCTCCACAAGCTCAGTGACAGGCAGAAGTCGGAGAATCAAACCTGGTTCCTCCAGATTAGATACATAAGCTCTTAACCTCCTACGCCACTGCTGCTCCCTACCACATTTTCCTGAAAGAAAGACAACCCTAAGAACACCTCCTCAAAAAAGTTTGTGGACCAAATGTTTCCTTCTGTCTTTTAGTTCTGTACAAGCATGTATCTGAATGTAAGAATCCCTCCTCCTTTTTTCTGGGCAGCCCACCTAGAAAAAAGCCGAGCCTTCCTATTTGGTAAAGACACTAGATACTATAATTCGATGCTGTGAATCCAGCTTCCCGAGCTTTATGGACTTCTGCATGGTAGTGAATCTTGAGAAGCACTGTGCTTACTCCCAGCTAAGCAATTTTAAATGATGTAAGGTAGAACATATGATTGACCATATGTTATACTATCAGTGGGATGCATATGACATATTTCTTCTCCAGCGAGAGAGTCTGGAGCACTGTAATCTCTAGGTGTTTTGCTGTTGCATGGTTATGAATGATCCCAATTAAGTGTTGGAAGCAATCACTTCATTGACAAAAGTTTCTGCTCTTTACTAAGCTGCAGTATTGGACTTGGTCCGAGTGCATAGGTTTTGTGGGGAAGACAATAGCAGCCAAAAATACATTGGTGAGTTTTCCATTGTTAGAGCAGTCTATAAATATCACCTTTTCCCTGTGGGCTTATAGCCTGCTCTGGCCTCTTGTTAGTGGTGTAAGCCAGATCCAGAAAATTCTAATGAAATTAAAAGATTCAAAAGGTGAAGATGAGGGGGAAAAATGACACTTTTCTGTGAGACGACAAGAATGTGATAAATTGTAATGGCTCTCCAAGGGAGAGCCTCAGACCAGAAAAGGTGCAGTGACAGGAAATGTGTTTGCCTTTCCCTCCCCAAAAAGGATAATTCTTGATCATGGAGTTTTAGTGTAAGGCTAGAGACACTCAGGCCTCTGCCAACCCAACTTCAAACTAGGAATTATTTTCTCCTAACAGCTAATATATATGCATAGAAGAAGTGTTTGGTTTTATACCCACCTTTGTCTCCTGAAAGGAGACTCAAGACAGCATACAAACTCCTCCCCCCCCTTCTTCCCAAAACAGACACCTTATGAGGTAGGTGAGGTTGATAGAGTTCTGAACAAACTGTAACTAGCCCAAGGTCACCCAGCAGGAATGTAGGGGTAGGGAAGCAAATCCAGTCACCAGGTAAGAATCTTCTGCTCAGGTGGCGCAGTGGGGAATCAAACCCGGTTCTCCCGATTTGAGTCTACCTGCTCTTAGGACAGCACACACTGGCTCTCAAAAAACCCAAAATGCCAATGATTTTCACTGGTTTTCATTAATTTTTTCAAGTGTACTGTGGTTTCCTAGGACTTGCTTATGCCAAACCTGAGACTGTTTCCAAAGTTAACTCAGATTTTTTAACTCAACAGTTTCCTCTCTAGTGTGTTTAACCGGGAAGATAATCTGAGGGAGCCTGAAGAATAATTTTTAAGAAAGCTGTCTCAGAAGTGAGCTCTTGTAGTTGTTCTGACCTTGGTCCAACTTTGCATTCATGGGGCAATGACTCCTTGTTATCCCAAGAGGAAAATTCAAGAAGAGAGACATAGATTGTACAAGTGTCCCTTACATTTAATTGACTTTACTCTGTAAATAAATCTGTGGATGAAGTGATCTGAAGTCTAACTATCCCAGAATGACTGAGTAAGTAAACATATCTTGATTGGATCATGTTTTCAAAAGTGATCCTTCTACAGCTGATAATAAAAAAGAAAAACAGTACAATTGAGGTTGAAATATGCGTAAATGTGCGTACACACATATAGAAATCTTGATTTAGGATGTTTTAAAATCCAATTTAGATGAAAGGGTCATTTGCTTTTGCTTATGAACCAGCAATTTGTTCTTCTATTACAGCAGTGACTCTGGGGGCAGGACTTCTAAAATGTAAGGGATTGAATTGGATTGCTTGAACGTTTTCCCCGTGACTCTCCATGGCGAAGCCAACAAGATTTTTTTTTCCAGTTAGGTCAATGGGTGAAATCTTGGCAGATATCCCACTGATTTTAGTCAGTCTAATATTTCAGCCTTTGAGAGTGTAGTTTTGGCAGCTACCGGCTGAAAACTAGACATAATTCCTTTAGGTAAAAGATTTATGTGCACCTGTACTGGTGAGCATCACGGTTTTGTACCTTCTAATGTTATTCTATTATTGCACCTGTTTTAAATTTAATGAGGTCCTAAAGGTACAAGCTGAGTTTCATAGATGGGGAAGAAGGTTGGATGTGCATAATGTAAACAAATAAATGAGACACTATTAAAAATACTGGCTGTTGTGGGTTTTCCAGGTTGTGTGGTCATGTGCTCCTAACATTTCTGCTGAAGTCCTGTCTCTTTGTACAATACTGTGCATGTCAGCAAAAGTTTGGCACCTTTTATTTTCTCATCCTATGGGCAAATGAAATTAAAAAGGAGAGAACAAAGGGTATGTTGCTTTAGTGGACTTTTAAGGCTCACAAGGGAAGAGTTGAGGAAAATCAGGCACCATCTTATTGGTTTGCAGTGCAGCTAATGGAGCTGTGAATCATATATCAAGTTGAATATGAGTTCCCTTCAGGCTACAAGGGGAAACCTTGTAAAATTTCACATTGGATGCAATAGTTCATGCAAAAAAAAATCTTGTAATATTTTTGCGGACTGGCTTACCTTCAACTGAAAGGTACTGGCTCATAGCCCTTGGCCAATTACCTGCAGTCAGTTGGAACGCTGAACAATGATTCAATATTTTGAGACTGCTTTTCCATTAAAATCATCAAAGCGTTATAATGACGTACGCATTTGCGTGCATTAAAACACTTTGAAGCACGGAAACAGCATTGGCAGCTGGAACAGAGCAATAGTGAATAAGAAGTAAAAGTTAGTCTCCAGGATAAAAATAGAGTGTTTGAAATATTAGTCTGAATGACCCATTCCACTATTACTGTACTGCAAAAGCGTTTTTTTTGGGGGGGGGATGGCGCCCGGGGCAAAATGGTGCCCGGACCTTGCCCCCTGCATGGGTCCCCACCCCCCCCAGAGCCCTGCCCCACCCATTTATCTTAGTTCAGCCGGCTGAAAAAGAGCAGCCAGCTGAAAAGCTTCTGCTGGACCTGGTGAGGCGGGGGAGGGGTGTGGGGGTTATTTTCCACCCCCACTTGACTCACCATGGGGCACCCGGGGCATTTGTCCCCAGATGTTTTCATTATAGCTACGCCACTGCTATACTGCCAGCCTCTTACCCCAAGAGCCAGTAGATTTTACCTCCTTATCTGATTGTTGCTGTTATGACACTAGGCAATGATAGACCTCAGCATTATGCAGGGTAGATATGGCAACCCATGGCAACTTCAGCAGACCTTTTGAGTGGCAATTGTGAACAATTCTGGGCTTTACTTCAGCCGTGTGCCCATATAAATGTCCTGAAAAGGCCATTGCGTTCTGCGACGGCGGAGCTACTGGAGGTCCCCGGCCCTTCCATGATGCAGCTGGCCCCTGCCTGGTGGTACGCTCCTCCAGGTGTCCGGGCCCTGCGGGACCTTGGCAAGTTCCGCAGGGCCTGTAAGACTGAGCTGTTCCACCAAGCCTTTGATGAGGCTGGCCGCGGATCAGCTGCCCCCTCGTAACACCTGCCACATTTACCATCTTTGGCAGCGCCTGCTGTTTCCATCCTTGGGTGCAGCCAGCCCCTCCCGGCCTTTTAGATCGGGTGCCTCCAATCTAATCATGCATTGTACTGTTGTGATAAAGTTATTTGCTGCATTGAATTTTAATTAATTAATTAATTAATTATTGTTTTTAGATGGTTGTGTATCCTTTTGGATTCCCTAAATTGTTATATGGTTGGGGATGAGGCAGCCTATAAAATCGAATAAATAAAATAAAATAAATAAAAAATAAATACTTTGCACAGCACAGATATGGTTTTGATATCCCAGTATGAGGCAAATGATTGGTACCTTGCAGTTAGGCTCATAAGAATTGATCCAGGGATTGCTATGTAAATGTATTTAAATGATAATTTATAGAAATATAATTATTCAATAAGAATTGTTAACCACATAAGTGACACCTCCAACCCCTGCAAGGTGCATCACCATAGTGGTTGCTACGTGTGTGTGTGTGGGTGTGGGTGTGGGTGGGTGAGTGGTTGTATTTATATCCTACTTTTCTTCCCAATGGGAAGCCTAAGTGTCATGCAGCTTGGTTCTCTCCACCTCCTTTTTTACTCCCACAAAATCATCCCTGTCAGATATGGTTGTGGAAAGTGCTTTCACAGCCAACTTATGGCAACCCCATAGAGTTTTCAAGGCAAGAGATGTTCGGAGGTGGCTTGCCATTGTCTGCCTCCTCATTGGCTGCGAGAGTTCTGAGGGAGCAGTGAGTGGCCCAGGTCATGCAGCTGCTTCATGTGGAGGATGGAGGAATCTAATCTCGTTCTCCAGATAAGAGTCCCACCTCTCTTATCTACTACTCTGTTATCACTGCTCTGTTATCTACTACTCTCTAAATTAAATGAATAAATATATCTCGAGGATCAAACCAGATACCACCTCTTGTGTGTATGTGTGCGTGCCATCCAGTCACAACTGATTTATGGTGACCTGGTAACATTTTCAAGGCAATGGGCATTTTGAGGTGGTTTGCCATCAACTGCCTCTGCATGGACTGAGGAAGTTCTGAGAGAACTATGCCTGGTCCAAGGTCACCTAGCAGGCATTATGTGAAGGAGTGGAGAATTTAACCCAGCTTTCCAGATTAGAGTCTGTCACTCTTTACCACTACACCACACCTGTAAAGTGGGTTACGCTAAAAGTCAGTGAATAACACAAGGTCATGCAGTGCTTTGTTGGAAGAGTAAGGTTGGAACATGAATTGTGTGTACCTTCTGACCACTACACTATGTTAGCAATGATGTGGTCCCCATAATCTGCATAGGCTGAACTTTTCAGGCATTCTGTTATTCCTTTGGCAGCAACTATTTCTGTAGCAGAACATCTAAACAAGATCGTTTCTGTAGGAAGAGAACTGTAGTGACCAAGTGGGAACCAGGCACCTTGAAGCAGTTTTCTTGTGGAGAAATTGATCTTGTTTCCGCTTTCTTGATCCAATCTAATACAATTATTATAGAGGACAGAGAGTGTCATTTTTGGGGTAGTGCTAAATAATTCCACAAACATGTATGTACAGTGGAACCTCAGTTTTCATTGCCTTCGGTTTTCATCGGTTTCGTTTTTTGATTTTTTCAGTGAAAAATTTGTCTAGGTTTTCATCGATTTGCAGTAAGGTACAGGGGATTGTGGAGAAAAATCACCCGGACAAAGCTGTTGCAGGCCCTGCCTGCAACTTGTTTAATGACAATGTCTTGCCCCATTTCAGACAAATCTTAAAGAGGCGTCAGAAACAGACCTCTTTGGACGGCTTTCTGGTGCGACATTGGTCCACTGGCTCTGAAGCTGATCCTAGTGTTATTGTTTGTTACTGTTTTCAGCATTAAACACTATGTTGATTCACCAAAAAAAAATGTGTTTTTGGTATGTTTTTTGGAGTGCCTAGAATGGATTAATTGGATTTACATTGATCCCTATGGAAAAGTTTGCCTCGGTTTTCATCGGTTTCGGTTTTCATCGATTCTTTTCGGACGGATTACCAACGAAAACCGAGGTTCCACTGTAGTAACAATGGCCAAAGATGGTTACCTGTACTTCTGATTGCTTCAATACACATGACATGCCATAACATTCCTTAGATATCTCCTGTGTTGAAAATTCTATAAGAGTCTGTGTTTCCTGTAAGAGTCCGAATTCACACCTCTTGTAGAAGAACACTTGATTGAGTTATTTATTTATTTATTTGGTTTGCCTGGCCTCTCTTTAATACTTTATTTAAACAATGCCTAATTAAATGGGTCAGAGAAAAGTTGAGCGATGTGGGGATCTTTCTCCTTTCTCCGCATGACTGACTGCTCGTTTGCTGACATCTATATAAAAACCTCTTAGGATGGGGGCAGGGGTGTAACGCAAATGCAAACAGTGAAAAAAAAAACTGAAGCAACTAATTTGTAGGTTATTGGGTTGAGTGCTCACCCATGAATGCCTGAACTGCTAATAAAAGCTGTACAGTAGAGTGGTATGTTCTGTTCAATGGGAACACACACTGAAGGACTCTCTCCATGCTCTGAATGCCTTTGTTTTTTGACACTTGGATCAAAAAAGTCCACGAGTGTGCCCTTTTTAGGTACTGTTCCTGCATATGATTAATTATTTAGTGCATTTCCTGAAGCAAAATAGATATTTCCCTGGCAGTCTCTTCTGTGTTAACTTCCCTTTGACGTAAAATTCTTGGCTATCAAGGTACTAAGAGAAGTGCAATTATATGGTTATTTGGAGGAGGAGGAGGAGGAGACAACGATGATGATGATTTTGGATCTATACCCTGCCTTTCTCTCCTGTAAAAGAGCTTCAAAATAGCTTACAAACACCTTCCCTTACTGTCTCCTCAACAGACATCTTGTGGAGTAGTTAGGACTGAGGGTTCTGAGAGAACTGTGACAAGCCCATGGTCACCCAGCAAGCATTATGTGGCGGAATGGGAATCCAACCTGTTTCTCCAGATCAGAGTCTGCCACTCATGTGGAAGAGCAGGGAATCAAATCTGGTCCTCCAAATTAGAGTCTGCCACTCTTAACCACGACACCATTTTAGCTCTCATTTTGGCATTCCTTCATTTATGCAAAGCTTCAGCTCAATCACTGCAGGATTGTTTGATTCTCCCCATTAAACAAAATTATGGTACTGGCCAGAAAGGAAAGTCCAGCTTCTGCAAGAGATGGGAGCACGGGGAGAGGCACCTTCTCTGAACATTGTTTGCCTTTATAAAATTGGGGATTAAAAAACCCCACACACTATTGCCTATTGGCAGCTGTTTCTACAGGTCAGTGCTGCAATGGGAGGCAAGATGTCTTCATATGGACAATAATATTCTGAGCATGGCTAACCTGCCTGAAGTCCACATGACTAGCTTGCTTCGTAGCTGGTCTATATTTAGATTGCCTATAAATAATAGTTGGAGTCTCAGGGAGAGTTTTCTTTTGTTTAATTTGAATTCCTTTTCTTTTCTTGCACAGCCTCAGCCCTTCCATGCTATCCTTATTAAGCAGCTCTTCTGCCTAATCTTTAAAGATAAGAGCTCAGCATTGCCTGAAATATGCAGGCTATTGTTCTCTAGGCTTCACCAGCATAAATCATCTCCTAACTTCAGGGATAGGCAACTTTCATTTTTTTTCTGACTGAGGAACTGTTTGTAAAGTATATCATGTGTCAAGAGCAGGGGCGGGGTGAGGAAAGGGCATTAAAATTGAGAATTTGACAAACAGAAAGGGCATCATACTTTATGGATAGTCCCTTGGGGCCTGTGTTGCTGGGTGTCATGAACAATTAATCTCTGTGTGAGCTGTGTCTCGCCCACCTCTGTGGGCTTAGTAGTTCTCTCAGTTGCTTTTTTGCATACAGACATACATATTTTATTTCACAGACACAGTGCTCTCTGTTCTGGTTGACAGTGAGCAGGACAGGGGCTTTGGAGTTTCCATGGGTTCTCTGGGCACCTTCCATAAATCATACATCTAGAGTGGGTATGAACTTGTCACAGTCTGCTAATTGGTACATTGCTGGTAGCAAGAGTGATGATGAAAAGATAGGAATGGCAGATAACTCCCAAGTTGTGAGACGGAGAGACTTTTGGTAAGATTTTTTCTGTTGTTGGTACAGTTTAGCCCCCCTGCATTCCATGACTAATGGAAGTAAAATGTTGCTCTACATATAAAAGTATTTCAATTTGCTGTGCTTCACAGTTAAAAGTAAGGTTTGTTCTTTTTAACTTAGTTTAGGCTTCTACCTTAACCCTCTCCTAGATCACAGGTCTCTGTGTGGCTCATGACAGTCCAGTGAACGATCAAGCAACAACAGTAAGACCTACAAAATCTTAAAAATACAAAAGAGCAAAATAATATCATAACAGACATGAAAATAAAACTATCGTCAGTTGGCTCCCAGCAGCCTACATCCCAGACTGCTGTCAAAACTAGGTGGCGTTGGTGATAAGATGGAAAATAGGCCTCAACTGTCCTCAATGGAATGTCTGGTGGAACAACTCCATCTTACAGACACTACAGGATCTAGAAAGATACCAAAGGTTCCAGATGTCAGCTGGCAGAGAGTTCCACCAGGCAGGGGCCACCAATGAAAAAGCTCTTGCACTTGTTGAGGGCGTTCGAGCCCCCTGTGGGCCCAGCACCACCAGTAGACCCTTTGAAGAAGAGCAAAACATTCTTGGGGAGAGGTGGTCCCAAAGGTATGAAGGTGCCAGGCCATGTCTTCAGTAAAGTCTGTTATTTGCTCAATGTGTAGTTACAAATCCAACCTGTTGTACTATCCAACACTGAGTGCTGCCCTAGAGCAGGGGTCTGCAACCTGCGACTCTCCAGACGTTCAAGGACTACAATTCCCATCAGCCCCTGCCAGCATGGCCAATTGGTTGCAGACCCCTGCCCTAGAGCTATGTTAGCTACCCCAGTAGTTTTCCATTGTTGAGACAGGATTATTGTTGCAAGTAGGTGTGCAAGTTCTAGTTGTTAAAACTGGCTTTATTAGAGCTAAAATATTTAGTCGAATCGTCAGGTTATTTAAATTTATGAAAATGGCCTTACTTATTTGAAAACAAATGTTTATATAAAAAGTATCTGTAAAAATGGGGGGGAAATGGATGGCAAACTCCATCTTAGATTTAGCAACTCACGTGCTAATTTATACAGATGTGATCAATTAAAAAGAAATATGATTATTTCCCCTCCCCGATCTTACATTGACTATCCTGGTTTTGATAATAGAGTTGATTCTTGAGCAGTATTTCTTGCCAACTTTTTAACTTCCAAAATTGAAGTGGTGGATCTCTGCTTTATCTGGAAATATGGCTTTAGGCAGAGTTCAAGCTGGCCATGCTATTTCTAAAAGAAAAACATTTGAAAGGGGACTCTTGTTTCAAGAATGAACCTGAAGGAACCTTTCAGGTTTTCTTCTTTCCTTATGCTACTAAAAATATTCACACAATTGTGGGACACACAGAAGTCTGTGAGCAAATGTGGCGTACTGCTTAGAATGCCAGAGTGGGATCTGAGAGACCCAAGTTTAAATCTCAATTCAGTTTCACGGAAACTCACTGGGTAACCTTTACACTCCCTCAGTGTAGTGTACCTCATGGCATGATTGTTGTGAGGATGAAGCAGAGGAAGGGAGAACCATGTAGTGAACTACTCTGAGTCACCCCAGGGGAGAAAAGGGGGTTATAAATATTTAAATTAGCATATATCAAACTTCTTAATTGTTATGGATAGCTGTATAGATCAGGGGTCTGCAACCTGTGGCTCTCCAGATGTTCATGGACTACAATTCCCATCAGCCCCTGCCACCATGGCCAATTGGCCATGATGGCAGGGGCTGATGGGAATAGTAGTTCATGAACATCTGGAGAGCCGCAGGTTGCAGACCCCTGGTATAGATATAAGTTACCCATAAGAAATAGGCTATATCACTTTGGCTGAGTGGACTATAACCAGAGATGGGATCCAGCAGGTTCTCACAGGTTCCTGAGAGTAGGTTACTAATTATTTGTGTGTGCCGAGAGGGGGTTACTAATTGGTGATTTTGCCACATGATTTTTGCCTTAGTTACACCCATCCTCTCAGCAGTAGTGCACAGAACTTGAAGCAGTCTAGCAGGAGGTGCACCAGCGTGCGTGGCAGCCTGCACCTGCGTGCATTTGTTTCCCACCCAAGGACCAGCTCAGTGGCTGTGTCCTTGCCACAGTCCCGCCCAGGA
Source organism: Sphaerodactylus townsendi (assembly GCF_021028975.2). Classification (NCBI taxonomy): domain Eukaryota; kingdom Metazoa; phylum Chordata; class Lepidosauria; order Squamata; family Sphaerodactylidae; genus Sphaerodactylus; species Sphaerodactylus townsendi. The sequence goes on along the minus strand of NC_059427.1, from coordinate 31,026,005 downwards.
ATGCACTGCCCCCGAAATGCCCGACCACGCCCCCGTTGTGCCCCGCCCAACCCCATTGGCTCTACGCCACAGTTTGAATCCCACCACCATGGGAACCTGTTACTAAAATTTTTGGATCCCACCACTGACTATAATGTATACCGTATAAAAACAGATAGTGAATTATGCCAGTTTCAGATACCGTATTGACATGTTTTCTAGTGAGGTGAAGTGAAACATTCCTGATGATAAGCTCTTCCAAGAGCGGTTACGCTGTGTGGTCATACATATCTGTTAGTTAGATACAATGGGGTGGTTCCTCCTCTAACTTAAGTGGCTCTTTTTACTATGGGGAGCCACTTAAGTTGAAAGAAGGCACTTTATGCTGTAGGAAGATTTCAAACTTGGGCCAAAAGGAAAAGAAGTGTATAAATATTTGAATGAATTAAGGACCTTTTCTCAGTGTAGCCCAATGGGAGTAGTATCTACCCTGGTCCCCAGATGAAGCCTCCCACCCACAGAAACTAGTTTCAGAAACCCAATATAGAGAAACTGCCTCTCTCTTGAAGCCTTTCACTCTGCCCTTGACTGTAGAAGTGTTTCCTTGTATTTTAATACTGGCTGGTACAAAACGTTCTGGAAAGCGGCACTGTAATGGCTTCTCCCAATCAACTAATCCTAAGAACACCAATTCAAAGAAATGATCCGCAGGCTGCCAATAAAGATGCTTGGCTGAGTTATGAAGTGCTGCCACAGAGTTGGAAGTGGCTGAAGGAACATATGGGGAGCAGAAATGGAATTAAAATCAGAAAATGAGATTTATTAAAGAGGAATCTTGCAAGGCTTTGGGATGAGGGAATTAACAGAGCTGGACGAGGAAATGATTTCCAGCCGGAAATGAATGAATAAATTAGAAAAGCAGGGAGGAGTAGAACCAGAAAAGACAGCAGAGAGGGGAGCCAGCACCAGTTAAAGTGCTAGTAAATCCCAGGGAAATCCAGCATTGTGTCACCAATGTGCAGTGGCTGCTCCAAACAGCTCTCAAGACATGGGTGGCACTTGAAGCATATTTGGGGAAAGGATTCAGTCCCCAGGAATAGGGCCAATGAGTGGCATGCAAGTAGATTGTTTTCTTCCTGGGCTTGGTAATAAAATGGGTCACAGGTGGAGGCCAGGTAGGTGTCCCAGCAGCGCAGGAGAAAAAGGAAGGTTCTTGGCCTCTTGTGTCTACTACAAAATTCGAGGCTTTGGAGGTGGTAATAATAATATGGCAGAGCTATCGAGTGAAATAATGGACATGCTATTGTTGATTAGAAAAGTTTGGTCTGGTGAACATGCTAATGATGAGAGGGACAACCTTTTTGGACATTGTGAAATTTACTGGTGGTTCTTAATCGTGGTGGACCTTTCTGAGTTTGTGGTGGACCTTTGGTTGACCTGGGGCACTCCCAGCTAACACGACTGACTTGGGTGTGGCTCTGTTCAGTCCTTGTCTGTTGTTCTCTTCTGGCCAAAGTCACCGGTTTATCAAACTTATCAGGTTTAGTACACATAGAAAAGGGGCAGTAATCAGAACACACTCAAATTGGGACTTCAGAATAACAGTTGTTGAATAACCAACCTGCCATGACACTTCCTTTCTATAAGGGAATGGATTGCAAATGCTTTAAAAAAAACACAATTCTCCAAAGAATGGGTTCATGTGTTCTAATCTCCTATATTAGATTTTGGGACTGCAAATATTGAAGAAAGCTTCTCCTGGGCAGAAATCATCAGAAAAGAAGTGCATTTCTCCACTTCCCCATCCCTCCTGGTTTCCTGCTGCTAAATTAGACCTGCTATTGGTTGGAAATTCATTAACAAAACCACAGCACAGTTGTTACCTTTTGTGTTGACTTTCTTGAACTATGAGGAAAGGTGGAATGCAGATGAATCAATAAATTAAAACATTACTGTTAAGCCAGTATGGTCTCAAGATCTTGCTTGCTCATTTTAGAACAATAATTTGCCCAAGACAGATATGTTTGCATTTAACTATAGGTGGTAAATTTAAGTAATACTTGAGTTTACAATCCCACAAATACTTCTCTATTCACCTATTCATTCTGTGTACGGTCTTCCCACCCCTTTCAAAGGTCTCAGGGTGGGAACAATATATTAATTCAAAAAACTCCCACTAATTGATTGGTTGACATCACATCTTTCCTACCTCACTTGCCTGTGACTACTAAAAACCAATTTAAGTAAAATGTTCTGCTTTAAGAGAATGCGCTTTAGAGAATACCTGGATATGCACTTTGGGAAATTTTCAGTGTGGTGGGGGCAGGGATTATTAATCTGATGGAAAGTTTCCAGTAATGTCTGTTTCTTAGCATGCGTAGTACTAACTTAAGCTAAGACATGCATAAAGTGGCATATTCAGTTCATTTTCATTAAAGAAATGGAAATATTTTTTTTAAAAAAACAGATTACTGTAGTTTAAGAAACTTTGAGTGTCTGTATTTTAAATTTATGAGGACACAGTTTCATTGCATTCAAATATCCCATTAAGCTGCATCGTTAAAAAAACTCCTGAAGCTATCGTACTTTGGTGACATTGTAAGGCTAGAGTCACTGCCAAAGGCATTAATGCTAGTAAAAGTTGAGGGCAGCAGGAAATGAGGAAAACCCAAAATTAGATGGACTGACTCAATCGCGGAAGCTAGGGCCCTCAGTCTGTGAAACCTAAGCAAGGATCTTAATGATGGAACATTGTGGAGGACGTTAATTCATTGGGTCAACGTAAGTCAGAAGCAACTTGATGACATTTAACACACACACACACACACACACAATATTCAGGAACTCAACTTGTGTTAGGCTTATGTGCGCACCTGGCTTCCCCTCCCTGCGTCTCCAGTTCTTGTGCAAAGTGCTGTCTATTACCCATGACATACAAATGCAGTTGTGCTCTATAACTAGCGGTAGTATTCCTGCCAATAACTGGGATTCTAAGCCAGAATGAAACCATGATTAAAAATCAGGTTTGTGAGAAAAACTAATTTTTTTAAAGCAGTGAGCCTACATTCATATTTATAGGTAACCACAGTTGTTATTAAACTGTGGTTTCTTTATCATGTTCCTCTTTTAGGAGAGAGATGGAAGAGAGAGGACTCAAGTGCATAGTGCACGTGATTTCAGCGCAATTTTTAGCTGGAATTAAATTTGATATCTGGATACAGCCTATCTGTCATGAGTCAGCCCCTGCATACTTACCAGGACACAGATGACTCTGAGGCAGAAGCAGAGGCTGCTACTGCAGAAGCAAAGAAGGATTGCTCGTTTGGCAGCAAGATATGGGAGATTAAGGGCTTTTTCGCACACACGGTTAGTTCTGGAATAAATATATGTGGTCGTCACGGATTGTGCTATTTGTTCGCACACACTTGAGCCGCAATGTGCTTTGACCCCTAATCTGTCACCCATTTGAGCCTTTACCTCAGATTTTTCCTGTCGCTCGATGCTTGTGCAACTTTCTGGGATAAAACGGATTCCCTCCACATTCCAGTGTCTATGTGCAAAACGCAACTCAAATGAGCAACTTTTAAGAATCACGCCCCCGCAGTGATGCAGTTTCTCCCAGCCAATCGGAAGGTGCCAGGCAATTGCTGATGCGCACGCAGATTTTTAAGTTTCATTTCCGTCTCACTTGCCTCCCCCAGTTCATGGCGGTTGGTCATGCATAAGATTGCTGTGCTCATCAACTTATCTGGTAACAAAATCTAAAATGTGTATAATAACAGAGCTCCAGTGTTCAATAACTCAGCCACACTTTGGGGGAAGTGGGGAGGGGATTTACTCTTCTGTCTTTTTTTTTTCAGCATCATGGTCCAGCCACACTTTAAGGGCTAGTGGGGTAGTGGAATCAAAGGCTCATGAGACACGCTTTTCTTTCCCTGGGCTGGCGCTCTTTCTCGCGACCTGGCAGCGGTGGGGTGCATGAAGCTGGGTTGGAGGGGGAGAGGCAGAGCCCAGCTTGCTCGCTGCTTCACCGCCGCCTAACAATGGGGCTGTACTAAGCCGCCATGGTGCTGGTGGGAGCAGCAGCGGGGTAAGTAGCAACAGCCGCCGCCAGCTTCCTGCTGAGACCCGCTCTTCCTCCTACTCTCTTGGCGATGCCGAACCAGAAGAGCAACAAGGGCAAGAAGAACAAGCACGCCAACAGCAGCGGGGACAAGCAAGAAAATGGAGCCCTGGCAGCAGTGGTGGTGGCGGCAGCTGGGGCAGCAGCGGGCCCCATAGAAGCCCTGGGCATGGTGGCCGCTGCAGGAGGGAGTGGGCCCATGGCAGCCGCAAGAGGCAATGGAAGTGCGGGCAGAGCGGCGGCTGTGATGGGTTCAGCTTCGGCCGACGCCAGGAACGTTAAGGCGGAGGGGGAGGGGAGGACCTGGCCGAGTAGGACAGGGTAGCCAATAGGAAGAGTGGAGTGTCGTCATCTCACAGCGTGAGCACATCACACATCACAGCGTGAGCACATGATGATGGGGCCAAGCGTCACAAACAACACGCCCAGGGACGGCACAGCAGCCAATCAGGACTTCCGTTTGTATTGCATTCGGCGGCAATGCAAACCACATGGGGTTCTGGAGCAAGAAGAAGATCCATATCAACCGAGTGATGCATGAATGATGTCGAGCGACAAAATTGAAACAAAAAGGTCAGGATGTCGATGCGGATTGCATTAATTCCAGAGCAAACCTTGTGTGCGAAAAAGCCCTAAAAGTCTCTGCATCTGATGAGGATTAACTCCTTGCAGAATCCCTCTTGAACAAGGCTCTCTCTATCAATCTTGCTGTGAGCTTGCTTCTGTCTGGGTGCAACAAATGTGTTTCCTGTTGCCTCCGTGTGCCTGGTCTACTACTGATCTTCAACCTGTTTACTTGATCTCCTGCCGTGACCTGTTGACTGCACCTTGCCTACCGCCTGCCTCAACCCATTGGACTGTGACCTGACTAAGCTTGTGCTTGCTGCTCGTTTGGCCCTGCTCAGTTTGTCCCTGGCTGCTGGCAGCACACTATCTGTACTGTTGTGACCCAATGTGTGGATACAATTAAATTAATTTGGATGGTCCTGTGTGAGTTTGGGAACTTCTCGTTAGTCAAGACACAGTATTGGCTTGTTTGGGAAGCCATTTGTTACTGAATCAGAGAAGATGTAGGTGTGTGTGTGGGGGGGGGGGGCGGTCTGTATTGTTGCACTCTTCCCTCCAGCATGCAAATGTCATGAGCCATAACAAGCAGAATTAGGAAAACTAAGGTGTTGCAAAAAGAAGAGAAGACAGAATGTGTGCTGACTTACCATAATTAGGCAAATGTATAATCTTCAGGCTGCTCAGTTGTGTTATGTCATTTTTTAAAGTGTTGCAATTTTGATTGGTAGCCAAGCCTGTATGGCAGAAAGCCTCCTTGCTTATTTTGTTAAATGAACTAAAAAATCCCTTGGTAAACGGAAACTCGTATATAATTGGGTGCAACCTGCTCTCACTTTCACCTGCAGGAAAGACCTTGATAACTATAAAAGTGTGTGACGGTTTCTGTACAGAAAGGAGTCTGGTATAATTACCCTTCGTGGGTGAGGTGTTTTGCTCATCTCATGGGAAACCCATATTTCTGAAAGACTTGACAAGAATATATTGCAGTCTAGGGTGACTGGAATCAGATGTTACAGTATTGCTGTTAATTGAGCCCTATGAGAATGTAGTCTTTGCCTTCATCTTGCCTTCACTTACTGAGAGCTGATTCAGATGCTCAAGAAAATCACATAAGGCAGCTCTCTGGAGACTTTACCGTTTCAGCATGCAGGTGGAGAAGGCTACGTGTTTGAATGCTTCCCCCATGACAACCTGTACTTAGACAGGTGGCATATCTTCAGAAAATGGTGCCTGGGGCAAGAACTAATCCCCCTCCATGCCGAGTATCCAGCACCCATCTTTTTAATAACTGCATAAAGACAATTCAACTTTTTAAAAACCACAGCAATGTGTATCAGTAATAAATTTCTGGGTATATACCAATTTTCATGGAGAGGGAGTGAAGCTTAGTGACAAAGTATATGTATGCTTTGCAAGCAGAAGGTAAAAAGAGGCAGAAGTGGCAGTGAGGTGGCAAGAAGTGGCAGAGGGTGGGAAGAAGTGGCAACAGGAAGTGGGGCAGCAGAAGTGGCAGGAAGCACTGGTGAGGTGGCAAGAAGTGGGTGGGTAGAAAGCAGTGGAGGGTCGCAGAAGTAGCAGGAAGCTGAGGTTGCAGCAGGAAGCAGCGGGAGTGGCAGGAAGTGGAACTGCAGGCAATGCGGGGTTGTAGGAAGGTAGAAGGAAGTGGCATGGTTATCAGGAAGTGACGGGATGGCAGGAAGTGGTTGGGGCGCCTGGAAGGGGTGGAAAGTGGCAAGAAGCAGCAAGGGTGGCAAGAAGTGGTAGGAAGCAGTCACGAGGAAGCAGAAAACAGCAGTGGAGCAACAGGAAGTGATGGGAAGCAACCAGGGATGGCAGACAGTGATGGGGAGTGGCAGGAAGTGGTGGAAGTGGTGGCGGCAGGAGGGTTGCAGAAAGTGGTGGGGAGTGGCAGGAAGTGGCAGGAAGTGGCGGGGGCAGGAGGGTTGCAGAAAGTGGTGGGGAGTGGCAGGAAGTGGTGGAAGTGGCAGGAAGTGGCAGGGGCAGGAGGGTTGCAGAAAGTGGCGGGGGTGGCAGGAAATGGTGGTAAGCAGTGGGGAGAAGCAGAACCAGCTGCAGGGTGGCAGAAGCAGCATAGTGGCCTTCTGGGGGAGGGGCCTGCCCTATGCACCCCCCCCCCTCGCTCTGTTCTAGTTTTTCATTTACAGGAGAACTGCGTCAAATGCTTCTTCTGGAGTGCTGGATTTCAGTAATAGACACTTGAGTTCATTGTGGGGTTATGCTGACTGCTTGTCTAAACGTTGCCTGCCTGTAGATAGGACAATTTTGAAAGCATCCCCATTTTATTAAAGAGATGAATAAGTATGGTAAGTTACAAATTATGTACGGTTCATTACAAATTATCATGGAGAACACTTCAATTCCCAACCAGTGGAACAGATACATCCTGAATGTTTCAACCCTATGGAGAGACTGAGTATAGAAAAATATCAATATCTAGCTATTTCTGAAGATTCTGCCAATAGTAGATGTAAGTGTATTTTCTATCATAGCCATGGCAAAATTCTTCTTGGTGGTGATTCCATGGAAGAAAAAGATGTAATTTTTATGATAAAGTTTATTGGGTTAATCTAAAATTTACAAATAAAGTAGAATTTAAAATATATACATATAATAACAAGAATAATTAAGAAAAGAATAAAAATAAATTAGTGTGGCCTGATTTGAAACCATAGATCAAATAAGTCAGTCATTAAAGAAAGGAAAGCTATTTTTAAAGATAATTTAGTCTAACAAGGCAAACAGGTTTCAGAGTAACAGTTTCCATTTAAAAGTTCTTAGCTGTTTTTTCTTCTGAAGTTTGGACATTTATTTTCTGTGAGTGTACCTGTAATTGTCCTTTCTTTAATCATTTCTTCTAGTATAACTGCAGTGTCCCAATTTTTAATAGTGGCAAATAAGTTTCCTGGATTTATGCAGAGCACAAAGTTAATTGTATGGTAGGAAATCAATAACTATCATGCCCCATTTTTTTTGCATTTCAGATATGAAAACGTTTCCTTTCAGAACACTCCTAGAATAACATTGACATATTTCAATGTAACTCATTTTGTATATTTCTGTTGGGATGAGGTGTCCAGACATTAAATAGGTACAATATGAGTTATTTGCCATGTTTTGTTACTTGAAATAATTAAAACGAAGTGCACCCACAAACTTGTCATAAAAACAGGCTGCAACACACTGTGGAAACAAGACAGAAAATTCCAAGCAAGGCAGACTGGATACTTTCCATATATGTGATTGGAAGCCACATGATCCTAGGAACATTTTTGAGACTTACAACCACATCCAAGGTGGGTGGCTTGTGGGAGCGGCATGCCCTCACATTGGTGCATTTGATCTACCTGGTCGATTCCGCACTTGCTTTATCGACCTAAGTTCGAGCTGCGTTCGACCTAAGTGCTCTGCACAACCACTGGGATCGACATGGTTTTGTACCAGCTTCGCCCCGTGTAACGGTCAAATTTCCGACTCCAGTTGGGAACTACTACTTTTTCAGGGAACCACGCTCGAACTCAGCTCGATTCCAGTAAAGTGTGGAATCTCTGGTGCCAGGAGTCCTCCGTTCAGCCAATCACAGCTGAGTGTTTTGGGCATGCGTACAGCTGGCCAACCAAAAAAAGGCCACCTTCGTCCCTCCATTCCTGTGGCAGTTTTTTTAATAATGTGTGTGGGGATGGATGGAACATGGCCGTAGAACAGTAGCCAATCGGAACGGAGCGGTGAAGAGGCACAGGATGATTCTGTCCTCCGAGCTGGGATCAAGCTGGTTGCAGCGGGGAACAACAATGGCTTCGACCTAGGTTAGTACCCTTCTCAGGGAACTGGGTCGAACCTATTTTACTCGTGTGTGGAATCGCCCCCTGGGACACTTTCCTGGTAGAGGGGAGGTGAGTCAGTGGCTGGCCATCCCACAGTTCCTTCACTGCAGAATCCAGACGTCCAGGCTGTGGTGGGGCTGTGCTGGCATCCCACTTTGATGCCAGTGCAGGAGCAGGCGGGGTAGGACCTTCCCTCTTAGAATTAACAGGCAGTAGCACGACACACAGGCCCTTGGGCTTATGCCACACTTTCTGTGGCATATGGCCTTTCAGCCCCATGGGTTTTTTTTTTTTTTGATGGTGGGGTGGTTTCAGAGCTTTCCTCTGCTCACCGTGCTGCCCAAAAGCCCTTTTGAAGGCAGTGGGGAGGTGTTGCATTGGTGCTTCTGCCTCCTGCCTCCGTGTTTGGATGGGGCTGCCCTCCTGTCTGAGCTTAGTAAATGCCTGAACGGGTGTCCTCCCACTGAACTGATAATAAAAGAAAGGCAGGAATGAAATGTACTGAAGATAATGGTGTGTATCAAAATTTGATGCCTTAAGGAACATTTCTCTACCTTCTTTTCCCAGTAGCCTGGAAGAAGGCTTCTTAGCCTACAGGAAATTCCTCCATCTTACCTGTTAGTAAGATGCATGGCAAAATATTAATGACAGCAAAATAAGTCAGTTTTCCTAAATCTGCTCCTCCGCTACTACTGACCCTTTTTCTCCCTATGTTACCCTTACTGTCCTTTATCATCCCGCCCCCCCACCCCCACCCCAAAAATCCAATTATATGCTGTTTAGTGTGGTAACCAGTGGTGGGATCCAAAAATGTTAGTAACACGTTCCCATGGTGGTGGGATTCAAACAGTGGTGTAGTGCCAATGGGGCGGGGCATGACGGGGGCGTGGCCAGGCATTCCAGGGGCGGGGCATTCCTGGGTGGGGCTGTGGCAAGGACGCAGCCGCTGCGCCGGTCCTTGGGCAGGAAACGAATGCACGCAGGGGCAGGCTGCCACGCACGCCGGTGCGCCTCCTGCTAGACTGCTTCACGTTCTGTGCGCTACTGCTGAGAGGAGGGGCGTTACTAAGGCCAAAATCACGTGGCAAAATCACCAATTATTAACCCCCTCTCGGCACACACACATAATTAGTAACCTACTCTCGGGAACCTGTGAGAACCTGCTGGATCCCACCTCTGGTGGTAACTGTATGTTACTTGCTTAATAGCGTTTGAGGAGCACCTGACTCAGTTTGGAATGGATATGGGCTAATAAACTGCAGCTTAATCCCAAAACCTACTGGTGAGTGGAAGGTCTGACCCGGGATTTATACTGTCACCCATTCTGGATGAGGTTTCACTGCCTTGGAAGGAACATATCTGTTGTTTGCAGGTGTTTTTTGGTCCCTGACCTGCAGGTGGGAGCTTTGGCGTGGAGTACCTTTTACCTGCTTTGACTAGTTAGCCAGCTGCAGCAGCCATCTTCCGAAGACCTGCTTTGGATGCTCCAGCCTTCCTGAGATTAGGCAAGCTGCAGCTGGAAGACAGTCTTCTCAATCATGGCACCAAACCTACCGAACTCACCATCCAGGGAGAATAATCTCTTACTTTCTGTTGCCACCTTTCAAGACTTTTTGGTGTCATTGGCATTCTCTCAGTGATCCCTCCTTCTTGCCCTGTGTGTTGTGTTGTTTTGTGCTTTTTGTATGAATATGATAGCTGTGGTTTTAAGGATGAGCTTTTATTTGCTAAGATGTGTTTTGTTACGTTTTGACCTGTTAGAGGCCTTGGTGGCCCTCTTGAGGGCAGAAAGGTGGGATATAAATTTTGTAAATAAATAGATAATATTGACAGTGAGAAAATAAGTACCTATTCATTCCAGCAGATCTCAAAAATCTAAATAGGGTCGACTCTGTAAGGGAGACCTCCGAGGAATACCAGCGGTTGTGATGATGAAGAAGAAGGGTTTGGATTTATACCCCACCTTTCTCTCCTATAAGAGGACTCAAGGTGGCTTATAAGCTCCTTTCCTTTCCTCTCTTCACAACAGACACCTTGTGAGGTATGTGGGGCTGAGAGAGTTCTGAAGAACTGTGACTAGCCCACGGTCACACAGCAGGAATGTAGGAGTGTGGAAACACATCTGTGGAAACACATCTCTGCCACTCAGGCAGAGGAGTGGGGAATGAAACCCGGTCCTTCAGATTAGAATCCACCTGCTCTTAACCACTGCACCACGCTGGCTCTCAGATGCCGAAGCAAGCAATGGCAAACCACCTCCAAACATCTCTTGCTCTGAAAACCTTATAAATCAGCTGTGACTTGACAGCAGAAAAAAAAATCAGTACAGGTAGGGCATGTGATACACCTTCCGACATCTAAAACATTTAGGTACAAAGAAAGATTTATTTATTGGCTCCTCCCTAACACTTTGAATTGCATTTAGCCTCACAACCATCATGTGAAATAGATTTGGCTAAGAGGTAGTACCTTGCCTGCCATAGCATTGTGGTCCAGACTAAATTGTTTCCCACATCCAAACCCTCCACTTAGCAAAACCACATTGGTTTTTCACATGGACAGCATGAAGGGGAAACCAGATTTGCCTTGCAAAGCTAACTGTGTCCAGTGTCAACCTGGCCTGTGTAGAAATGTTACTATATACAAGTTCTTACTGAACGTCAGCAAGATTACTGTGTAGGCTTCCATCTTCCAGTGTAATATTTTATTGTTAAAGCAAGCCCGGCAGGACACTAGCTCCCAAACTGATCACAACTAATCGGAATTCCTTACTGATTGTGTGTGGCGGGTACGCCACTCCCCAGCTGAAGAAATCAAAACAAACAGAATAAATACTGCTAACATCTGCATACAGTTGTATTGGATAAAACTAGACATGTTTGTTAATCAGTCTCCAGAGGTGTTCATGCTCTAAGGCTGTTTGTTTTTGATGAAGGGAACAACTGTGTAAAGTGCATAAGTTCAGCGTTTTTATAATAATTACTAGCAGCAAAGCCCATTGCTGGGGAGCTGCAATGGGCTCTAGCAAAGGGGGGAAGAGGAAGCATCTCCCGCTGCAGTGGGTTTAGTGGGGCAATGGGTTTTAGTCCAATAGGCAGAGGAGCCTCCCTACCTCCCTTGCCCAGGCTTGTGGGCCTGGGGAAGGGAGTGGGGGGAGACAGGGTGGCTGCCTTGCTTGTTGGATTCAGGATGCCAAGTCCAACAGACAGAGCAGCCCGCTTCCTTCCCCAGGCTTGTGAGCCTAGGGAAGGGAGTGGGGGAAAACAGGGCGGACGCCTTGCCTGTTGGACTTGGTGTGTCGTGACCAACAGGCAAACTATTCCCTCCACCCTCCTTCCTTGTGAGACTGGGAACGGGAGGTGGCGGTGGGGTTTCAACGGCTTTGCCAGTCTGCGGAACAACTGCTCAGTGGCCTGGCAATGGCCAATGGACGTGCAGGACACACGGGGCTTTGGTCCCTGTGTGTCCTGCACAGCAATTGGCTAAGGGTTCGTCGTCGGACGGTCAAACCAATTAGCCAATTATGTATAGTGAAATTATCATCATCAACAACATGATCATTATTGTTCTTTATCATTGATCCTGTGAGAGCAGAGCAGAAAATGTGGAGTCTCGTTTGAGCCATGTTCCTGGGAACTACAGCTGTTTGAGTTGCATGTTGTCTACACCCACATGAAGTGGAAAGGAAAAGAAGAAGACCGTTATAAACATAGCAATAATTGCACACACATAACCTTAGTGCTTGTGAAGCTGGAAAAGTTTCCTGAATGTGTGTGTGTGTGTGTGTGTGTGTGTGTGTGTGTGTGTGTGTGTGTGTGTGTGTGTGTGTGTGTGTGTGTGTGTGTGTGTGTGTGTGTGTAATATTTTCTCATATCTGCAAATATGGTCACAGCTCCATGTTTCAGTTGTGCAGAATTTTAAGATCTCTAATATAGAAAACAGAGTAGCTGGTTTCTTGATTAATGTGCTTGTATTGGTAGCCTACCCCATTTCTAGAATTTGGGCATGTTGTCTGGAGAAGATACACTTTTTGGGATGAGTAGCCTAGAAATCTAAAAAAAAGAAAGAAAAAAAGAACATCCAATAGGGCCTACAGGGAGACTACATTTCGGTCTCGTAAGTTCAACCATCTCAGCCTGGAGAGCCCTCTTCACTGCACCTTTGTTGGTACCTATCCTTCCTCTTGCATCCCAGTCCAAAGGAGTGGCGGGGGGGGGGGGTACAGCAGTGTCTGGAGACAGCGCCACTGCCCTGCCCCCAAAGAGGCAATCAGAGAATCAGACACCAGGGGAGAAGGAGCAAGTCCTTCATCCCCTGGGAAAGTCCATAGTGAGAAATGACTTATGCCTAGGAGGGGGTGTTCCCAGCCTGAAAGTGCACTGGGAGCTGACTAAAGTCGACTCTGCCTCCAGGAGCATCCCTGGAATGCCTCGAGGGTGTGGAACAGAAAGACTCAGACAACCAATTGCGTGAAATAAAATTTTCGCCACAGCTGGCTAAAGGAAGCAGAGGCGCAGCATAGGGGATGGATCCGGCACTGGGCAGCACGCCTGCTGTCCCCCAGTAATAACCTCCCCCCAGCCCAATGCATGGGAGGGGGGGAAGCAACACCTGGAGCAGCAAGATAGTGAGAGCCATATGGGCACTAGCCTCTGGATGAACCCCCCTTGCTGCACAGTCCAGCTTCCTGGTTTGGCTGCTGCGGTGACTGACTACCATGATAAGTCCCTTGGCACTGGCATCTGTGCTGGGCACTGCCTTTTGGCACTGCCATTTTGCAGTGTGCTGGGGGCATGGATGCCAGCACAGTCCTTTTGTTGCTTCCAAAGTGGCTTCAGCCCTACGCCACCCACCTTTGGCTTACACTGTTAGGAACTACATAAAACCATAATTGCTTTTCTCTGTCTTGGGTTGATTTGCCCTTATTGCCCGCCTCTCCCCCCCCCCCCCCCGCTTTTTGAGGAATGATGATAATTATTTTTCTCCTATTTGGTTTGTGTTTACTGCTTTTAAATAGGTGCTTTTTGTGCTGCTAATGTTTTAATAGTTGTATTTAGAACTTCGTTTGGGAGCCACCATGCAGAGTGCTAAATAAAAAAAAGAAAGGGATAAATGTTCTTTGTGCAAAAGGCAAGGTTGCAGGCAGAGCCTGTGATAACTGAGTGACTGCGACAATATTATATTCAGCAATAAAAGACTGCTGAAGCCATTCTAAGACCATTGTCTGCGCTGATAGCAATCTGTGTTGCAAGAAGTATACTATTATATCCTTGTCATTCTACTATGCCGATTCCTGTGGCGTATGTGAAAATTTGTAAGCACAGGTAACTCAGTGTCTTTGATAATACGCTAGCCTACAGAAGTCAAGAAGGGCTTTTCATCCATTGACCTGTTTCCCAATATGAAAGGTTGGCTACGTACAGCTATGATGAACAGGCTGAACCGGCTCCTTTTCCCTCCTGAATGTCTAACTGCCGGGCATCTTCTGAGCGGCTTCTGTTACTAAATACTTTATTTGATAGTTAAGACAAAACTTTCCATTTGCGCTGCTTTACATTTTGTGTTCAGACCAAAGCTGTAGCATTAATTAACTCTGGTGACTTAAAGACCTGTTAATATTAAATTTTCAGGTGTTGATGATTGCCAGTCCCAGACTGGTTGTTCTGAGTGACTTGAACATACAAGCTGACAGGGATTGGGACAGCGTAAGATTTCACAGCCTCTCCAGACACTATAGGTGTCTCTCAGGCTATGAAGAACATGGGAACAAAGTTTGTAGCTTAGACTCAGAGGCGTAGCGGGGGGGAAGCGCCCGGTGCACCGGTGCGTCCTCTGCCCTGTCCCTCCCCAGAATGCCCCTGCCTCGGCCCCATGGGGCGCATGCCCGGTGCGTTGCGTACCCCCCGTCCCCTTGGAGCTATGCCTCTGCTTAGTCTTAATTTTTTGTGCAAAAAAAAAAAAAATTTTGTGCAGAATCTTTAGAGGAAGATTTGGTTAAGGGGTAAGAGGTTTGGCCTGTAGCATTGCCTACACGTGATGTAAATATAGCACTAGTGCTCTGCAAGAGGAAGGGGGTGATAAAGTTGGTCCACCCACAGTGGTTAAAGGATCCAACTGGTTTCCAGAATGCCCTAGAAGATTTCCAGATCTCAACAAACTGCAGTGAGAGCATACAATAAGAAGCTCCTGGAAGTTATTACCACAGTTTCTACTTGTTGTCCATTTCCACCTTCTAGGCGGGATCCCAGTGTTTATTTGAGTGGCTTGAAGAGGGCTGGAAGATGCCTAGCACAGATTTGATGAAAAACTCAAACAGAATTGTCCAGTGGCCTGTAGAGTGTGTTCAAAAACCTGCAATGAAAGCTGTAGAGAAATCCTACCTCACCACTGCATAAGCTAATTCACACCAAGTTCAAGTGTTCAAACAAGCTCAACATTTGCTGATCCCAGTGATTCACAACTTTTGCAGAGTTTTTTTTTTTTTTGGCTGACTTAGGATCTCAAACATGTTCTGATTTGAATACTGAGTGTAGTATAGTGGTGACACTTCAAAAAACACCCGATACATCATCATTTATGGATAATTTTGATCCGCTAACTGTGATGGATGTTGACAAGATCTTAGGAAGAGGGCTGGATCCATATCCATCTTGGTTATTGAAGGCATGAAAAGGCCAAGCCAGTAAAGCGATGAATACATCACACATCACGCTGACCCAGGGATCATTCTCCAGGTCATTAAAACAGGCTCTCATTTGTTCCCTACTGGGAAAAAAAATACTTGGCAAGAAGGATGTGCTCAATTATTGCCCAGTTTCATTCTACTGTTCTTGAGCCAGGTCATCAAGAGAATGGTAGCAGAACAAAACCAGGCATTCCTGGATTACTTGTCTGCCATAGACCTTTTTTCAATCTGACTTCAGAGCAGGGTATGGAATGGACATGGTGCTGATGGTTTTTGTTTGTTTGTTTGTTTGTTTGTTTGTTTGTTTGTTGGATTTATATCCCACCCAATCCAGGCTCTGGGCAGGTTACAACAAGCTTTGAACATTAAAATATGGCACTCAGCTCAAACTGGCGGAACACACATTAACAACCAGCGACCCAGGCTGGAAAATGATGCTCTCCTCACAGTCAATGGGAGGCAAACCTTTTCTTGCCCAAAGGCAGTCTCCAACCAGGGCCTGCAACAAACCAAGATCTGTCCTCATATCCACTTATTTCACTTGTTCATTTGCCAATGTTATACATGCCCTACAATGTCAGCAGTGCCCTTCCACTCCAACACTGCACAATTTAATTGCTGTTTAAATGGAAACGGAGGCTGAATATACCATTTTATTGAGGTTCTTAGAAGAAGAGGTTGGGATTAAGAGATGCATCCTGGACATTCTTATATCATTTCTTATTAGTAGTATTGTTATTGGAGATATCACCAATGTGAGGCTTGTCCTGCAGGGTTCCATAAAGATCCCCCATGTTATTCAGTTACTGGTGAACCATGATGATTTAGGTACATTCCATTGGAGTGGAACTCAGCTTCCCCCATCTTGGGCAAATGGACCTGTAAGAAAGATAACAATCTCAATAATAAAGATTTTTTACTAATTAGAGAGATGTGGGTCTTAGTGGGTTTGGGGCTTTGGATCTGAGAGATCCACAACCAGGTACCTTTGCTTTGGTGATCATACATTATTTTATCAATCAAAAGACTTTCATCAAAATAAAATGGTTTTACAAAACAAAACTATTATTTGGGTGCTGTGTGTGGTTTCCGGGCTGTATGGCCGTGTTCTAGCAGCATTCTCTCCTGACGTTTCGCCTGCATCTGTGGCTGGCATCTTCAGAGGATCTGATGCCAGCCACAGATGCAGGCGAAACGTCAGGAGAGAATGCTGCTAGAACACGGCCATACAGCCCAGAAACCACACAGCACCCAAGTGATTCCGGCCGTGAAAGCCTTCGACAATACATAAAACTATTATTGTCTCCTCGTGCTGAGTAACTTCCATTGAGGACAATATTTCAGTAGGGACTTTGAGTTACCCAGATAGGACCATGAAGGGCTTAAATATGGAGGTGTCAATGCATACGAATCAACCTTCCACTGATCATATTGAACAAAGCTGTCAAATATACTCTCTTGTCTGTTAATAAAGGATATATAGTTGCTATAAATTCAATACCATATCAGATAGGACAGTGGTGGCAAACCTTTGGCACTCCAGATGTTATGGACTACAATTCCCATCAGCCCCTGCCAGCATGGCCAATTGGTCATGCTGGCAGGGGCTGATGGGAATTGTAGTCCATAACATCTGGAGTGCCAAAGGTTCGCCACCATGGAGATAGGATGTTGCTATTAAGCAAAATTAGCATACTGCAACGGATTTTCTTTCCATGGCATTTCATTGGTAATAGCAAACTGTGAAGTATAAGTAATGTCAAGAAGCAGAACAAATGTTCTCCTCCAAGCAGAATGGAGAACTGCATGACTTGATAACTAAAGTTCTTTCAATGCATTTTATGGTGGCTGATCCAAATGACATCAATTTGAAAAATTTCCCACTAGAAATTCTTCAGTTTTTTAAAAACTCAGGCGGATTCCACATGGGCTAAAAACAGCGGTGTGAAAACAGTGTAAACCCTTTTATACTGTTTTAAACCCTTTTACACCATTTTTACACCACTGTTTTTGGCCCATGCGGAATCCGCTTCAGTGTTGAAATCTAGATTTTCCAGTTTGTGTCAGGAGAAGGTATGTGAGAAGTTACAGCACCTTGTTTAACGAAATAGTTTACTGGCAAGAACCAGAGAACTTGGAAGTTGAGCAACACAACCTTGCCGTTATTCTCCTTGAGTATGTACAGGACAACTCAAGAATCAGATCTTTGTAGGCATGACTATTTGCAGTGTTTTTTTTCCACAAAGCAAACAAATGCCATCTGAATTTACCCAAAGTTTTGGTTTTAACAATGGGTAGTTTTCAGCGTGGGACATATAAGCCATTTTTTATTGTGCTTCTCAAAATTCGAACTGGCGAATTATTTGTTGGCTTTGAAAATCTTTGGGGAGAAGGGGGTTCAGGAACAGTTAGGAAGCAGAGTCTACCATGAGTGGGGGCATCTGCTGAAATCTGTTCCCTTCCCTTGGAAGAAACCATGAGTAACAGCATGCGTAATCGACTATGTTACCAAAATATTGTTGTTGCTGTCTGTCACTGCTTTCCATGTGAGAAAACAACTTCCTGTCTTGGCACTGCAATAGACTGGAGCCGTAGTAGACGTGAGTGATTTATATGAGAGGGACAGAAAGACATCTCCATTGTTAAATCCATAGTGGGTTGGTTTGCTGCCTTGTGAATCCTTTGTATTTCTAGTATTATGTGAGTTGAATACTCTTGAAAACTACCTTGCTATTTCTGCTCCTCTCTTCAAATCATGAGTTTTCTTTAGTACATTTTTACACTGTAGGAGACAGTAGTCTTAACTGTTGTGAGATCCCGCAAGGTATGGCACTTCATTGCGAAAATGAATTCTTCTCGCAGAAGTTTTGTCTTCTCATATTGCTCTGATGCATTTGCATTCAAATCCACTTGTTCTCGTGTGACCAAAGGTGGAGATAGTAAAACAAACAACGCCCCCTCCCAAAAAATTAGGAGTGTATCAACAGCTAATTGCTACATAGATTTTTATTCTTTGCCTCTGCTCCATCATGACAAACCTCCTTCTCTGTGATACTTCTACTACAGTAGCAGCCTTGCCCTTCCTGTGCCTGGTTGAAGTTTTGCTGGAATTAATAGTTGTCAGATGGGTGTCTGACGTTTTGAAACTTGCCATTTGCTGCTTCAGACACACGTTGAGAACTTTCACAGGCTCCCTGGCAGGCTCCCACACTTTGAAAATTTTGCCTCAGGTCTTCAGTTCCTGCCATCCCTTCCATTCTTCAAACAAAACTGGAGACTAGCTCCCCAAAGTGATTTCTCTGGCCTACTTTGCTGTTCTAATATTGCTCCTGGCCTCTGGTATATGCTCAACAATGCTCCTCAAGTCCCTGTATGGGAGAGATTTTGTGCAGGCAAAGTACTTTGCAATCAGGTGATAAGAGATAAGCAGTCCAGCTTGATTTCAGCAGCTTAAGGGGCTAACAAAAAAAAAAACCCTCTTCCCGCTTGTTATATGCTCCCTCCGACACCCAGTGTAACCCACATACACACAAATATGTATGTATATGTTTTCTCTCGCTCTCCCTCTCTCTCCTTCTTTCTCTGCAGAATGCCAGGGTCATGTGATTTGTTCAGTGGGTGAAAGTCTTGTTTATCCAAAGGCCATGTGGAGGTGGGCGGGTGCTCACCAAGGGGGACCGAGAGGGACAGGAGGGAAGCCTCGCACAAGAGCTTGTGTATGTGAATAGCTCGCACTGCCTAAACTGGATAACCCGGGCAGGGGACTCATTTGCTGTGCCTGAGAGGCTTGATAAAAAGAAGCAGCTGCCGGCAACCGCTTGCTCTGATGCATGTAGATGAGCCTGTGGGCTGCAAAAAAAGAAGGAGAACCCAATCGACTCCCCCTCCCTCCTCCACGCGGAATAGCTGCTTCTCTTCTCTATGAAGTTACCCTGAATCAGGTAAAAAGTATTTCAGGTTCCCCCCCCCCTTCTGTCTCCTCCCTCTGACTCCCTGATTTCATTCTTGCGTTGATTGATAGACTGATGAATGAAGGAACGACTGAACCAGCTTTGTGATACAAAGGATCCTAGTGATATCAGCCAGACCTTTCTAAGCATGCTCTAGCTGTCTGTCAAATGGAAACTTTGATTAAAATAATAATAATAATAAAATAGGAAAGGCTTTGCCACATTAATGAATGAGATCACGGTTCTCCCTCTTTTTAAAATGCTGTGCTCTAAATAAGGCTCTGTCAGTAAGTTCTGTCGATGCACCAGCCAGCCATGTTTTTCATGTGATTATCTACCGTGTTGGATGTTGCCGCGAAAGCTAGGATGCTCACTGCCCTTTCCAGAGCTGTTGCAGCCGTGTCCAAAGGCGAGGGAATACCACATAATCCGGTACTGGATATTTTATGTTTTCTTCCTCCCACGAGAAGCTCAGAAATGTTTAAATTGTTTATGTCTAATTGGCAAGGTGGGATTGCATCCTCGTTCAGTTGGATGTTTCCGATCAGTAGGCGATTCCATTTCTGTCTCTTGCCCTGTGTTTGTTTTCTTAGATGTTGTTGGAATAAAAGCAGTGTCTCAGCTGGGGAAAATGGAGAAGCAGGCAGGATGGCCAGGATGGCCTTTTGTGTTGCGCGCTATTGTACTGTCTGCTGCCCCCCCCCCCCCCCATCTCTTCAGCTTCACTGGAGAGCACCAGCCGTTGTTAGTTAACTGTCTATTGCCTGCAGAAACAAGTTCACAGGATTTTGCAGCGGGAAGGTGGGGGGGGGGGGAGGCTGAAATCTGCCCAGCTTACAATATCAGGAGAATGTGACGTGCAGTTTCAAATCTGTTGGCTGTTGTTGCCAAATGTGTATTATCTGAAACTGCTTCTCCCTCCTCCCCCTCTTCTCATGTATTGACAAGCTGTTCTCTCAGCATCCCTCTCGGCTTCAAGATGGATTGGTACATCCCTCAAGTTCCGCTCAAGCGCTTCATTCTTGTAAAATGGCAGTGATACGATTTTATTAAACAGCTCTGGAAAATGTTTGCAGCCAACTTGAGAACCGGCGTCGTCTCTCCTTCTGTATGAATCCAGTGTTTGAAGCTGTCAGGCTTAATGCTCTCTATAAGATTTGGAATATGCTTGGATGCGAGGGCTGAAAAGACTAGATTTTGAGAACCTCCTTACTAGCTAATAGTGGATATCAACCCCCCACCCCCCAATGTCTCTCAGCCAGTCTCCCTTCAAATTCATGTTGCCAGTGATTTTGTCGCCAGAGGCTCCTTGTTGAATTCTAAGCAATCCCCAATATTTTTTCTCTTCCTGGCATGCCAGATGTTTGTTCCTGATTCGTAGTAAATAAATTCAGAGCTGAACAGGTGAAAGTCAAAAAGGTGCAATTGAAAAATATCTAATTTAAGGGTGAATTTCGGGAAGGGTTTTGTGTTTTTTTTTGCAAGGGATAACCCTGTTCATTTAACTACGGGTGAGAAAACAGAGTTGTTATTTGTTGTGTAAAACCTTTCCCAGAAGTGACTGTTTAAGTTCAGCAGTAAATATTGAAAGGTGGTGGTGGTGTGTGTGTGTGTGTGTGTGTGTGTGTGTTTGTCTATAACATATGATGCTAGGGGTACCGTTAGATAAATTTATCTCTTGATGCTTAGCCAGTTTACTGTTGAAGTGTTTGTGCCTCTCTTTGAAGGGGAGGGTCAGGTCACACTGATATCTGGACCAATATGTACCCATTTTAACTGAAACTCCAGTGAGTTCAGTCTGAAGGTAAATGTTGTGTGCCTGGGAATGGCAGCGGTAGGATTTGGGCTGCCCAGAATAGCATATGCAGCAAAGCATAATATGTGAGCCTCTTCTTGTATTGTATGCTCTTGATGTGAGGGTACAGCATAGAAATGCTTCTTACCATTTCCACACCATGAAAGCATAAAATGAGGCTGCGATGTAGGATCTGGACGTGTGTGTAGGGCAGTGGGAATGGTTATAACTCGCTGCTATCAACGATTCAGTGTTTTGGAGCTGTTAACATAATATTGTCACTTTCAGCCCATGTAGCATTTTCCGTGTGTGTGTGTGTGTGTGTGTGTGTGTGTGTGTGTGTGTGTGTGTGTGTGTGTGTGTGTGTGTGTGTGTTTTAACATCTTCAGTCTGCATGCTTCTGAGTGGAGCCGAGCACAAGTGTGAAAAGGGTTCCGGTGAACCATCTGCCTTTGTGTTGATGACACTTGAGGAAAGCTCAAGGCATTTTCCTGACTTTGTGCCAAGTTTTTCAAAGTGGGTTTCCTAAAGGGAGGCAAAAGGGCTGGGTATGAAAACAAAAGCCACAAGGGACTCCTTAAAAGTCACCTATCTTCCCTCACAGAGATACACCCATTTGTCTGTGTGCCTTATGGGCCTGCAATTACCATTCCAAGTCCTCTCCCCCTTTACCCACCTTGTATTTGTTTTCTTCAGCAGGGAAATGCTGGGTTTTGGCAGAGCACCCCTTTCCAATCTGTTGGGGTTGGAGAGGAGGAGCTTCAAAGGGAATCTCTACATAATGTGATTCTGTGCTTGCGTGCACGCATGCACACACACACACATAAACACGCTTATCCTTACCACACAGTTCCATCTAGACGTGTTAGTTTATCTCAGTGTTGAATAGAGACCTGGACTGCTACTCTTCTGAATATATGAAGCCATTTTCGGGATACCAAATTTCAGTGGGGGCTCAAGCATTCTCTGGGGGTTGCAACTGATCTGGGCACCACAGATATCAGTTTCCTTGGAGGAAATGTCCGTTTGTGGTTGGCATACTCCGTGGCATCACACCCCTGCTGAATGTCTTCCCTTCACCAAATCGTGGCCTTTCCAAATTTCCAGGAAATGCCCATGCTATCCTCAGCAAGCCTGCATACACTGTGTTAGAGGACATCGGTCTATCAAGTTCCGTATTAATAGTCCCAGGCACACAACAATAGGCTTCAGCTCTCTAGGGTCTCAACTAATTTTTTTACACAATCTACTACCTGATGCTTTTAACTTGAGATGCAAGGATTGTTCCTGTGACTTTCTGCATGCATCGGCCCTGCCCATGTCACCAGCCCCCCCCCCCCGAGCCCTGCCCCCGGCCTCAGTGTTTATAAATGCACCTCTCAGAGGATGAAGGATGGCAGTGTCTTCTGCTCTCCCCAGAAGGGAGGGTAGAAGCCAGGCTTCGGGATCCTGGGGGAGGAGGGCACGGTTCAGGGGCCGGGGCAGAGCCCCGCCCCCAGGCGCAGTGTTGGGGTGCCATTTCCCCTCGATATGCCTCTAATATTGACCCTTTCAAGCTCTAAATAGTCTGGAATCATTGTTCCTATGGCACCACCTTTCCCAGTATACCCCCAAAGAGCATTACTCTCAGCTGGCAGCAACCTCCTCATGGTCCCTGGCCTGAGAAATACCCATCAGTCCTCAGCCAGAGCTTTATTGGCTCTGACTCCAGCCTGTCTGTCAAATGAGACCTGGGCCTTGCAGACTTGGCTCAGTTCTACAGAAAGAGATGTTCCCCTGGGCCTGTGGTTGAGAGCTGTGTCCTATAGCAGCTGGCCTCCCTTTCTTCCCTCTTCCCTCCTTTTCACTCCCTCTCCCTGCTGGACCCTATTGTTTCAATTCTATGCTTTACTCCTTGTTTTATAGCTCTTCCACTATTACCTCCTAGGACAAATTTCCCCCTATTGAAGAATGAGTCTTTCTATTTTCAACTTGGCATAATGGTGGAATAATCATTAAGGCACCATTTTAGCTAATTCAGTTTTTAATTTTTTTATATATTATATTGTGATGTGCTGTATTGTGTTTGCTCCAAAAGGGCAGGGTAGTAATATAATGGTAAGTAAACCAGCTTTTCAAACAAGGAAGGCAATTCTCACCAGTCTTATTTTACTCCCTCCCTTCTGCGTTCCTCTGGAGCCATTTGTGCATCGGAGTTGCCATGTGGTCATTAGCTGTTTTCACCCAAACAGTAGCCTTTCTGCTTTCTAGAGTCTGCCTGTATGGTTCAGGAGCTTTCCAAAATTTCCTCCCCGCTCAGAATTTCATCATATTGCTCTTCTCTGAAGAATGTACTAGCTATAATCATATTTAGCAACACAGTCTGCCATATACTGTGTTAAATTCCAAAACATAAACCATCATGTGACCTGTGGTACCATCTGTTCCACTGTACTACCAAAATGATTTCTCTTTGCAAAACAGCTCTTACTGGTAGTAAAGCCAGACAGTTTTCTCTGTTTTCTCTTCTCCTAATGCATGTATACCTCCTGCCATTTCTTTGCAGGTGTTCTGAAGGCAGGTTTTTTAACCCTCAAACTCCTGAGCGACTAAAGACTTTGAAATAAATCTCTGAACCCATGCAGCAGCTCAGTGAGATGGAAATCCATGATCAGATTTGCTGTCTCTTTCATTTTCATAAGTATCAGCTACAAATGGTCAGAGTAGGATTGGGATTGTGACGTCGGGGCAGGGAGGTTGCAGGCTTCTGATTAAAATGTCTACTATATACACACGGAGCTGCTGTTGGCCCTCGTTTGGAACAGTGACAATCCTGATTTTTTTTCCCCAGTCAGGATAAATGTCATCCTGGGAAGCATTTTCAAGAGAAAGTGGTGGTGAAGATGGGTTGATTCTTCTTTTCCCTCACGAGGCTGCGTTAATGGAAATTTGAAAAGATGGGAGATCCAAACACAGTCCTTCAAATCTTGTCATTGCGGCTTTCAGAATTGGTTTGTTTTTGTCCTCTTAGAACTGTTATCTTTCCTGCTGGATTTGGCTAAAGAGGCGAAATTGTGTGGCTAAAAAGAAAGTAGCCAGGATTCATAACCAATTGTTAAAGGTTATTACCAGTCTTGTCTTCATCGGATGTTCTTACTAGCTGTCTGGTGTTTGCTCAGATAATGAAGAAGAGGAGAAGAGTTTGGATTTATACCCTGCTTTTCTCTATTGGACGGAGTCTCAAAGTGGCTTACAAAATCCTCTCTTTCTGCTTCCCGCAACAGGTACCTTGTGAGGTAGGCGGGGCTGAGAGAGTTCTGAGAGAACTATGACTGGCCCAAAGTCACCCAACAGGCTTTTTGTGGAGGAGCAGGAAAAACAAACCTGGTTCACCAGATCAGAGCCTGCCACTCATGTGGAGAAGTAGAGAATCAAACCCAGTTCTCCAGGTTAGAGTCCACCTGCTCTTGACCTCTGCACCGTCTTTAGTAAAAGGCGTAAGATTTATATGATCTGAAGAGAAACCAGAGTCTAATCACTGCACCATGCTGGTTGAGTGGTGTATTACAACCACAACATTCTGGTTCAGTGGTGTATTTGCAACCACAACATTCAAGCCTTGGTTTATGATTGAAGTCTATAAAATTATGCATGGGGTAGAAAATGTTGACAGAGAGAAATTTTTCTCTCCTTCTCACAATACTAGAACCAGGGGGCATTCATTGAAAATGCTGGGGGGAAGAATTAGGACTAATAAAAGGAAACACTTCTTCACACAATGTGTGATTGGTGTTTGGAATATGCTGCCACAGGAGGTGGTGATGGCCACTAACCTGGATAGCTTTAAAAGGGGCTTGGATAGATTTATGGAGGAAAAGTCGATCTATGGCTACCAATCTTGATCCTCCTTGATCTCAGATTGCAAATGCCTTAGCAGACCAAGTGCTCAGGAGCAGCAGCAGCAGAAGGCCATTGCTTTCACATCCTGCATGTGATCTCCCAAAGGCACCTGGTGGGCCACTGCGAGTAGCAGAGTGCTGGACTAGATGGACTCTGGTCTGATCCAGCAGGCTAGCTCTTATGTTCTTGTGTTCTTATGTATTGAAAAGAGAATGACTATTTGTATATTCTTGTCCAAAAATGTGGCTTTGGTTTTTATTAAAAGTGTCAAAGACTGCACTGTGTGTTACTGATAACCAATATATAATTCTTAACATGACCCCATAAACATACCCCAAAAAGCCCCAGGTTGGCAAAGTATTTGAAACCTAAAAATTTACATTGGGGGATTAAAAGGCCCAAATAATAAAAACAGTGTCTGTGGTTCTCAACCTTCCTAATGCCGTGACCCTTTAATACAGCTCATTATGTTGTGGTGATCCCCAACCCTAACATTTATCCATTTTACAGATGGAGAACACTGATGCAGAGAGTCTTAAGTGACCCCTGTGAAAGGGTCATTCAACCCCCAGAGGGTTCGCGACCCGCAGGTTGAGAACCGCTGCGTAAGAGATCACTGCCTCCTAGTGGCCATTGTTTTACAACCACAACATTCAAGCCTTGGTGTCTGCCAGTAAAAGACAGGGGGATGGGGCAGGTTCTTTTCCAAAGCTGTTTTGGTCCTTGAGGGAGGATTCGTCAGGTCCAGACCCAGCAGCAATCACTAGTTGACTATTTCACTACCACACAAACTTGCACAGCTCACCCATGCCTGGCTGCTTGCTACTGGCTGCCATAGGTTGGCTGCGATTTGACAGCACTTTGCACTCAAGGCTAAAGCTTAGGGTCTGGGAGACCTGATTTGAATCGTCACTCTGCCTGGGAATCTCTCTGGGTGACCTTGAACCAGCCACCCCCTTTCAACTAAACCAGGGGTAGGGAACCTGCGGCTCTCCAGATGTTCAGGAACTACAATTCCCATCAGCCCCTACCAGCATGGCCAATTATTAATACTGACCAGAAAAACTGATAAGGGAATTGTAATTCCTGAGCCATCTGGAGAGCCGCGGGTTCCCTACCCCTGAACTAAACCTACCTCATCCGGCTATTATACGGATAAAGTGCAGAAGGCGGGAGCGATGTACACTGCTTCTAAGTCCCCATTAAGGAGAACAGTGGGGTATAAATTTAATAAATAATAAATAAATGCTGGTGAAGATGGCAGGCAGATGAAAGGTTGGTTGGTTGCTAGGTGGGAAGGAGAAAAGGAAACAAGACAAAATATTGGCTGCCAAGGGGTGGAAAAGATGGACGGGGAGAGGATATAGGGGAAAGGAAGGTGCCTCCTGCAAGTCCATGAACCAGCGATTCCCAACCAAGGTTCCATGGTACCCTGGGGTGCCATGAGCATGTCCCAAGGGTACCGCGGCAACACTACCAGCCCCCCTCACTTTTGTGGTGTCTCCCACTGGTGCCAGCAAGGACGTGGAGCTGGCCTAGGAGGCAGGGCCTGCCGCAAGGTCAGCAGCCAATTCCTGCACACACACACACACACACCCAGTGCTTCCCCTCACTCAGAGAAGGTGGAGAGGTAGGCAAAACAAGGAGCACTGGGAGGGGAAGGTGGGAGTGCTTGGTAGGGGTGTACGTGGGATATGAAGAGTGAGGTCAAGGGTACTGTGATGTTGAAAAGGTTGGGAAACTCTGCCATGAACATTTCCTGCCACACAACTGGGTCTGGCATTGCCCAGCAGCCAGACCCACACAGAGGTTTCACACAAAGAGTAGTGAAAGTGGGAAAGCTGATGATAGGGAGGTGGATAAAGGTAGTGGCTGAGAAGGAAAGAAGGAAGCAGGTAAAAAAAAGAGAGAAGCTATTGGGAAGGAGCTTTCCATGAAGGGGAAATGGGGGAGAGGGAAATGAGATTCCCGCCTTGTGGTCCTTGTGGTTGGACTCTTGGCAGTATTTAAATGTTGTTGCACTTATCTGTAGCAAGCAACATAAAGGTTGAGTACTGGCTGTATTTTTTGTTTGCGTGCTAGAACTGGACTTTTTTACACATAAAATTTAAAGCAAGAGCAAGTGGTCTCTCCATACCTTAAAAAGTTTTGTGTACACACACACATGCACACACGGTGATGTTCTTCTTGGAAAAGGTCAAGAGGAGCTGCATGCATTAGCGTTCCTGGATATATAGCAGGCAAAGTGAAGCCAGTGCTGTTCTTCTGGAACTAACCCTTTTCATTTATTATTATTTTCACTCTACAAAGCAACAGCAAACATTTTTGGGGATGCAGGGAACGTGGAACAGTGTAAGCTCTCAGAATTACATGGCATACCCTGTGGATCCTGATCATAAAATATTCAACCAAGCCCTGCAGTTCACAGCTTTCTTTCATTGAACAAGCACAGCTCCCCTCCTAACCTCCATTTTTACTCCCCCCCCAACACCCCCTCCCAGTTCTGAGTTCTGGAATTAAAATAACTGGAGGTTCTGTTTAATAGTCATCCACTTCGGCTTTTGTTATAGCGCTGCTGTTCCTTTCTCATGATTTTGAATAACTGGGGAAAAAGAAAGAAGCAACCTATGTTTGAGGGTCAGATACCATTTTCCCGATGGCTTTCAACACACCAGTTTTGATTTATATTTGCCTTCTCTTGCCATTGACAAGAACAGCTCTTCTGTCTGGTAGAATTTATAGTTTATCTTGTAAACTGACCGTGTCCCTATAATATCTCCATGCAATATCAGCAATAGCAGAACACATAATAAACCAACCTGGACACAAAATATTGTTTGAAAACACAGAAATTCTGGATCACTCTGACAACCACTATGTCAAACTGCACAGAGAAGCCACTGAAATCCACAAGCGCATGGACAATTTCAACAGAAAGGAAGAAATCATGAAAATGAACAGAATTTGGCTGCCAGTTTTGAAAAACACTAAAGTCAAGACAGTCACTAATCAGCTCCACACAAACACAGGATGACTATAGACAATAAACAATAAATAAAATTCATTCATTCATTCATTCACCTATTGATCTTGCTATCGCCATTGTTACTTACATGCTACACTTCATTGTTGCTCACTTGCCAGGCCACTCCTATTCAGATACCCTCACCTATTGACCTTTACTCACAGGTATATATATTCCACTTGCTTTCCCTTCTTACTGTCAGATCCTCTGAAAATGCCAGCCACAGATGCAGGCGAAACGTCAGGAGAGAATGCTGCTAGAACACGGCCATACAGCCCGGAAACCACACAGCACCCCATCTCTCCATGCTTCTCTGCCGCAGGTGTATATCTCAATATCTAAAGCATTACTAAGGAATAAATAGTTGGATAATGATAAAACACCATATTGTAAATAGTATAGGGGGATTGTGCATGATGACTGGGAGATCCAGGTCTGTTCTCACCTGGTTTCAAGCCAACCTGTTATAAAAGGTATTATCCTCCATGTTTGGCAGCGGTGAGTAATGACTTGTCAGGATACAGAAACAGGGGATGGGGCAGGTTCTTTTCCAAAGCTGTTTTGGTCCTTGAGGGAGGATTCGTCAGGTCCAGACCCAGCAGCAATCACTAGTTGACTATTTCACTACCACACAAACTTGCACAGCTCACCCATGCCTCAATAAGGTTTCTTTGCTACTGGCTGCCATAGGGTTGGTCATGCATTTGACAGCACTTTGCACCTCATACAAAGCTTAGGTCTGGGAGACCTGATTCTTGAATCGCCACTGTCTGGAATCTCTCTGGTGACCTTGAACCAGCCACCCCTTCTGGTCTAGTCTGACTCCAGCCTGAGGCAGCTCAGGGAACTGGCTTCCCATCAGCTCTACCACCAGCATGGCCAATTGGCCATGCTGACAGAGGCTGATGGGAATTGTAGTTCCTGAACATCTGGAGAGCCGCAGGTTCCCTACCCCTGAACTAAACCTACCTCATCCGGCTATTATACGGATAAAGTGCAGAAGGCGGGAGCGATGTACACTGCTTCTAAGTCCCCATTAAGGAGAACAGTGGGGTATAAATTTAATAAATAATAAATAAATGCTGGTGAAGATGGCAGGCAGATGAAAGGTTGGTTGGTTGTTAGTGGAAGGAGAAAAGGGAAGTTCAACATTGTGTACATATTGGCTGCCATGGGTGGAAAAGATGGACAGAGGATATAGGGGAAAGGAAGGTGCCTCCTGCAAGTCCAAGAACCAGCTGCATTCCCCAACCAGGTTCCATGGTAACCCTGGGTGCCATGAGCACAGTCCCAGGGTGGTCACAAGTAACACCTCACCAGCCCCCCCTCACTTTTGTAGGTCTCCCACTGGTGCCAGTAAGGACTTGAGCTGGCTCTTAGGAGGCAGGGCCTGCCGCAAGGTCAGCAGCCAATTCCTGCACACACACACACACACACCCAGTGCTTCCCCTCACTCAGAGAGGGGAAGGTGGGGGGGGGTGGCAAGCAGGGGCACTGGGAGGGGAAGGTGGGGGGGGGATGGCAGGGGTACCGTGGGATATGAAGAGTGAGGTCAAGGGTACTGTGATGTTGAAAAGGTTGGGAAACTCTGCCATGAACATTTCCTGCCACACAACTGGGTCTGGCATTGCCCAGCAGCCAGACCCACACAGAGGTTTCACACAAAGAGTAGTGAAAGTGGGAAAGCTGATGATAGGGAGGTGGATAAAGGTAGTGGCTGAGAAGGAAAGAAGGAAGCAGGTAAAAAAAAGAGAGAAGCTATTGGGAAGGAGCTTTCCATGAAGGGGAAATGGGGGAGAGGGAAATGAGATTCCTACTTTGTGGTCCCTTGTATTGATCCCTTGAGTATTTAAACAAGTTGTTGCACCCTATCTGTAGCAAGCAACATAAAGGTTGAGTACCGCTGTATTTTCTTTTGTTTTATGCAGTTAGAACTGGACTTTACACATAAAATTTAGCAAGAGTAAAGTGGTCTCTCCATTACCTTTTAAAAGTTTTGTGTACACACACACATGCACACACGGTGATGTTCTTCTTTCTCTTGGAAAAGGTCAAGAGGAGCTGTAATACGTACGAAGGTTCCTGATATATAAGTAGGCAAGTGAAGCTAGTGCTGTTCTCTGAACTAACCCTTTTCATTTATTATTATTTTCACTCTACAGCAACAGAAAACATTTTTGGGGATGCAGGGAACGGAACAAAGTGTAAGCTCTCAGAATTCACGCATGTACCCTGTGGATCCTGATCATAAAATATTCAACCAAGCCCTGCAGTTCACAGCTTTCTTTCATTGAACAAGCACAGCTCCCCTCCTAACCTCCATTTTTACTCCCCCCCCAACACCCCCTCCCAGTTCTGAGTTCTGGAATTAAAATAACTGGAGGTTCTGTTTAATAGTCATCCACTTCGGCTTTTGTTATAGCGCTGCTGTTCCTTTCTCATGATTTTGAATAACTGGGGAAAAAGAAAGAAGCAACCTATGTTTGCAGGGTCAGGCCATTTTCCCGATGGCTTTCAACACACCAGTTTTGATTTATATTTGCCTTCTCTTGCCATTGACAAGAACAGCTCTTCTGTCTGGTAGAATTTATAGTTTATCTTGTAAACTGACCGTGTCCCTATAATATCTCCATGCAATATCAGCAATAGCAGAACACATAATAAACCAACCTGGACACAAAATATTGTTTGAAAACACAGAAATTCTGGATCACTCTGACAACCACTATGTCAAACTGCACAGAGAAGCCACTGAAATCCACAAGCGCATGGACAATTTCAACAGAAAGGAAGAAATCATGAAATGAATGGTAACTCTATTTCGCCTTTGAAAACTAAAAAGTCAAGACAGTCACTAATCAGCTCCACACAAACACAGGATGACTATAGACAATAAACAATAAATAAAATTCATTCATTCATTCATTCACCTATTGATCTTGCTATCGCCATTGTTACTTACATGTTACAATTTAATATTGCTCTACTCTGCCAGCCACTCCTATTCAGATACCCCCACCCATTGGACCTTTACTCAGGTATATATTCCACTTTGCTTTCCCTTCTTACTGTCAGATCCCTCTGAAAATGCTGTAGCCACAGATGCAGGCTTAAACGCCAGAGAGAATGTTGCTAGAACAGGTTATACAGTCTGAAACCACACAGCACCCCATCTCTCCATGCTTCTCTGCCGCAGGTGTATATCTCAATATCTAAAGCATTACTAAGGAATAAATAGTTGGATAATGATAAAACACCATATTGTAAATAGTATAGGGGGATTGTGCATGATGACTGGGAGATCCAGGTCTGTTCTCACCTGGTTTCAAGCCAACCTGTTATAAAAGGTATTATCCTCCATGTTTGGCAGCGGTGAGTAATGACTTGTCAGGATACAGAAACTTATCCAGGGATGCAGTTGTAAGTGGCAATTCATTTTGCCTTATAAGGAGTACCCTTTGGGATTTGCACTGTCATCCCACCTTTTGTTTGTGCTTTTTTCATCCAGTCCTAAACTTGTGCATTCTGAATTGGTTATGCCACTGTTTGTGTCTGTTTTAGAGGACAGTCCATGGTAGCATAAAGACAAGTATCTACAATGCTGAAGTTACTCAAGGAACACACTGCTTCGAAATGCGGCAATGTCTTTAAAAGGAATATGGATTTAATTTGTGAAGGATGTGTCTGTTAGCAGACCAGGTGCTCAGGAGCAGCAGCAGCAGAAAGCCATTGCTTTCGTGTCCTGCATATGAGCTCCCAAAGTATCTGGTGGGCCACTGCGAGTAGCAGAGTGCTGGACTACATGGACTCTGGTCTGATCCAGCAGGCTCTTTCTTATGTTCTTATCTGTGGCTAGTGGCAGCAAACAGGTAGTCATGTCCATCATGCAAGCTCAGAAGAGATCTGAATGGTCACTGCCAAGTTCCAGGAATAGGTTGACCTTGTTGAGATTCAGCAAGGCCATTTTTTCACATTTGTAGGAAGTCTATTTACAGTTAGCTGGCGGCCAATTTTAAATGTGAACCGTCACCTTTGGAGACTGCATGAATAAACCAAAATATGATTCTGTTGTGTATGTATGGTTATGTAAGGCCAGAGGGTGATTTATTCTTGTCTAGAGTCTGCTCATTACCCGTTTCTAAGATCCTTGTTATTTTGACATAATTTCTCTGTTCAGTTCAATCCAAAATGGTAAGAACAACTGCTAATATGTTTAACAAAACAAGTTTGACCCAGTGATAAGCTGAAAGACTTGAGTGTGATCATGAGCAGATGAAAAAGCAAAGCATTTGCAGCTCATAATCAAAATCAGTGCAGTTCGTTGCTCTTTAGAAACCTCAGCTAATTACATGAGGAACGCTTGCACACGCTCAGAAGTTGTGGTTATATATCGCCTGTGTGTTGATTATGCTAAAGTTGAAGCCCTGATGGCTCACCGTTTCCAGCCCGGCAGAATCGTAACATGCTCCATTATTACAACCAACCCTGGAAGACTGTTCCTTTCATGGTGAGGTTTTCAAAGTCATTGTCATGTCTGGAAAGCAATCAGATGTGCAACGCGAAGATGAAATATGAGTGCATTACCTTGGAGAGAAAGAGATGAGGGCTGGGAACGCATTAAAAGCATCTGCTTCCTGTGGCAACTTCATCTCTTAGGAGTGATTAATGTCTATTGGCCCCACATTTGGCAAGGTCGTGCCAGATGAAAAAATAATAATAATCCCGAAATCACTGAATTCTGTCTTTCCCCTTAAGAACTTCCCTTTGCCTTTCATGAGGAAAGGTACTCTTTGAAATGCTTCAGGCAGCTGTTTTTAAAAATAAGTGCCTGTGCCTTCCAGGTTTAGCATCCGCTGCATTCATTAAAATAATGTGGAATTTAAATTATGTTCAGTAAAATATGGAAATGAATGGTAGTGTGTGGCTTGGATCCTGCAATGGATTTCAAGTGATGGAACTGCTGATTACAGCTCTGGTACTGCAGGCTTCCAGCCCCGCCCCCCCTTCCCTTTAATGCTGTTCTATGGTCCTTTATCACCCAGAATCAGCATTTCAAGAGGCCTTTCAGGGGCTGCAGTGAGAGGGGGAAAGTGAGGAAGCTGGGCTGTGCAGTTAGAAATCCTCCATCAACACTTTTATTTTTGGCATTGTGATGCCACTGTGCTGCTGTGTACTGTCTGGACTGTGTGTGGCTTAGATTGACTACAAATGGTTAATACTTTGCAAGGCTAATGAAAGGTCCAGGCTCCACAGGTAATTCATAAATCTTGCTGGTATATAAAAGATGGAATCCCTTTACAGGCCTTAGAATTGTCACTTGAACTCATGTTTTCAACCACTGTGTTTCACCATTCACTCATTCATTCATTCATTCATTCATTCATTCATTCATTCATTCATTCATTCATTCATTCATTCATTCATTCATTCAATTGTTTGTTTGTTTGTTTGTTTGTTTGTTTGTTTGTTTGTTTGTTTAATAAATGTCTATCCCGCCCTTCAAATACATTCCTGGGCAGATTACACACTCTTAAAATGTATTTGACGTGACAATGAAAACATCATAACAGATAAACCCCCCTAAAAACAATTAACCAATACACAAACATCTCCTCTCTAACCCTCCCAGGTGCAGGAGGAGGGCAAGTTTTTTTTGGGGGGGGGGAACCCAGGGGTCTGGGGGTAGATGGCATCAATCAGTCAAATTGGTGGTCTTAACCAGGCACCAAAAGATGCCTGTTGAACCTCTAATGCATAGGTGTCAAATTCGCAGCCCTCCAGATGTTATGGACTACAGTTCCCATCATCCCCTGCCAGCATCATGCTGCCAGGGATGATGAGAACTGTAGTCCATAACATCTGGAGGGCCGCGAGTTTGACACCTGTGCTCTAATGTGAAGGCAATGTGAAGACGGTACCTACGGGACCGTCTCTCCCTATATCACCCTGCTAGGCCCCTCCGTTCCTCGGAGGCGGACCTTCTGGTGATCCCTGGCCCCAAAGTGATCCAGCTGGCCTCCACAAGGGCCAGGGCTTTTACGGCCCTGGCCCCTACCTGGTGGAACAGGCTCCTGCGAGATCAGGGTCTCAAGTGGGACATACAGAGCTTCCGCAGGGCCTGTAAAACAGACCTGTTCCGCCAGGCATTTGGCCAGCCAGGATAACATCTCACTTCTGTGGAAAAACTGGCCTCCTGTGGGGGGTAGGAATGGGGAAGGGGAAACAATTTTAATCGCCATCTTAACTTTGAATTTTATAATTTGTATATGGTTTTAACTGGGATTGAGGGTGAATTGGATTTTAATTGTTTATATGTATGATGGACACCGCCCTGAGCCCTTCGGGGAAGGGCGGTATAGAAATTTAATAAAATAAATAAATAAATAACTGGGAGCTATCATAGAGAAAGCCCTTTGCCCTGTCCTCGCCCCCTCACCTCAGAGGGCGAAGGGACCACCAGCAGCCCTCCCACCTCCCTGTGACTATAGCACCCACGGTGATCTATATGGCAGAAGGCTCTCCCGCAAGTAGTCTAGTCCCAGACCGTTTATCAGTGACATCTCTAGGAGTTTTTAATAACTGTTTCTCCCTCAGTCAGGGATTCATTTAGAACAAGGATTTCTGGGATTTCTTTTAAAGATGCACCATACCTCTTTAGTCTCCTCATATACAAAGTTAACCTACCCTTCAACAGCTGGAGAGATTGCACTGGAATTCTGTGTCATACACTTATGTATATCTTAGTTCCAAGAGTGCAAATTGGATTCAAGACTGACTACTGGGAAAATAACAAGTGACCCTAAATAAATCATCATAATGCTGACAAAAGTTGGGATAAGCTGAAGTCACAATTGTGCTGCAGTGCCAACCCTATTGACCAACCAGTTGCTTCCACTAACAGTCCAAATTTACTGGCCGTGAAAGCCTTTGACAATACGATGGCTGTCCAGTTGGTTTCACATTCATTATAAAAACATCTCTGGATTTTGTTACCTAGCAACAATGTTCTCCTTTCCCAGTAGTTTGAGGAAATAAGTTACTTGGATGAGCCATCTGTAAGATTCCCCCCATCCCCAAACCACTAATTTAATAAATTAAAATGGTGCTCATATTGTAGACAATACTGGGCTTGATGGACCAAGGGTCTGATTCAGCAGAAGGCGGTTTCATATGTCCATGTGGCCAAACTGCTAAAGGTGGTTCAGTTTGTGTAGAATTTAGAAAGCAGTATCAGTAGGTATTTTCTGGGCATGTATTATTCCAGTTGCCTATGTAATAAATAGATTCTCCTCTGAGTTTTCAAACTTTTGTGGACCCTCGGTATTTGGCTATAAATAGAGCGGAAAGGTTGCACTCCCATATTATAACATTATATTATCTTTTGATGCAAGACATAACGTTTCCAGGATGAAAGCGAGTATTGAAGTCTTAAGAAAATGAAAAAAATAACAAAAGCCATGCTAGATCAGACCAAGACCCATCAAGTCCAGCAGTCTATTCACACAGTGGAGGACCAGGTGCTTCTGGGAAGCCCACAAGCTAGATGACTGTAGCAACATCACCCTGCCTGTTTTCCACAGCACCTAATATAATACCCATGCTCCTCTGATACTGAAGAGAATAGGTGTGCGTCATAATTAGTATCCAGATTGACAGACCCCACAGCCATGCTGATGTCCCACAATACGACCATCTGCACTTGCATAGCTACGCAGATGCAAGCTGCAGATTTTTTTTTTTAAAAGGGAAGCAAATAAAGCACTCACTTCCTGGCCAAGCGGCTGCAACTCGGGATTCCTGAAAAGACTTGCTGGTTTAATGATTTTCAAAAAACCTGGGTTGGGGGAAATAACATGGGGTAGACTCATTTGGGGGGCAGGATCTGTAAAGTCCACCCCACCACCACTTTTTTTTAGCATCCTACACCCGTGTTTAATGGCCTGTGCGGAAGGGGCCTATGAGTGTATCTTACCCACCAGAAGTCACCATAAGGCAAATGTGACTTGAAAGCTAAACACTCACACATGCACACAAACCCAAAGACCAAAGTTTAGAAGGAACCTTCTCTT
The DNA here is from genome assembly GCF_021028975.2 of Sphaerodactylus townsendi. NCBI lineage: Eukaryota > Metazoa > Chordata > Lepidosauria > Squamata > Sphaerodactylidae > Sphaerodactylus > Sphaerodactylus townsendi. Next base: position 30,990,091 of record NC_059427.1, on the reverse strand, counting down.
AGGATCCATGAAGAAAACTGCTTTATATTCTTCGCAAGATCGAGACGTATAGTCAAGCAAAGACATTATACTTTATTAATGCCAGCTGTTCTCAAACGGCCGTAGACTAGAATCAAAACGGTTAGCAGGGCCACCTTGGAGAATAACCTTCTTTTATTACCCGCAGACAGTAAATAGATCCACTTTCATTACATGGGCATGGAGGGGACTGTTCCAGTATACTTAATGGATTTAATTTCTCAGGGTTTTTTTAAATTCATGTAATTTTAATTCATTGTGTGTTTTATGTCTGTCGTTACGCCGCGGCCTTTAGCCGGCGCATTAATAAACTATAACCAAATAAAGAACTGCTCCAGAAAAAAAAGATCAAACGTGCTGACTGTGCGAAGTTAAACACGCAAACTGCTCCAAAGAAAGGTTAGCGATAACCCTTTCTTTTCGGTATTAGTCGTGTTCTGTCTCTCCCCCCCGGCAACATCGTTATTATGATCATTTTAGTCATCATTTTGAACATTAAGATGCTTGAAATGATCAGACTCAGGTCAGTATTTCAGACTTAACTGATTTTTCGAAAACTGTTTTCTGATGAAAGGTTAGGGGCTCCTTTTAGGCATACATGAAAAGTCATGGAAAATGGAATTTCCATGTGCCAGTTGTCACAGGTTTGCACCTGAGCAGCTCCTGATTTTTATCCCGTCTTTACCCCAAGCAGCTCAGGGCACCAAGTTTGGTTCTTTCCCTCTTACTATAGCCCAGTGGTTCTCAACCTGGGGGTCGGGACCCCTTTGGGGGTCGAACGACCCTTTCACAGGGGTCGCCTAAGACTCTCTGCATCAGTGTTCTCCATCTGTAAAATGGGTAAATGTTAGGGTTGGGGGTCACCACAACATCAGCCCTTGACTATAAATGGAGATCAAGTAGAGCGGGTGGCTAGTTTTAAATTTCTGGGCATCATGATTAAAGAGGACCTGACCTGGGGCGTACAGACTGCTGCGGTGGTTAAGAAGGCCTAGCAAAGACTGTACTATCTGAGACTTTTAAGGAAACAACAACTGAATGGAAAACTCCTGCTATAGAGAGTGTCTTAACCTACTGCATCTGTGTATGGTTCTCCAGCTGCACAGTGGCAGATAGGAAGGCGCTCCAAAGGGTGATCACTACTGCACAGTGGATTATCGGATCCCCTCTCCCCTCCTTGGAAGAACTCTATAATTCCCGAAGCCTAAAAAAAGCCCAAAATATTCTGAGAGACCCGTCTCATCCAGCACACTCTCTTTTTGAACTGTTACCGTCCAGCAGATGATACAGGTCTATCAAAACTAGGACAAAGAGGCTTAGAGACAGCTTCTACTCTAGAGCTGTGGCTATGCTAAACTCTGCGGCTTCGTGTTGATGTGTTTGGGGCTGTGTAGGGATGGGTGGAGGAAGGGGAAAGTGAGGATGGGGTATGAGTCTGAAATTGTGTGCATCGAGGAATGCTGCTGTAAATTTCGTTGTGCGTGCACAATGACAATAAAATGCTTATGCTTAGGAGCTGTATTAAACGGTCGCGGCATTAGGAAGGTTGAGAACCACTGCTATAGCCCTTTGGCAGGGTAAGGCTGAGAGGGAACTGATAGACCCAAGATCATCCGATGAGCTTCTTGACTGAGTAAAGATTTTGACCTGAATTTCCTTGGTCATGGTGTGATTCATCTATACTATACTACAGTGGCTCTGTGAAATAATAGGCTCGAAATCTGTGCGAAGGAAGAAGTTTAAACCAAAACTGGGACAAGCCGATTCATTACCCGTGCTTTCATTTTTGAAGAGGTGTTTAAATAAGTTATTCAGAAGATATTTTAATTACATCTCTGTGAAATGGAGCCACCAAGGTACCCAGAAGTTGCATAAGCAAAGTTTAACTGTGACGAAATCCCCAGACTTGTATACTCTCTCCTTCATGCGAGTCTAGCAAATGTGAGCACTTCTTTTTTAAAGCAAAGAAAAGATTGGTTTATGCTAATCATGAATGACAGCTCACTCTCCGTTTTCCTATGAGGAATAGGGTAGCCTTGCATTATGTTGTGGTAGATGGATACAGAGTGAAATATGTAGAAATACAAAAAATGTATGCAGATATTCCAGGCAACATAAGCTGTGAGGCAAGTCAAATGCATGTAACTTGCATATGAATGCCTAATATGGGATGTATGCCATTTTAAGGATATTAGTGCTGTTTTATAGGTGAAGAACGCTCTGGCTCACCATTGCGTCGACTTAAGAATCACCCAGAGTATCTAGGGCATGGAATTCTTTAGCAAAAGCAATAAAGAAGTAGTTCTGAGCAGTGGTGGGATTTAGCTGGTTCGCAGCACTTTGGCAGAACCGGTTGTTAAAATGGTGCTTGTAACAACCAGTTGTTAAATTATTTGAATCCCACCTCTGCTTCTGAGCATCAGGAGCCCCGTGGCGTAGAGTAGTAAGCTGCAGTACTTTAGCTCTGCTTATGGCCTGAGTTTGATCTTGACAGAAGTCAGTTTCAGGTAGCCGATTCCAGGTTGTCTCAGCCTTCCATCCTTCTGAGATGGATAAAATGAATATCCAGCTTGCCAGGAGTAGAGTATAGATGACCAGAGAAAGCAAACCACCCCATAAATGTAGCCTGCCTAGTATGCATCATGGGTCAGTCATTGATTGCATAGGGGACTTGCATAGTTGGTGTGTCTAAAGAAGAAGAAGAAGAAGACGAAGAAGAAGAAGACGAAGAAGAAGAAGAGGAGGAGGAGGAGGAGGAGGAGTTGTTGTTTGGATTATATCCCCCCTTTCTCTCCTGCAGGAGACTCAAAGGGGCTTACAATCTCCTTGCCCTTCCCCCCCTCACAACAAACACCCTGTGAGGTAGGTGGGGCTGAGAGAGCTCCGAGAAGCTGTGACTAGCCCCAGGTCACCCAGCTGGCGTGTGTGGGAGTGCACAGGCTAATCTGAATTCCCCAGATAAGCCTCCACAGCTCAGGCGACAGAGCTGGAATCAAACCCGGTTCCTCCAGATTAGATACACGAGCTCTGTAGGTGCTCTATAGCCCAATAGGTGCATCCAGTAGTGGGATTCAGCAGGTTCGCACCTCTTTGGCAGTACCAGTTGTTAAAATGGTGCTTGTAAACAACCAGTTGTTAAATTATTTGAATTCCACCTCCGGAACTGGTTGTTAAATTATTTTAATCCCAACACTGGGTGCGTCCTTTATCTTACCCTCTATCCTGAGCGTAGAGTTCTTTCCTTAGCCACACAACTGAAAACTTCAGTGCCTCTTTAAGCATTTGGCCACAATTTCATTGCCAGTAAATGAGAGAGAGCGCATATCAATTTATTTAAAATATTTGTGTGTAGCGTTTCTGTTGTACATACAATTTGCCACTTTCCACACAACATTCAAGTTTGCTCCTCTAGTTATGGCACTAGGACTGTTCTTGAGTTCAATCCTCAGCTAGAAGAAGTTCTTGAGTTCAATCCTCAGCTAGAAGGCTCATGTAGTAGGTGAAGTAAAAGACCTCTGCCCAAGATCCCGGGGAGCTGCTGGCAGTCAGAATAGAATAGACAGTGTAGCTCAATATGAGGTGGTTTAATGTGTTTAGGTTTTTCCTCTTGAATTTCAAGGAACATTTCACAAAACATGTTGTTTTCAAAACAATCTCCCACTTTCCTGTTATAGGCAAGCTCTACTTGCCTTTTATTACTTCTCCTGGCCAGATTTGTACCAAGGCCTAATTAAGATTTAGCCAAGGAATCTGATTTCAACATTAGTGAGTCCTAAAATAGGAAAAGAAACACCTCTAAAAGGTACAGAATACTACTTGCTTACCACTGGATGCTGGTGGTCTCCTGCTTAAAATTCTTGAGCAGGTTGCCTCTGAGCACAATTTAAGCAACATTTTTAGTCTAATCCCTGACCTATTATGCATACAATTCTTACCCCTGCACTCTTTTCTTTTAAGTGGGTTTTCCCCGTGGTTGTCTGTATAAACTGGGGATTCTCCTGTTGCACACAGAAGGGCCCAGTGCAACCTTCAGCATCTCCAGTCGAAAGGACCAGTCAGCAGGTGATATGAGAGACTCTACTTCAGACCTTGGAGAGCTACTCCCAGTCTGAGTAGACTCTACTGACCCTTGATGGACCGATGGTTTCATTCAGTACAAGACAGCTTCATGTGAGATATTCGGCCCAAAGGTGAAGCATCTTAAATAAACCAGGCAGTGATTCCTCAGCACATTTTTTTTTAAAAAAAAAAATTATTGAAGATATACAAGTCCAACCGGATGAACTGATTCAGTTGGAAAACGCAGCAAATTGAAAACGGAATATGTTATAGAAATAACTGGTTATTATGTGAGAGGTTGGTTGCCACTATCTGGTATTAACTGGCGTATGTTAACATAAAGCCACAGTTAGGGGATAAATCCAAAAGACATCTGGAGCGTTTTCCCTCATGGCTTCTCTGCTAGCAGCCCCCCACCCCCACCCCCAGCCCTTCCTCCCTCTTTTGCTTCAAGAGTACTCTGAGTATATCACCTGTCCTGCCTAGAAAACTGTCACAAACTTCTTTTGTTCAGCGGCTTTTTATGCAATTCTAGGCAGGATGTGGCGGAAAAGAGGAATGTTACTAATGCTGTTATTACTCTGCTAAGTTGCATGGAGGTTGTCACAACACTCAGTTGAAAATCTGGGAAAATACTCCTTTTCTTCTGTGTCGCTGTAGCTTCTCTCTTCCAGGCGTCTGAAATATGAGCCTTCCTGCTGCTTATGTAGTTTCAGAAAGGACAACCACAGAGACTTGTTTAGGCCGTATCCTGAGGAAGAAGCTTTTAAATGGCCCACTGGTTTAACCTCTCCGGGGTTTCCATTTGCCATGCTCGTGGCCGGTCTTCCAGCCCTAAGAGCCACCTTGCCCTTCACAATGATTTAGTAGTAGAAGAAGAAGAGTAGAAGAGTTTGGGTTTATATCCCCCCTTTCTCTCCTGCAGGAGACTCAAAGGGGCTTACAATCTCCTTGCCCTTCCCCCCTCACAACAAACATCCTGTGAGGTGGGTGGGGCTGAGAGAGCTCCAAGAAGCTGTGACTAGCCCAAGGTCACCCAGCTGGCATGTGTTGGAGTGCACAGGCTAATCTGAACTCCCCAGATAAACCTCCACAACTCAAGCGGCCGAGTGGGGAATCAAACCCGGTTCCTCCAGATCATAGTGCACCTGCTCTTAGCCACTGCTCTTAGCCACTACGTCACTGCTAGTAAGCTTTTATAATGCTATTTGTTCACATCAAAGGGCAGTGGAATTTTCCAGTATACTTTACGTTTGATTTTTTTGTTGTTGAATTAACATGTGAAAACACAGTGGTTGTCACTTAAGGACAATGGGCAGTGGTGACATTCTATGTGTGCTCATGTAAGGAACATGAATTAATCTTGTCTCCAGACTATTGTACAGTTTGTTTCCATCATTAAGCTTGTTGTTGTTGTTGTTGTTGTTTTGCAAATGTCCAGATCCTTTATTAAGAAGTCTGGTCACTCCTATTTTTTAAGCAGAGAAAACAGTACGCCATTTACTCATCCCAGAATTCGGACCATGACATTAATTTCACAGTGTGTACAGTGGACCGCTGTTTTTAATGTTGTGGTTGTTAGTATGCTGCTTAGAGCTTTTGTAAGAAAAAGTGTTTTTTTTAAACGTTTAACACTTTTAGAACCAGGAGGAAAAATCCCATCGATAAGATTCACAACAGCCTTGTATAGCAGGAATTCGCCTTTTATTGGGGGTGGGGAATCCATATTTGTAATTTCCTCTTCAAGATGTTCCAAAGTTCCTCAAAAGTCAGGAGAGACTTTTCAGGTGGCATCGTGGGGGGCGGGAGGTAAGAAAATCCATTATACAAACAGATATGTGGGGAAATCGGTGGTTATTTAGGCCTGGCAAATGCTCAATAGTTTAGCAGGTGGGTATAACTTTTGACAGTTTGACCGCATGAGTAGCTCAAGCCCTTATTTAGGAAATTGATTTCTTTTTATGCTTGTACCTCTGTCTAATTTTCTTGAATTATTTGGAGTGAGAGACAGAGAAATAAAACTGTATACCTCCATTAATGTGAAAGTAATGAAAAGAATCCATAAAACAAGCACAGTGAAAGTGGTGTATCGATTTTTCGTTTTAGAGGCCAATCACTGCAAATAACGTTTGGGGGGAAATGGTGTGATTCTCTCGAAAGCCAGCTCGGAATGCCATCTTCAAATGGCATTGAGAATCCGAGCCAGAGATTCACGCCGGATGATGCTGATATACTGTGAAATGTTGATATTAAAGCACAGAAATATCATGGCTGCTGTGTGGGTGTGGGGGGGGGGAGGCGGGGAGAGCGGAGACAAGATTCATGATTTTTGCATTCGCATCCTTAACTAGCTGACTGGAAGGGCTCAACATTTCAACCGATCGGGGGGGGGGGGGGACAGATGTGAGCCTTTTCTAGGCAGAAAACTCAGAAGGATAGTGACAGCTTAAACACTCAGAATGTAATCAGAATTTGATTGGACAGCATTCTAAATATGCTAGTTGTGTGTGTGTGTACATATAATTGTTAAATTTGTTCTTGCTGAGATTTCCGGCCTCCTTGTTCTCCCCTAGCCTTGTTCTCCCTTCCGTTTCTCCGTGATGAGCCTATAAGCTCCGGAGTGGTTGCCAATGATTGATGTCAAAGCTGGGAGCAAACAGCCGCTGATTTGATTATTACTGTTCCGTCTCCAAACCTTCAGAGCATTATGAGGGTATATTTATTTATCTCATGAATGGTTAATGGCATTTGGTGCACTACGTCTGTGGAAGCAGCGGCATTATGTAGATGTAGCATAGGTATTCTCCGTGGCTGTGGCCAGATTTATTTATTTGGTTTTGAATGGGAAAAAAAATTCAAAGGCAGCAGGCTTCTTGGCATGAGGACCGATGCCCTGCTGTCTCGTAGTTTTCTGTGTTAAGACCTATTAGAAGGTGAGGGGGTGGAAGGCTCTGCAGCGTGGTAATATATTAATAATACAATGGTGCCATAAAAAGGATGGCCTTCATTATTTATACATTCCTTGCTCTGCTCCCGTTATAGTAAATGGATATCACGTGCCAATAATTTGCATGCAGATAAGGAAGTCCTGACAACTGCATGGCATAATTATAGCATCGCATATGTTAATAACACAGAAAAGCTGTTACTGGAAGTGTGCTCATGTGACTCATTGTGTTGCCTGTGTTATGCGTTAAGGTGATAGACAAAGCAGTTTTCTTCAGCATGAAGATCTGTTACATGTCAAACACTGTAGCTGAGGAGCAAAAAAGTGAACTATTCAAGCTATCATTTTAAAACCATGTAAATAAAACAAAATGTTCTATAAAAATGCTTGTAGTGCATTTAGTAATATACTGTTCCGAAGCCTATAAATAAGAAGCAACAACAGCCTGAATTGTGGCTTAAGCATCGGTGAGGTTTTTTCTTCTTCTTTTTTGCTGACAAACACTATTGTAGACAAGTTTTGAGCTGTATCTGTTGTAAATGGATTGTGCACTGAAGCATCCTCATGTTGAAATACTTTCTCTCCATTGTGTGTCTGAGTGGGGGAGAGAAGAGGGAAAGGGAATGTCACGAGTTTGCTGTCAATGTAGGAAATGGGGAATTTCTGGTTTATTTATTGAATGTATTCATAAACATATTTGTGTCTTGATTTTCCTCATGACTCAAGACAGCTTACAGATCAATTGAAAAAAAATCACAATTTAAAACAGGCAAAATGAAACTCTTCATAATCCCCAACAAAAGATGCCTACAGTCTGTACCCAGTTAAAAGCCCTGGAAAATTCAAATGGCCTTGTAGCATCTCCTGCAAAATTTGAGAATCTGTAACAGATTGAAAATGCCAAAGAATTTCAGCAAATTCCTGGGCAGGTTCCATCGGAATCTAGATTGGCTGTTCCCATGTTGCCATGCCAATCTATCCCTGCAAAGAAACTTCTCAGCTTTCAATGTGGAATAATCCATTCCAAATATCCAATATAATGGATTATTCCACAACATTTGTAATCAGAATTAATCTATCTCCAGTGTATTCTGTTCTGATTCCTGTGCTTTAAAGCCAGACCTCACATCCAAAGACTTGTGTGTACAAAAATACATTATCTTCTTTTCAGTTGTTTGAAATAAGACCAATGTTAGAATCTATTCATAAAATAAAATCTACTTGTACAATAATAACATATTTGTCTCCAAAAACCAGTTTGGGTTGTTAGAATCCAGTTTCTTTCATTTGTGGCACATTTTCAGCCACGAGTTCCTTATTTTATAGAAAAAAATCAGTTGTTGTATTCTAGAAAAGTACCTGTAAAGTTCTCACATATATACTGTATCATTTTAATTGATTTTTGCAATGTTGTCTTTGTTCTGAAACTCTTGAGTGGAAGCCCTCTATTTAGTGGAGTTCTACATGTAGAATAGTTGATCAATATCACCCTAAGGTGGTATAAAGTTGAAGAAGGGAAAGTGGAAGACCGAATATAAGAAGGATTCACTCAATAAAGGAAACCATGACCCTCAGTTTTGCAAAACCTAAGCAAGGCTGTTAAAGATGAAATGTTTCAGAGGTCATTGATTTATAGGGTCACCACTCTGCCAGGTAAGTACCCTGGGGACAGCTAACACACTGGTCCATGGCCACATCATTTCCTAGAGTCCTCTTGCCCGCACCCCCTTTGGATGATGTTCTTAAATATGACAACTCTGAAAACATTCCAAACTGTGTGTTCCTCCAAGAACCTTCTATGTCCCCTCCCCCATTCACATTTCTAAAGATAATATGCCTGATTATGTCTATATCCAAGTTTAGGAGGGGTTGAAAAAAATTGTTGTTAACAAGTATCGGATTTGTAGAAGCCTAACAAAATGTTTGATTATTTATTTATTTATTTATTTATTTATTTATTTATTTATTTATTTATTTATTGCATTTGTATGCCGCCCTCCCTCCTCAATAGTCAATGTATTTTAAGTTGACTGCATGGATGATGGTGGGCTGCATGTTATGTGTGTCGGACGCCTTTAGGCATTATAGTTTTGCCTTGAAGATTGGTCTTAAAAGAACAGAAATCTGCCCCCTCCGCTTCCTTTAGAGTTACGATGTAGGACATAAGGCCACCATTCTTAACTGAAAGGAGATGCAAGAGCTTCCAGGACAGCCAGAGTTCACATTTGGTTGAAGCAATCCATTGCTGAAGAAGCAAGAATCCTGAAAGCAATTTTGTCCTACCTTGTCCATCTGACAAGTGATTTGAAATCATCCCAAGAATGACTTCATAGATAACAAGGATTAGCGTCACCTCCATGTTTAAGGGTTCCAAAAACACAAACATTTGTGGAATAATGATTAATTGGTAGGTACTTGGCTAAATGTAGCAAGTACAAATGCATTTCTTCAAGCCTTCCCAAGAAGATGCAGGAAGATCTAATAATAATAATAATAATAGAAAGTGACCATCATCGACATAGCAGTCCCCAGTGACAGCAGGGTCATTGAAAAAGAACACGAGAAGGTCACTAGATACCGCGATTTGAAAATCGAGCTTCAGCGTCTATGGCACAAACCAGCTGAGGTTGTCCCAGTGGTAATTGGCATGCTGGGCGCCATCCCCCAAACACTAGGGCAGCACTTGAAACATCTTCGAATTGACAAAATCAACATCTGTCAAATTCAGAAGGCAGCCCTGCTGGGATCCGCACGAATACTACGCCGATACATTACAACTTCCTAGGCCTCTGGGTGAGGCTCGAATTGTAATGAAGGCCAACAACCAGCTAAAGATCTGGCAGCTGTGAAATCTATAATAATAATAATAATAATAATAATAATAATAATAATAATAATAATAATAATAATAATAATAATAATAATAATAGTTCAAAAAGCCTGGTGGAGATGCAGGAGAGAGACCATCAATGGAGCACTTTCCCATGAGCAAAGCTTTTTTGTAATGTAGAAAGGATAAATGAATGGAAACATAATGCAGGTTTATAGACCTGTATATGTTTGCAGAAAATGGCTGATATTTTTTTCTCCTTTTCCCATAATAGAACAGAGGTTCCCCAATGAAATTGATTAGAATTAGATTCAGGACTGGCAGACAAGAGTACTTCTTCTCAGCCTGTGTAATAAATGTATGGCATTCATTGCCACAGGATGTGGTGGTGACTTTTAAAGTGTATTAGACAAATGAATAGGTCTAGCAATGGCTATCAGCCAGGGCAGCTGAATGGAAGCTCTACAGTTAAAGGTATCTTTAATTTTTAAAGGTACCTTTGAATTCCAGTTGCTGGGGCTTAAGAAAGAGAACTTCCTGGCCTGGTTCTGAGCTTTCCAGCTGTGGTGTACATATTAAATGGATTTTTTGAGAGCTACCAGTAAATTTTATTCTTCTGGCTGTTTTCTGTATAGAAACTGTGTCCTAGGTGGCATGTTTCAGTTGCTGGATGTTAACAGGAATTCAGTTCTTCCCTCTGAAAATAACTTTTACGTATTTTCATCATTTCATCCTTTCAAAGAAATGTATGGGCCTCGCTACAGATCCATCAGCCTATATTATATTGACAAATACCTTAAAATTGCATAACGCATTGTTATACACTATTCATTTCTCATATTGGTGAGAAAACCAACTGCCAGGACTGCAGGCCTTCATTGCAAACAAGCAAATAAAGAAGAAGAAGAAGAAGAAGAAGAAGAAGAAGAAGAAGAAGAAGAAGAAGAAGAAGAAGAAGAAGAAGAAGAAGAAGAAGAAGAAGAAGAAGAAGAAGAAGAGTTGGATTTGTATCCCCCCTTTCTCTCCTGTAGGAGACTCAAAGGGGCTTACAATCTCCTTGCCCTTCCCCCCTCACAACAAACACCCTGTGAGGTGGGTGGGGCTGAGAGAGCTCCGGAAAGCTGTGTCTAGCCCAAGGTCACCCAGCTGGTGTGTGTGGGAGTGTACAGGCTAATCTGAATTCCCCAGATAAACCTCCACAGCTCAGGCGGCCGAGCAGGGAATCAAACCCAGTTCCTCCAGATTAGAGTACACCTGCTCTTAACCACTACGCCATTGCCGCTCCTTTTCTTTTCCAATTTCTTTTTTCTTTCATTTTGGCAATAGCAATTCCTACTGCTGCATAAAGCATCATGGAAGTGCACAGTCTTTTTGTAATTTTTTTTTAAATGTCCCTGGTGAGGTGATGCAAACAAGAAGGCTGCCATACTCTGTAGTTACAGGACTGAGAACTCAGCTCTGGAATGCAAGCACCCTCCTCTCATTGCCTCCATGTGGCCACAAAATTTACTCACCTGTTGTCACAAAGCCAGTGAAGGAAATACAGTCATTCTTGTAAACTTACCTAGCATGAAGAATTCCTGTCCAAAATCTGAACCCAATTTATGGCTTTGGTTTCAGATTGCCTTGAACTCAGATTGTCCCACTTGGGGTTATCCCATTTTATCCTAAAAACAGCACTGTGAGGTAGATGCTGATTCACACATTCTAAAGTAAACAGTTTGGGTTTGGAGTCCCAGTCTGCATTGCATGTCTTTAACCTGCTATGTTTAACACAAAGGTGAGGATTCCAGATTCAACCTGTGTATGCTGTATTGTCTGCATTGGCCTCTTGAGTGTTAGATTAAATTCACCTTCACCCCAGTTTGCTTCATGCCAGAGCAGGTATCTGTGCTCCAGTTTAACTTTCCATCCATGTTATACTGACTGTTAATTAGAAAGAGAGAGAGAGAGAGAGAGAGAGAGAGAGAGAGAGAGAGATGATTTTTAAAAATTTATTTCCTTACATAAATGTTGGAAGACCTTAATACAGCAACCATTTTTCTGTTTCCTCTGGTCTTAAGTGGAAGATTTATCTAGATTCTTCTTCCGAGTCATTTGTTTAAAAGAAGTTCATACTTTAATATTAAACTGTTTTGTATAATCACATTAGATATCAGTAACTACAGAATGTTGTTAGTGACATCTTAAGTTTTATTTTTAATACAATGCATAGCATGAAGAGCTGGAAGAGTGATTATATTGCCCATCTATAGCTTTATTGGCACTAATTAATTGAACTGTCACATGTCCTTGAAGGGAGTGAAATGAAATTCACTGTTGACTTGGTTGGTGAGGTATAATTCAGCTGGTCTGAATGGGAGCTATCTACAAATGCCTGTCATCGGATATGTCTGTGTGCCTTTGATAAAAAGAAAATTCTGCACTGATTTGTTCATAATTGAATGTGGGGTCTTGCAAACCTTTCTTTATCTCCCTCCAGCCCCCTCTTTTTCACAGCGTGTTGTAATTTGCCCTTATATTCAAACTTTCTAAAACTATGGGTAAGGTGTTTCTTCCCCGAGCCAGAACTGGAAACTATTGTCATGAATTCCAGTTTTAGTTTGGAGGGAAAACCTCCAGACTGTAATGACAATTACGGCTTGTTGTAAAGTGTGAGAGAAGAGGAGAATGGAGAAGTAAGAGTGCATGAGCCTGAGGACTGTACATTTGATGATAAACCTTGGTTTAGTTTTTTCTCTAAACCAGGCCTGCATGAGTGCAAATGCTGTTTGTGTGGACCATCACGTGCAAATAGTATACACTTGAATGGGGGAGTTTGTGACACTGTGTCTAATGTGAGTACTTGAAGCACACACACCCTACACAATTCAACACCTATCAGCTTTTATGATTCTTTGGATCATCTGGGTTTCTTTCCCAATTAAGTTTAGTTCATTCTTTCCTTCCCGTATACAAACAAAAGTAATTTCATTGACAGCAATATCACTTTTATTCTGGGCAGCTATCCTTCTATTGGGGTGCTGTGTGGTTTCCGGGCTGTATGGCCGTGTTCTAGCAGCATTCTCTCCTGACGTTTCACCTGCATCTGTGGCTGGCATCTTCAGATCCTCTGAAGATGCCAGCCACAGTTGCAGGCAAAACGTCAGGAGAGAATGCTGCTAGAACACGGCCACAACCCGGAAACCACACAGCACCTCAGTGATTCCGGCCATGAAAGCCTTCGACAATACACTATCCTTCTATTTCTAATCAGGCAATCCATTCTTTTCTTTGAAAATGTTAATTTCCACCCACCTTTTAGGCCAGCTATGCATCTGTACTTCTCTTCCACCTGTTTTTGCATTGTTTCTCTCACTGATCTGGCTGCTTGCAGACCTGGCTCAGACAAACTCTGAAGCGTCATGCTTCGTATCCTCTGCAGTTCTTCTGTTTTCCTTCCTGGCCAAGCTGACTTGGCGAAGATGACTGACTAGGAACTCCAGGGCTGTAATCGGATGCTGGCAAACCGAAGAGCCTCAGTAGCCAGAGTCCCTGCCTCCTTTGGCTTCCTTTTCCTTATGCTTCAGAAGGAGGATTTGTGAATGGAGTACACACAGGAAAACACAAGAGTGGTAGAGGGGAGAGGAGGAATCTTTTGCTTCTGAAGTGGAGATGCATCTTGCAGCTGGAATGGAGAGGGAGAACTGCAGCTCAAATGGCGCAGATGGTGTGGTTGGGATTTCCCAAACTCTGGGTTTGGGAATACTTGGAAATTTGAGGGTGGGAGAGTGGGTTTAAGGAGGGGAGCAACCTAGTGCCACACGGTGCACCTTCAAAGCAGCCATTTTGTCTGGGAGAAGTGGAAACAAGCAAGTCAGTGAATAATAAGTGATTTCTATAGTCTGGAGATCAGTTGTAATTTGAGGAGATCTCCAGCCTCTACCTGAAGGTTAGCAGCCTTAGATAATATGTGCCTGCCATTCCTTCCTGTGATCGGAGCACCAAAGACTATATTGAAGAAAAGGAGGAGAAGGAGGAAGAGGAGTTTGGATTTATACCCCGCTTTTCTCAACCATAATGAATCTCAAGACAGCTTACAAATTCCTTTCCCTTCCTCTCCCCACAGCAGACACCTTATGACAGTGATGGCGAACCTTTTAGAGACTGAGTGCCAGGGGCAGAGCAAGGGGAATCTGCGTCTGAGGTACGCGTGCACCTTGTACCCCTGCCACACCCCTGCCTGCCCTGGAACTCCCCTGGAATGCCGCAAAAAACCACACCCCCGGAACACCCTCGCCATGCCACCGCAGGGGCGCATGCCCAGTGCGTTGTGCACCCCTTGTATCCTTGGTGCTATACCACTGCCAAGTGCCCAAACTGGGGTGACGGTGCACGTTCCCACAAAGAGGGCTCTGAGTGCCACCTCTGGCACGCGTACCATAGGTTCGCCACCACTGCCTTATGAGGTGGGTGGGGTTAAGAGAGTTTGGAGAGAACAGTGACTAGCCCAAGGTCACCCAGAAGGCTTCTTGTAGAGGAGTGGGGAAACAAATCCAGTCCACCAGATTAGAGTTCGCCACTCATGTGAAGGAATGGAGAATAAAAAAACTGGTTCTCCAGATTAGAGTCCATAGCTCCTAATCATTACACCACACTGGCTCTCAATCGGAAAATTATTGGAGGGGGGACAGTTTTTATTGAGTGTGGTGTCATTTTTACCAAAAAAAGGAGTGCGAGAAGCTACGACAGCAGCTTACTGACAGCTTGTTTGAGTAAAGTATATACTAATGTAGGGCATGGAGAACCACCATGGCATTATAGTTAAGATGTTGGATTAGGACTAGGGAAACCTACGTTCAGATCCCCACTTGTGCCGTGGAAGCTTGCTGGGTGACCTTGGGGTGGTCACACTCTCAGCCCTGACCCTGACTAGTACTTGGATAGGAGTACTGAGGAATACCAGGGTCATGGCCCAAGGGTTGGCAGTGGTAAACCAGCGTCAAACATTTCTTGCTTTGAAAACCATAGATGTTCACAATAGGTCACCTGTGATTGGATGACCAAATAGGTCACATGTGATTGGATGACCAAGTATTTAGTTCATTCCAAGTCTAAGGGGAGCGGTAATTAATCTTTCCTGCTATTCAAAGCTTGTTGCTTGTCTCTGTCCCTCTTTCTTTCCTCTTATATCCCTTTTCTGCCTGTAAATTAAATATATCCTGATGCTGCTGAAAGACCTACTGTTAGTCAACGCTTCTTGCAATCCTTGGACAGAATACAACTCTGCATGTGTGGAACTGGCTTATTATTTATTAACCCTATTTACAGCCCACGATTCTCACTGAAACTCCCTCCTCCTTTTCTCCTAATGTGTAGGGGTTATTGTTTTTAACCTGACCAATATTTTTTTTGTACACACTTCAACATTTTCAAACAACCACAGGAACCAGAGCTTATGTTGCTGATTTCTCCCTGTATGGATGGCAGAGGAAGGAACACACGAGCCCAAAGCCCTCTTTCGGTTGCATTTTGCAGGCAATCTAGATATGACAGATTACATCAGTACTGACTGTGTTCTTCGCCTTCACCCTAAGTGAAGCATTGCCCAGCAAGTTCTTTTATATAGCGCAGGTTCCAACGAGGGGTTCCCCATAATGCACTCCAAGCAAAACAGCCATTAAAGTAATCCTTTATTAAAAGCGCCAACTGAAAAATTCGCCTAGTCTAAGAAGCAACTCAAAGGCTATATATTTTTTTCCATCAGAATGTTTAAGAAGGATTGAAGAACTAATATGTAAATTGCTTTCAAGTCCAAGAGATAATGAGAGAGAGATAAGGTATGTATGTTCTCTATTTAAAAAGGATAGACATTCAAACAGTTGAGTTTCTTTTCTTTCTTTTTTAGTCACTGGTCTAGATGCCAATGTTAATGTATAATGTTAAAGATAAATTCAGCAATGGGTTCTTGGCAAGAAGTCAAGTACTGTCGCCCCCCCCCCCCCAGGTGGCATCCAGCAGGTTCTCACAGGTTTCCGAGAGTAGGTTACTAATTATTTGTGTGTGCCGAGAAGGAGTTACTAATAGGTGATTTTGTCACGTGATTTTTGCCTTAGTTACGCCCGTCCTCTCAGCAGCAGCACGCAGAACTTGACGCAGTCTAGCAGGAGGTGCACCGGCATGCGTGGCAGCCTGCGCCTGTGTGTATTCATTTCCCACCCAAGGACCGGCGCAGTGGCTGCGTCCTTGCCACAGCCCCGCCCAGGAGTGCCCACCCCCGGAATGCCCGGCCATGCCCCCATTGTGCCCCGCCCAGCCCCATTGGCGCTACGCCACAGTTTGAATCCCACCACCATGGGAACCTGTTACTAAAATTTTTGGATCCCCCCCCCCTCTGGTGTTGTGTTAGTAGTTTTTAGTGTCAGGGTGGATCACCACAGAGTTGCTTCTATTGTTCGTTATGATGTATAGTTGTTAAAAAAAATGAATAAAAATCATTATTTTAAAAAGAAGCAACTTGAACCCAGAGAAGTTTCGCTAAGTTAATTATGCTTGGGACTTTTTGATAGTTTTAATAGCATCACAGTGTTACTAGGGAAGAAAAATTATCCAATTAGACATAAGCCAGTATTGACCTTAAAATTGTACTTGGCTAGCTTCTTGAAGCTGGAGGGAGGGTTAGTCGAAATTCTACTCTGTACCCCCTTATCAGAGCTCAAGGGCAGACGCCTTGTCTTCTTTGACAATTAGTCTTTTTTAGAAAAGCAGAGCCAGCAAAAACACTGTCAGGATACAAAGGTTCATTTTTAGTCAGAGAGGAACTCTGCAGAAAATGAAGATGGCTTCACTTATGCTGACTTAAAAATTCTATCTCAGTGGTTACCACTAGTTTATTGCCCTTGAGTTAATTGCATTCTAATTCTTGTGCCATGTTGTCTTTTGCAAAGAAGTAGCACTGCATATGCTAGGGAAAGAATCTACCAATAGTGTGTTCATGGATGCCTCTGAATTTTAACATGTTGGCATCTTACCTCATTATTCCAGAATTTAGAGTGGTGTTCGCTATAATTGGAACTGGAGTTCCTCAAAGCCAAAAAGGTCTGATATATTCAGATGGGATTCAGCTGTCTTTGCCGGCACATGTTTCGTTTCTATAAATGTATATCTCTACTTTGCATGTTGCCTTTGAGTTGTAGAGCTTGGGGGGCGGGGGGAGGGTTTCAAGGATCTGTAGCTCCTGCTTTTTTCTGAATAATGCGTGTGAGAAAAGGGGCTTAGGGCAACATTTCCTTTATTATTTGTGTTTATAACAGACACATTCAAGCCTGGGGGTTTGGGGGAGCTGCTCTGGGATTTCTCAGTCCAAAGTATATGTAAATATCTTAGCATACTTGATGACCACTTTGGCTATTTGTGAAACAGCTGCTATGACCTGAGTAAAAGGCGGCCTCTTGTAGGCCTCAGGGCAGAGAATGGAGGAGGGTTACAGACTCCTGGCTCTTTCTTCTGGCTCTTTCTCTATTGTGGGCTGTTCTCATGGTCAGCTCTTGTGATAACCATAGAGTTCACTGTTGAAGCATCCTATCCCAATTACAACTGTGGCTTTTGCTCTGCCTTCCATAAGTAGACTATACAACTAGGGAGACCCAGTCTTAAATCCCTACTCTGTCATGGAAGCTCACACAGAGACCTTGCTCAGTAACAGTCCAGGTGCTCAGGAGCAACAGCCGTAGAAGGCCATTGCTTTCACATCCTGCATGTGAGCTCCCAAAGGCACCAGGTGGGCCACTGCGAGTAGCAGAGAGCTGGACTAGATGGACTCTGGTCTGATCCAGCTGGCTTGTTCTTATGACTCTCAGCCTAATCTACCTCATAGGGTTGTTCTGAGAATAAAATGAAGAAGAGAAGAACAGTGTAACTGCTTTGTCTCTATGCTGTGGAGAAAGGTGGGAGTATAAAATAAATACATAAATAAATAAGGGGAGAGTAGAGGTTACTAAAAAATGCACAGGAGAGAGATAATGGACTAAGAGAACGTTTTCTACATTTCCCAAAATATTGCTTTCATTATTGTTGATTATATTTGAATTTGATTTATTTATGTTGTTTAAATATGTGTGTAAGCCATCCTGAGCCCAGGCTTTGACTGGGAAAGGGTGGGGAAACAAATCTAATAAATAAATAAATAAATAAAAATACTAGAGCTTGAAGACACCCAATGGGCACTACATTCAGGGAGACCGAAAGGAATGACTGCTTTATGCAATGAGTGACTAAAGTGTGAGATTCACTGCAGAGGATGTACTGATGGCCATGAGCATAGATGGCTTTAAAAGGGAATTCGACAAGTTCATGGAGAATAGGTCTAACAGTGGTTCCTAGCTTTGGTGACTAAAGGTAGTCTCTACTTTCAGAGGCAAGTAAACCTCTGAATGTCCATTCCAGGATACAACATCAAGGGAAAACTTCTGGCTCTGTGCCCTGTTATTAGCCCTCCAGAGGAACTGGTCAGATTGGGAAATACCTAGAAATTCTGGGGGTGGAGCCTGGGGGCGGGTTTTGGGGAGGATAGGGGACTACAATAGGGTATCATGTCATAAAGTCTACCTGTTAAAGCAGCCATTTTCTCTAGGTGAACTGATCTCTGTTGCCTGGAGATTAGTTGTAATAGCAGAAGAATAGCAGAAGCTACTGTCTGCTGGTTGGCCACTGAGTGAGAAAGAATGATGGATTAGATGGAATGATGGACCTCTCTGATCCAGCAGGATTCTTCTTATATCCTTAATATGATCAAACAGTTCTTACTACTTCAGTTCTTGCTGAGCTAGCCATGTTCCTGACTCTAGCTAAATGCATTGGATAGGCATTGATTGCCTACCTTCTCTAACAATAATGGCAGACAAAGAGAGTTCTTGACCTCCAGAGTGCAAATGCATGTTGAACGTGCTTAGATGCTTGTTTTCTTCATGCAAAGCTGATGTTGAACTGCAGTGATCAGGTTTGTTCGTCTGCATGAATTCACCCTAGCATTTACACAGAAATCTCTGCCACAGACAGGAATGCTGAATACAGAATGAAATGTACATGTGTGTAAAAAGTGCCATCTAGTCACAGCCAACTTATGGCCACTTTGTAGGTTTTTCAAGGTGAGAGACTTTGGGGAGGTGGCTTGTTATTACTTGCTTCTGTATAGTACTTCTAGAATTCCGTAGGGTTTCCCATCCAAATACTAACTAGGGCCAACCCTGTGGAGCTTCTGAAATGACCAGTGGTGTACCGTCCATTGGGCAAAGTGGGCAGTTGCCCAAAGTGCAGAAATGTTTTGTCACGTGGGGGTGCTTGATTTCTAAGCCACACCCACTCTGTACGGTGGCCCATAAGCCACCAGAGGCAGAGCAGGAGGACAGGGGAGCTCCACCTCCTGTGAACTTGGGCTGCTGGGGCTGTCCGGGAAGGGTGAGTGCTGCAACCAGGCTGCTCCGCTCATGGGGGGCATCAAACTCAGGTTTTGCCCACGGTGCCAGTTTGCCTATGTACGCCACTGCTGAGATCTGATGAGATCACACTCATTTGATCACGCTCATTTGGGCTAATCCAAGTCAGGAGAGGTGAAAGTACTTAACAATACATAGAGATTGTTCCTTGAAGGCGGCACATTTGAAAACTGTAACAACAAAAATGATTCTGTCTACCCATTATAGTTCTCTTCGGATGATTCCATAGGTGTGTGACTGGCGACTTTGGGAACAGAAATTGATTTCAGATTGATAGAAATCGATTTCAGATTGACAAACAGCTTTGCTTGGCTGGTTTTTTTAAAGAAATATTTTACCTTTCTCTGTCTTGGGCTAATTGCTCAGGTCTTCTGAAATGATGCACCTCTATTCTCTGCCTTTTGTTCTGTGATCTGTGTCATATTTCTTTACTGGGGAAAGGGGTGCTCAGTACCTGGTGAAATGGCACAGATTCCCTTTTGGCTCCTTGCAGTAATATGGAAAGTCTGCTTTATTTTATCATCCGATTGTGAGCTGAGCCATGAGTGCCATCTGGATTGGCAAACTTTTGTTTTTAATGCCTTGTACCATATGTTTTGAGCAAGTTGTAGAAGGTCTGCCATGGACAAAAGGGTGAAATATGGTGTTCCATCAGCATGTTTGGGAAAGACTTAAAGGAATGTCTTTCCTAAACCTAAAGAAAACCCGGTGCCAAGCATTTAAGATCTCTTTAACATAGGCATTCTACTTGACAGCTTTAACTTTCACTGTTCTCCCATGGCAAGATATATGCCATGTTCTGCTCTTAAATCCTTGAGACAGAGTAAGACATTTCCCAGCATTACAAATCAAGCTCATTTTCAGAGAGGTGAATGTGATGGGTAGATTGTGCATGGCATCCAGGCTCCGGAAACTAAATCTTCTGGTGTCTCAAGTTGAATTTTGATTTGCAGAGCCGTATATGCTGTGTCCCTAATGAAAGTATGGCACCTGGATCCTATAGATTTGCACAGCTGTGACATCAAACAGAGTAGCTGATGTTCATATAACTACAATGCTTGACAAGAAAGCAATCCATCCCAGTTCTCCTTTTGATTTAGTGTGAAATACTGCATGCTTTTGAGTTGGTGTAAAATATTACATGTGGTCTCTGGAGGTGGGAAGTGGATTTAGGATGCTCATTTGGACTAATGTTTATCTCATCCCCATCTATAATACGTTCCTGGACACCCGTTAGCAAACCAGAGTTGGACTGTGACGGAGTGGTGCCACTTGGTCTGAAGGCCAGCTTTCCCCCAATAAGTGTTCAAAGGAACTGACCCAATATTAGCTAAAACTGCATCCAATAAAAGTAGAGCAACAAGTAAAGAGTTGGATAAAACCAAAGTATTGATTTTTCAGTTCTGGCAGCTATTTATTTTTTTTAATTAAGCAATTCTACCTTAGAAATGGAGCGGACGAACATCCTTGTGTCATTTTATTGCAAAAAAAAAAAGGTCAATGTTGTGAGAACCTGAGCTGATGAAAACTCCATTTCACAACTGGGCCAGATCATGTTGGTGTCAGTGATTTGACACCCAACCTGTCCATTTCAAATGCAAGTTTCAATGGGAAAACCACCCATTTCCCTCCTTCCCATTAAATCCCTGTAATAAGGACTAGCAAAAAAAAAAAGATCCTTGGTCAGCCTCAGCAATGAACATTTAAACGATTGGCTCACCTTTGCAGAGAAGACACAAAGACTTCTTGTCAATTAGCTGCAAAATGTGTTTTTATTTGATGTACTAAGTCCTGTATTTCTCTTCCCCAGATTACTCATTTGTCTGCAGAGTGTGCTCAGAATAGACTTTTAAAAATTTAATCTGGGCTCTGAGAGACAAAGCTTCCCTCACCGGCCAGCTGTTCAACTCACACTGCAGGGATAGCTGAGGAGGAAAAAGGCCGTTGCCTTGCGAGAAAGGAAGAGCTCTCCAGGGCCTCCCTCCTATTATAGAAAAGGTACTTCCTCTGTAATGCATGCACCCACCCTGGTAGTGAGGAAAGCCTGTCAGGTTAGTCCATGAGTGTTGCAAGAAGATTGACTCCTCCCCTAGTGGTTGCACCCAGGAATAAAGGATCCATGCACATCCATGGATCAGCTGCTCCTTTTCAATGCAATTTCTGAAAAACTGGCAAGTGAGATCCTTCCTCACTCGGAGGCGGGGGGATGGAGCAACTGTTCCATAATGTGACAACCACCGTAAGGTCTAGGCCAGCGGTTCTCAACCCGCAACCCTTTAATACAGTTCCCCATGTTTTGGTGACCCCCAACCCTCACATTTCTCCATTTTCCAGATGGAGAACACTGATGCAGAGAGTCTTAGGCGACCCCTGTGAAAGGGTTGTTCGACCCCCAAAGGGGTCGCGACCCACAGGTTGAGAACCACTGGTCTAGGCCAGGGGTAGGGAACCTGCGGCTCTCCAGATGTTCAGGAACTACAATTCCCATCAGCCTCTGTCAGCATGGCCAATTGGCCATGCTGGTAGGGGCTGATGGGAATTGTAGTTCCTGAACATCTGGAGAGCCGCAGGTTCCCTACCCCTGGTCTAGGCTCTGACAGATTTTAGCTGCCTGCGGGTTTCTGAAGGTATACGGTGCATGTTATATGTTGGAATTTAGAACAAAATTTGAATTAACCTATTATTCATAAAAGATTGCCTGGAATTTTTGGAACAAGAAAGGAATTGCTTCAGGGGTGAGAAACCAATCAAAACAAAACCTCTTTCAGAATACTTCACTGAAATAAAATAGACTGGTTGTGGTGGGTTTTCTGGGCTATGTGGCTGTGGTCTGGTGAATCTTGTTCACTGGACACATTGTGTAATACACCTCTGAAGATGCCAGCCACAGATGCAGGCGAAATGTTAGGAACAAGATCCACCAGACCACGGCCACACAGCCTGGAAAACCCACAACAACCAGTTGAATCCTGCTGTGAAAAGCTTTGAAAATAAAATAGAGTTTTTTTCCTTCAACTTTTAAAAAATATTTTGTAACAGGAAGTATTTATTATTATTTTTATAATGATTTGATGGAAATCTCTATTTTTTTACATGTAGGAAAGCATTATTGATCATTTTGTGTCAGAAGGGATAAGTGATATTCCAACTATAACATCAAATTATAAGAACATAAGAACAAGCCAACTGGATCAGACCAGAGTCCATCTAGTCCAGCTCTCTGCTACTTGCAGTGGCCCACCAGGTGCCTTGGGGAGCTCACATGCAGGATGTGAAAGCAATGGCCTTCTGCTGCTGTTGCTCCCAATCACCTGGTCTATTAAGGCATTTGCAATCTCAGATCAAAGAGGATCAAGATTGGTAGCCATAAATCGATTTCTCCTCCATAAATCTGTCCAAATTATTAAATTATTCTTTGAGGTATCTCCTTGAAGCAGTTTAACAAAAACTCCAAGAAAACAGGTTGATTGTTCCAAGACCAGAGAATAAGGTTCATGGCAGAGAGGAGATCTGAAATCTAATACTTTCTCCGAGAGGAAACTGTAACAGAACAGGACTTAGCAGTAACAGAGCGGTTTGAATATGGGAAACAGTTCCGTATGGATGCCAGGACAAATTATTCATGGCTTTGTCAGCAACGATTTTCCCCCTTCCTGTGTGCCATGGATTTTTTTTCCTGAGCAAATGTTTAGAAGCATTAATAATTGTGTTTTCCTCTTCACCTCTAAAAGCTGCCTAATTTGGCTTAGCAGTCAGAGTGAAAAATAATGATTAATGTGACTCACCCATCTAGAAAGTATAACATGTAACACAAAATGAATTGAAATAGCGGAGAAAAATACAATGCATTTGGTGTATGATAGAATTTTTTTTTCCGCCGCAAAAAGGACGTACTGTGAATGAAGACAGCGTCAGCTCAATCAGTTGGATTTACATTTCATAAAGCATCATTGGGGTTTCTTGCCTTCTTGTGTTTAAATAAAGATTGCGACTAAAATGTAGAAGAATCCATATTCTGAACCCCGCACTGAATAGTTCAGGGGCTTTTTTCGGACAAACCATTAATGTTTTGAGATATGGCAATACTGTCAAATACAGCAATTTTATTCCAATAATAAATCCATCCCTGCTTATTGTTCCTTTGCAGTATGTTCTTTGCTGTGCTTTATATTTCAGGGGGTCACCCACAGACAGGTACAGGTGTTCTCTCTGCATTTGATGAAATGTCCATAGCCTTTCAGTATGAGATATGTATACGTTTATGTCCCTTTCACATGAGACTGAGAGTAACCACAACTTGTCACAGGCAGGGTGGGGGAGGTGTCCTTTGTCATTTGCTTAGAGTGTCCACAGTGTCTCTGTGATGGTCAGTTGCTCTGTTGGAACTTCACATACTATTGCTATTCAACGATCTTGCAATTGCCTTCCCTCCCTTCAACCCCTGCAGTTTCTGGGCAGCAGAATAATTGACACCACGGCAGGAGGGGAAATCCATGGCAGCCGAAGCCTTGTTCCTCTTCCACCCCTTCCATAAATAGCTGTCCAAGGAAAACTCCCCTCATTCCCCAGTTTTGTCACCAGCCCTTCTTGGCAGAGTGATTTTCTCTTGAACTTGCTGCAGTGTAACTGCTAGTGAGCGAAAGTTATTCCAGGGGCTAATATTAATTTGCCTGGGAGGGAGGTGAGCAAAGAGAGGTAAGTCCCTGTGAGAAAAATGAAGCTGTCTCGGGTCATTTCTACAAAGGATTGCTCTGGAAACCAGTCTTGAGTGTAAGAATCAAATGTGGCCTATATACTGGGTATGACTTAGGAATGTCGCAGGAAACAAAAACTGCAGCTGTTCTGCCCCCACACCCTAGCGTGTGAATTTATGCCTACCAAATTATCAACAACTTCTTGGTAGCTGCTCACTGAACTGTCAACTTTTGCGTCCCCACTCCAATGATGTTCTGGTTTCCATCTCATTTATTTTCACCTGTAAAGTGGCTCCTACTCAGTTTTGTGGGACAGAGTAGACATTTTCCCTTCTTTGATGTGTCTTGACTCCTTCATGGAAATCACTAGGACGTATTGAACAGCGTTTTCAATCATTTGTTTGAGAAAAAGCCAACTTATCATAGAATCATAGAGTTGGAAGAAACCCCAAGGGCCATCCAGTCCAACCCCCTGCAATGCAAGAACACATAATCAAAGCACTCCTAACTGATGGCCATCCAACCTCTCTTTAAAAACCTCCAAAGAAGGAGACTCTACCACACTCCGAGGTAGTGCATTCCACTGTCGAACAGCCCTTACTGTCAGGAAGTTTTTCCTGATGTTTGGGTGGAATTTCTTTTCCTTCACTTTATACCCATTACTCCTGGTCTTTGGCTCATTCCGCACATGCAGAATAATGCACTTTCAAACTGCTTTCAGTGCTCTTTGAAGCTGTGCGGAATAGCAAAATCCACTTGCAAACAGTTGTGAAAGTGGTTTGAAAATGCATTATTTTGCGTGTGCGGAAGGGGCCCTTGTCTCTGGAGAAGCAGAAAACAAGCTTGCTCCCTCACCAACAGGACATGTATTGTATGCTGTAAACAGAGCTTCCCCTGGGGACGACTGGGGGCTAGCCTACTTTATAACCAAAGACCATTCCCAAAGTGTTTTGTAACAATTATGATATTTCCAGCTTTTCCACTGAAAATCCCACTTTCACGAACTGAATCTTTTTTTTAAAAAAAAGATCCAGTTATAAAAGCTTCAAATTGGATAGAAAAGTCCTAATATGCTTCCCCAAAAGGGTCACGAACCAGAGATGCATCGCAGTTCTTTAGTAAGCTGCTGCAGTAGCTTCTCACACTCCCTTTTTTGTAAAGACGATAGTATGTTGGAACTGGGAAACAGCATTCTTGCATCTTTCCGCAGCCTTTCCATGGGTGCTGTCCAACATCAGTTCCCTTCATAGTGGAGAAAATTGCCAGTGATCTGAGCCAAGATACACAATGATGTCTCCACGAGAAAGAGCCATCTGAATTGAAGGGAAGGGAAATGAGCAGATGTCCGACTCGTTGAGAATTGGCATGTCACAAGAGCCACAGATTTGTAAGAACACAGTGAGGTTATCCCAGTTGGAAGCCCATTAAGTTTACAGTATCTCGCAGCTTCTACACTGTGGGAAAAGAGGCTGTTGCACAGAAGCTATCTCTAGTGTGTTTGGCTCAGGAATAAGAGCACTTTGAACTTGGGCAGCCCTATAAATATGGGTTGTAAAAATTTTTTGAAATACTATATGCATCTACTTTTGAAGATCTGCCCACTATCACTTTTGAAAGGTGTACTCCTGTGAGAGTTCAAGAAGTACACCTGCCCAGCTGCTGCCTTTTGGAATGGCTTCAGGTTTAGAAAATAGTACAAAGTAGTCTTTCAGTAAGCTTTTGAAGAAGACGAAGAAGAACAAGAAGAAGAAGAAGAAGAAGAAGAACAAGAAGGAGGAGGAGGAGGAGGAGGAGTTTGGATTTATATCCCCCTTTCTTTCCTGTAGGAGACTCAAAGGGTCTTACAATCTCCTTGCCCTTCCCCCCTCACAAGAAACACCCTGTGAGGTGGGTGGAGCTGAGAGAGCTCTGAAAAGCTGTGACTAGCCTAAGGTCACCCAGCTGGCTTGTGTGGGAGTTCACAGGCTAATCTGAATTCCCCAGATGAGCCTCCACAGCTCAAGTGGCAGAGCAGGGAATCAAACCCAGTTCCTCCAGATTAGAATGCACCTGCTCTTAACCACTACGCCACTGCTTTTGGTAACGAACAATACTATCTAAGCAGAGGGAGGCACTTGTAAGTCCTTTGAAGTTAATGGAATTACCCTGTACAATTCACAATTTCTGCTGAGTCCTGTTGCTGTAAACTACGGTAGTTGGTTTGCAGATGGGTTGTGATGGAGTTGATGAAATATTTCTTCTCCTGGGGGTCATTTTTTTCTTTTGCATATGGAGTGTTTGGGGGGGGGGGCTATATTCATCCGGAACTATGCTAATTATTTGGCTATAGTGTTTTAGTCCTTTTTTCCCTTTGTTATCGTATTTTGTATTGTTTTGGTAGCTGATCCATGCACAGTAGAAGCCAAAACAGTTGAATTTAATAGTCTGAACCAGAAATGTTTTCCATATATCCTCTTGGTTGTTTGAAATGTCTCCAGAAGCTCAAAACGGAGCTTGTGTACAGAACTCAGGGTTAATTGCACAAGTTTTTGTTTTGTTTTGAGGGACATCTTGAGAAGTGAAGAGCTTCCTCTAGAGGAGGTCAAACTCCAAATGGGAACAATATGTAACCTTCTTTGAATAAATTTGCACTCCCCCTGAAGAATCAGATTCATTGTCTGAAGGTACGCCTGGGTATCCTTACTGCTGAATGTAAACTCAGTTGGAAAAATAAAGAGAGCCTTTTCCCAGCTTAAGCTGGTTTGCCAACTGTGGTGCTACTGGGGAGAGTACAGTTGGCTGTATACTTTGGTAACAGCCAGATTAGACGACTTTAAGGTTGTTCCTAAGGTTGCCTTTAAAGAACATGTGGGGATTTTAATTAGTCCAGCTTGCAGCAGCAAGGATCCCGGTGGGAACATCTCATGAACAGTACCTACAGATGGTGTTTTATCAACTTCAGGGCTCCCATCTTCTTTCCTTGGCAACTGAAAGTGTGGGTGTTGACCAGTAATGCCTTAAATGGCTTGGGACAGTAATGCCTAAAAGATGGCTTGTGCATTTATGAACCTTGGGGTTTGAGGCCTGCTTAAAATGGCAACGGTTTTTGTGCTTGCCTTATCTGTTGGCAATGCTTTCCGTGGCTCCTTTATTTATTTCAGGAAGTGTACGGAGTGAGTTGTTGATGGTACTGACTCTGCTGGTTTTGTTACTGTTGTTTGGTGTATTGATCTTATTGCTAGGGTTGCCAGCCTCCTGGTGGCAGCTGGAAGTATTGCAGTTGATCTCCAAACGCCCAAGATCAGTTCCCCTGGAGAAAATGGCTGCTTTGGAGGATGGACTCCTCAGCATTATGCCCCGCCAGAGTCCCCTCCCTCCCCAAACCAAGCCCTTCCAAGCCTCCATCCCAACATTCTCCAGTTATTTCCTAACCCAGAGCTGGCAGCAATAAGAAGGGTTGCCAACAAGAAGGGTTATGAGATCTTTTGGATTGTATTAGTTTCCTACTCAACAGTGTATGTGGGTTACTGGGTCATTTAATATATATATGTATTTGTACTGGGCTTGATTATATAGATTAGATGCTGAAGGTTGAGTTGTAGTCTGTATTTTCAGTCATTGGAAGCCATCTTGGGAGCTTCTGAATGGAAAGGCAGGATGTAAATTAAGAGCACGCAACTCCTTGACAATAAATACATCCCACTGAACCTGTAGCAGGCCACTCATCTTTTCCCTTGAGCATCATTATACTGGAACAGTTTCCTTGTGTAATTATCCATATGAATTCTCAGGCATCTTTGTGTTGCCTGACTATTTTTTACAATTGGAAACAGGGATTGACACCTCTTGTTTGTGAAGAGATTCCATCCAACCCACCAGGTACAATGAGCCAGCTTGAAGAATGTCTAATGAAAATTTTGAGGAATGCTTTCCCCCCCAACTTCTAGCCAGCTCACTAAGCCAACTCAGGGGCTCCATTGGGGAGCCCAACGGCCCCACTCAGAGGCAGCCAATGAGAAGGCGTTCCCAACCATCTGAAGCATGTTGGAGGAGAATCTGGGTGAGCAATAAACCAGTTTGAAATGGCCTAATTTAACAGTTGGTGGCCTAAGAATCATACATAATTAGTTGTGGACTGTGCCATCATGGTGTAGCTGACCACGTAGGTCAGGTCACCAGCCCGGGCTTAAAACTTTCTTTGGTAACATCAACTGCTTGTTTGAGTAACTTGTTATTGAGTAACTTGTAATCCTTTTTAAGTATTCCTGGAAAGCTGGTGGACTCAGCTTGCTTAACCTGGTATAAACCCGTAAGCACTTTAATACTGCCCTTTGTCCTGGTGGCTTCTTTGGAAAGCATCTTGGAGATTGAGTGTGGCCTGCTTTTATCAAAAGATAATCATAGGCCATATCTGCCATTTTTCATCCACCTAGAAAGTTTAAATGTCATGATACTTTTCACTATTCATGCCATCGTGCTCACCTGCTCAAACTTGTAAGTAATGTTTATATCCTGTGCTCAGTGTTCTCATAATTATATGTTATATACAGAACACATAAGCAGCCAGAGTGCTGCATGTTGGACACAGGAAGTTCAGCTCTTGAGTTCTGCGCAATGAAAATCACAGAGTGACCTTTTGCAGATTGTTGTCCCTTAGCCTGATCTGTTTCATAGACTGTTGAAAAGATCGATAAGAATAGTTAGCAGAGACAGCCCAAAAGCATTTGACATCCCATATGGCTGTAAAACATCCTTTGTGAAATGTCAGGGAACCAGTGGCGTAAAGTCAACGGGGAAGGGGGCGGGATGCCCCAGGGGCGTACCGGTATGTGGGCATGGCGTGGGTGATCAGGGCTGTGGGAGGGGCATTCCAGGGCGTGGCAGAGGAGCAGGGCACACGCATGCCCCGGGCGCCACTCTCCCTCACTCTGCCCCTGCAGAAAACCTGCAGTACAGTTATCAGGCAATACACTTCAAGCCTTAGTGAAACAGCATTAATCCAGAGGCATTGTCCCACCATATCACCCCTCGCCCCCCGCCCAACCAGTATATTAATATTGGTATAGTCAAAGTTCTTTGCATACAATCAACATTTCCTTTCAGCTGTGCTGGTATGGGTTCTGTGCAGATAAGGGACTGCCTGGCAGGGAGAGCTCTTCCAGGCAGCTCTCAGTTCCGCTCAGTGTCTGCAACATTCCACGCAGCATTGAGGAAAGATTACAGGGACTATTCCCAATAACGTTAGAACTCACCAACACCCAATGAAGTTTATGGGCAATATATTTAGGGCAGACAAAAAGAACTTCATTAGTCAATAATATTTTGCCTCTGGAATTAATTGCCACAATGTGTAGTGATAGCCAATATCTTTGTTGGTCTGAAAAGGGATTAGACAACTGCATGAAGGATATGTCCATCAGCAGCTGTTTCACAGGGTGACTAAATGAACCTTTCATGTTCAGAGATAGTAACCATCTCAATACCAGTGACTGAGCCAGGAGGGCGACAGCAAGGAGAGGCCGAAGCCTCCAAGCTCCACTTTTAGGGCTGCTGTGTGATTCTGGGTAGCTAGTGTGTGAAATAGGGTGCTGGCCTACCTGAACTATTCTTCTGAGCTAGCATTACTATTTGTATATTAGCTCCCTTTGGGTTCCCAAAATGGCATACAATCTAGGATCATAAAAAGAGATTAAAACATCCCCACAAAATAGTACCCTTACAAAAAAAAAAACTTAGTCTAGTCAGCACTTACCTGGTGAACAGTTGTGAGAACACAAAAAAACCCCACAACTTTGTCACTTTGCCCCCACACGTTGTACTTCAGAAGGTGGGCATACGAAGCAAGGCTTTAATGATTATTTCAGTGATACTTGCCAAAGCACTGTAAGACAGGTAAGTAGTATTGTCCATATATTGCAGGTGAGAGGCTGAAAGAGGCTGGCTTAACTAAGCAGAGATGTAAGATTTCTTGAAATTTTGAAGCCACAGAGGACACCCCACCCCAGGAGGGAACACATTGTGGGAGGAAATTGAAATATTTGTGACCCTGAATTTCCTATCAAAATGAAACTTCTTTGAGCAATTTAACTACATAAAAATCATAATTCATAATTTAGGATAAATAATTGTACAATTGGGAATATAATGGGGATTTAAAAGTATAGATGTTTTTGTTCTCTATTTAAAAATTATAAATATGCCCAGTATTTGAGAAAGAGTTGCAAACTGTTGCACCCCATTCTACCATAGTACATATATACTTACTAGCTGCAAGGCCCATTTTATGTGGAAATGAAATGGTGTGTGTGTGTTGGGGGGGGGGGGTGTTGTCAGAAGGCAGCAATAAGTTGCCGTTTAGGGAATGATGTATGGTAAATTTTTATTTTTGCTTTTTGCCAACTGATGGTAGTAAACAAAGAAAATAAATTCTGTAGTAAACAATGGAAAGCATATTATTTGGACAAAAATCTCATACAGTCACATTAGGTTGGGCTATAACAGTGAAAACATTGAATCCTTTAATGCATTATCATAAAAGCTCTGATCTGGATAGCCCCGGGCTGGCCTGATCTCATTAGTTCTCAGAAGCTAACTAAGCAGCGGAGGCCCAGTTAGTATTTGAACGAAAGACTTCCAAAGGATACTAGGGGCATGATGGAGAGGCAGCCAGTGGCAAAGTACCTCCCAATGTCTCTTGCCTTGAAAACCATACAGGGTTGCTGTAAGTCAGTTGTGACTTAACAGCGAAAGAAAGAAAGAAAGAAAGAAAGAAAGAAAGAAAGAAAGAAAGAAAGAAAGAAAGAAAGAAAGAAAGAAAGAAAGAAAGAAGGAAGAAGAGAAGGAAGAAAGACATTGGACAGCTCTAGGGTTGTTGCACATTGGTGAATTTGGATAGGTTTCTAATTTTGTTGGAATTTATCTCCAGGCTGGTTAGTGGCCAAATTGGGTTGCTTTACTTGGATTTTGTGTCCCATTAAAGACTTCTCACCTTCCGAGAATCCCAACATCTCATTCTTTGGGCTGTTTCATTCCTATTGTAGTATTAGCTTTGGGCCAGGTTTGGGAGGGGCGATTAAGAAATTTGATAGGACTCAGTGACCAATTACTAACACATGGTACCTTTGCTAAGCTGTTTACATTTATTGCATGCTATTACAAAAAAGAAAAATGTTGTATACATCTACAGCATGATTTCCTCCCCACTGGAAGAAATAGGTAGAGAGTGTTTTATAATGAACACACACAGATCATTCACGAAAGGGTTAAAAAGTCAAACAAACAAAAGTTCTGCAGCACTATGGAAAATACCGATTGTGAAATACGCTGACTTCTAATCACTGGCCACCATGTGGAAACATTGAACACACGTTGTTCTTTTGCCGCTACTGACAGCTAAGTGAACCCATTCAGCAAAATATTGAATATTGAATGGAAAGTTGGGAACTGAGAGCAATTGCTATTGGTTGTGTGGGATGACTGTCTGGTGCCTAGATATTTCAAACCGGTTAAATATGAAACCTTTACTGGAGTTTTCTTTAAACTGGTTTGTCACTCTTATAAATGCAGTGTGGATTGGCTGCCAGGGATGGTTGCAGGCCCAACCACACTGCATTTGTAAGGGTAACTGCACCTATGCTGCCCCATAATGGAGGTATGAGTTTGGAAGGGGTTTTTTTTTAGGACAGAGATTCTGTTTGTTTTCAAGGTTTTCTGCCTGTTAATTTACGAGTGGTTTGAAGAGACAGTGGGTTGCCCTTCTTTTAATGGTAGTGTGGGATTACTATTCCAGTCCAAATAACCTTCAGATAGTATAGGTACATTCACACAACTGTCTTCTATCTTATTTAGATGTCTACAAATAGAGCTAGTTCTCTTTTGGAACCCCCAGAAGGTAGCATGGTTGGTTTGAAAGGTGTTTCTGCACAGACTTAACCTGTGTAATTCAGATATGAATGATCCTAGAGCATCCTTTGATGCACATGCTCTCTCTCCCTCCCTCCTGCTCTCAAACACAGCAATTTAATGAAGGAATTGTTGGTTCATAGCAGGCTCTAATTTGTTGTACCATCTGTTGTACTATCCTCTTGCTCCAATCCAAGATTCCAAGGATGAGCACAAACTGAAGTTTATGGTTTGTATGTCACAAGAAATTATATTTGGTCACAAATCTGGATGCAAGGACGTAGGTAAGGGGAGTTCTCGGGTTCAACCACCCCATTACATGTCTGAAGCTCCCCCCCCATTTGTGGGTTTTTAGTGTTTTTTCGTGTTTTTTCAGTGTTTGGCCTGCAGGGGGCGCAGTTTTTAGGCTAGCAACACCACAATTTGTTGGGAGACTCCCCTGATGATACCACCCAGGTTTGGTGAGGTTTGGTTCAGGGGGTCCAAAGCTATGGACTCCCAAAGGGGGTGCCCATCCCCCATTGTTTCCAATGGGAGCTAATAGGACATTGGGGCTACACCTTTTGAGGGCCCATAACTTTTGACTCCCTGAACTAAACTTCACCAAACCTGGCTGGTATCACCAGGAGAGTCTCCTAAAGATACCCTGAAAGTTTGGTGCTGCTAGCTTAACAATTGCACCCCTGACAGCAGGCACCCCCCAAATTTCCCCAGATTCTCCTTTTAAACACCCCCCCCCCCCACCTTCGGCATGGATGTAAAGGGAGAATCTGAGGTCCCCAGTTTAAACATTGAAAATGATTCTGTTTCAGGGTAGGGGATAATCCACCCCAAAACAGCATCACTTTCAATGTTATTTAAACGGGGGACTCCAGATTCTCCCTTTAAAGTGGAATTAAAAGGAGAATCTGGGCTCCCTAGTTTAAACACCATTGAAAGTGATGTTGTTTGAGGGTGAATTCCAGCATCACAGTGGCCACCCATGGCGGGGGGGGGGGGGGCGTGCAAAACTCAGATTTTGCACCGGGCTCCATTTTCCCTAGTTTCGCTTCTGCCCGGAGGGGAGGGCAGAAGGGACTGCCGGCTGGGAGCCCAGTCAGTGGGGGGGCGGGGCGGGCGGGCGGGGAGGGGAGTCTTCCATCCCTGGCCTCAGAGAGCTGTTTTTATAAGCACTGAGGCTGGAAGCAGGGCTTGGGAAGGCATGGTCATGGAGATCCATGGAGATAGACTGACTGAGTCAAGATTATGGGTCATCTGCAAGGTTAGGTGAAGTTGACAGAACGCTTTTTTGCAGCTGCACTGGTTTGCTTCTGTTGTAGTAATGCTGGGTCCAACATAGTCCCTAGGCTCTTAACGTAATCAGAGACTGTCCTTTGGGCTCCAAAGAAAGTGTGCAGCCCAATGTCATTGAAGACCTCAGCCTTCGCAGCCAGCAATATTTTATCAAGCTTCATCCTTAACCACCAGCTGGAAAGTTCTGTTGGAAAATATAAAGTATTTGAATAACAGAAAAATTTGCATGATGGTTAAAATTTCAGGAGGAAAAGGGAGCCAGCCCAGCCTGTTCATCATAGCTGTATATATCTAACCTTTTACACGGTGAAATAGGTCAATGGATGAAAAGTCCTTCTTGACTCCTGTAGGCTAGCATACAACCAAAAAACTTGCACTTCTAATTTTTCACGTACCTCATGCAAATCAGCATAATTGAATGACAAGGATATAATAGAAGAGAAGAAGAAGAGTTTGGATTTATATCCCCCCTTTCTCTCCTGTGGGAGACTCAAAGGGGCTTACAATCTCCTTGCCCTTCCCCCCCTCACAACAAACACCCTGTGAGGTGGGTGGAGCTGAGAGAGCTCTGAGAAGCTGTGACTAGCCCAAGGTCATCAGCTGGCATGTGTGGGAGTGTACAGGCTAATCTGAATTCCCCAGATAAGCCTCCACAGCTCAGGCGACAGAGCGGAGAATCAAACCCGGTTCCTCCAGATTAGATACACGAGTCTTAACCTCCTACGCCACTGCTGGGCCAAACTGCGCCCAGTGCGCAGTGTGTTTTTTCCACCCCCATGCCCCCCCACGGCACCCTCCACCCCCCCTTCCCACACTTACCTACATTCCTTTTCTATTTCTAGTACTTTTTGAGGCTGATAAAAGCGGCCTCTTCACAGTTCAGGGGGAAAACTGCCTGACGAACTATACTTCCCAGGAGACCTTGTGAGCCCCAAGACACAGGGAAAAGGGGGAGGGACTGGGGGACGATTTTCCACCCCCAGGTGTGCGGCCGATGCATGACGCACCCCCTGTCCCCTAGGCGCTCCGCCACTGTCCCCAGCTCCCTAAGCTGCTTCTCGTAGGCCATGGAATCCACACCTTTGACTATTTTGGTCTCCCTCCTCTGGACCTGTTCCAGCTTGTAAATGTTTACCTGAACTTGTTGGCCCGAATATCAGAGTGTCCCCGTGTATCAGCGACATGATAATTTCATTCCCAGCATGCGCCAGAGGTGATATTGCCACAAATTCCAGCCTAGGCCTCCTTTTGCTGCTGGTCCCCTCCCAACCAGCCAATCAGCAGCAGGGGTGGAGCCCTGGAGCTGGTGATTCCCCATCCCTGACTGGGGCCTGGCAGCCACCGTCCTCCTAGTCTTGTTGCATTATCCATTCGATTTCCTTTCCTATATGCTTACTCTCCCCCCCCCCCTTTCTCTCTCTGCGCTCTGTTATCTGCCTGGAGTCTCAGAGTGAAAGGTGGAATATAAATAAGCTTAATAACAATAATCTACAAACCATTCAGTCAGGTTAGACGGTTCTCACAAGAGGTGTCTATAAAGCAGCCTTGGCAAATGTTGCCATTTTATTATGGCGTGTGTTGGGAGCACTGAAATTCATTGCTTGCCTCAAGTCTGTTTATGGCTCTAAAATGAATTGAGCATAGTCCACATTTAGGATCAATATTTCATTGTGCTGGTGATGTGACTAAATCACAAACTCAGCATGTGAAGAAGGCAATAAATATTATTTGCAGTGTGTTTTGTTATTTCCAACAGCCCCTCCGTTTCCACAAAAAAGGAAAGGAAGGCGCCTGAATTTCCCATATTTCTCTCCCACTTTCCTAATCTTTTCATCAAGGTGGGTTTTTGTGTGTCCGGATTGGGACAGGAGGCATAAAGCAATATTTCCCCTCAGCTGTGTTGCCGCTCTACCTGTTACTGGAGCGCCTTCCCTATGAGGAGAGGCTGCAGCGTTTGGGACTCTTTAGTTTGGAGAGGAGACGTCTGAGGGGGGATATGATTGAAGTCTATAAAATTATGCATGGGGTAGAAAATGTTGACAGAGAGAAATTGTTCTCTCTTTCTCACAATACTAGAACCAGGGGGCATTCATTGAAAATGCTGGGGGGAAGAATTAGGACTAATAAAAGGAAACACTTCTTCACGCAACGTGTGATTGGTGTTTGGAATATGCTGCCACAGGAGGTGGTGATGGCCACTAACCTGGATAGCTTTAAAAGGGGCTTGGACAGATTTATGGAGGAGAAGTAGATCTATGGCTACCAATCTTGATCCTCTTTGATCGGAGATTGCAAATGCCTTTACAGACCAGGTGATCGGGAGCAACAGCCGCAAAAGGCCATTGCTTTCACATCCTGCATGTGAGCTCCCAAAGGCACCTGGTGGGCCACTGCGAGTAGCAGAGAGCTGGACTAGATGGACTCTGGTCTGATCCAGCTGGCTTGTTCCTATGTTCTTATGTTCTTATGTTTTGACTGACAATATTCTTTCTGTTACTGGTGGATTGCTTTGCTTTTCCAGAAACGGTAGTAGTATCTCTAAAACATGCTGTATTGCTTTGCGTTTCCTTTGATCCTTGACTTAGCTGTGCCAGCTGACACAGCAGGCAACACAACAGTGTGTTCTCCTCCCCACCCACTTTCAGTCTTCATTCCTGACGTTTGCTTGGCTTTTGAGCCTGCCTTATTTATCCCTATGGTGCAGGCTAATGATAAAGTGGTAGCCTACAGCTCTTTGTGAAACGAACAATCTGTCTTGTAATGAGGCAGACAACTCGAAATGTAAGAGCCCAAATGAGTGTGGGTTGTTTTTTTTTTTAAAAAAAAACAACTCCACAACTTCTAAAATAATTTCGGTTTGGCCGTTGTGGTTTTTCTGGGCTCTGTGGCCGTGGTCTGGGACTAACCGGCTGTAAAAACCTCCAACAATACATTGATTTTGGTTGGTCCACCCATCTTCTCACCCTGAACTGCTTTGTGGTTCTGTAACTGTAACAAGGTGGTGGTCATTTGTGGAATCGGGAGCACTGAATTTGTGGAATCGGGAGCACTAATTTGTGGTCATTTGTGGAATTTGGCTTTAAATATCTTCCAATTGATTTTTTTTCTGCTTAATTCTCCCAACTTTGGGGAAAATTAGATTCCAGGCTTCCTCTTTCCAGCGAAACCATCTGAAGATTGCTTTCAATGTAGAGTAGGCATTGATTGGATTGCAAATGCCCTTAAGAGAGCCATTGGGTGCATGAATTGTGTTGGAACAACAGCTGTTCTTTTTCTTTTCTTTCTCTCGGTCTCCTTTTCCCCCCTCACAGTCTCAACCAACAGTCCAGGAGTGGCAGAAAAGATTCTCATCACAGCCTGCAGCTGTTCCCCATTTGTACTGTGGCTTGTGGAAAGGAGAGAGGCAGCAAATGGCTCCCCTTCCTATTTGCAGCAGGAGCTGGGGGGTGGGGGTGGGAGAGCTGGCTTTGAGCCATGACCCACTCCCACTGTTTTCATTATGGCTGCTGTTCTGACCAGATTGATGTGTCTTGCTATTTGTTGACTAGTGGACCCATTTCTGTTTCTGGTTAGAGTTGTAGCTGATAGGGATGAACACACAAAAATCTCTGAGCCCAAAACTGCCTTTTCTGGTCATTCTATTTATCTGTGGGATGAAAAAAAATGGAGTTGTGGCACTTTCCAGAATTACGGGAAAACCTACAAAACATTCAGGCGGAACAGGAGAGTTTGCCGGGGTGTGGAACAGGTGTTTGTGTTTAAGTACAAATGGTGGTACGTTTGCAGGGAGTCAAGCCCAGTCATCCTGGTCTTCATTCTTATAGGGAAAAAAATACCGTGCTTAAATCGTTCAATCTGAACCAGCAAAGCAAATTACAGTTTTTGTTGGTTGGTTTGTTTTTTGGGGGGGCTTTTCTCTAATTCTGTTGTTTATGGTGATGTGTTGTTTGCTGGGGAAGATTTAGGGCACTCTACTGAGTGGAGGGGAGCTGAAGGTTACTTTGATAGATAGCAGGAGACCTGGATGTCGTTTTCTAGTTTAAAACAAAAAGTAAGATTAGGATGCTCTAAGTCTAAGAACTCTCTCCCCTTTAAAATGTCTGCAATGCCAAGATGTTTCTTCCTGTTACGAAACACACGTGGAACAAAGCAATAAATATAAAATAAATAAATAAACCTCCAAAAGTACCCAAACTTTATCAAACCCTCCCAAGCCAATCCCACCTCCCATCCTCCCACAAGAAAAACAAAGCGGAGGGCAAAAGCAGGAGAAAAGTGTGTGTGTGGGGGGGGGGGGGCATGTAACGCCTACACAAACAATAACCAGATATGTGATTCCCTCCACTACCAAAAAAAAGCACAAGTTTATCATAAAAACAAAACACTAAATAGTAGGGCTGCTAGCCCCTGAAACATTAGGGCGATTCTGCACACAAGTAAAATAGGTTCGACCTAGTTCCCTGAGAAGGGTACTAACCTAGGTCGAAGCCATTGTTGTTCCCCACTGCAACCAGCTTGATCTCAGCTCGGAGGGCGGAGTCATCCTGTGCCTCTTCGCCGCTCCGTTCCAATTGGCTACTGTTCTACGGCCATGTTCCGTCTATCCCCACACACGTTATAAAAAAAAACTGCCACAGGAATGGAGGGACGAAGGTGGCGTTTTTTGATTGGCTAGCTGTACGCATGCCTGAAACACTCAACTGTGATTGGCTGAATGGGGGACTCCTGGCACCAGAGATTCCGCACTTTACTGGAATCAAGCTGAGTTCGAGCGTGGTTCCCTGAAAAAGTAGTAGTTCCCAACTGGAGTCGGAAATTTGACTGTTACACGGGGCGAAGCTGGTACAAAACCATGTTGATCCCAGTAGTTGTGCGGAGCACTTAGGTCGAACGCAGCTTGAACTTAGGTCGATAATGCAAGTGCGGAATCGACCTTAGAGGGTTAAACACAGCGTTGGGATTCAGCAGGTTCGCACCACTTCGGCAGAACCGGTTGTTAAAATGGTGCTTGTAAACAACCAGTAGTTAAATTATTTGAATCCCACCACTGGTTAAACGTGAAGTGACACCTAAGTTCTACTAAATACAGAACCACACTCTAAGCCCCTCAACAGCTCCGGCCCCCCACCCCCAGCACTGAAATTCAAAAACCAACAAGACTTGCTAACAACAATAATACAAATAATCAGTAGTACAGTCACAAAACCAGGAATGTCGAGTCAGTCCTTAAGTGGCTCCTGGGATGCCTCAGCACAGCAGCAGCAGTAGCTGCAGCCGGGTAGGCACAGTCATCTTCCACTTCACAGACACTCCAACGGGACCAGAAGAAGTTGAATAAAATGGCTGGTCAAGGGGGCTTTATTCACTTTGACTTCTTGAAGTAGGGTTGCCATCTCTGGCTTTGGGACATTGTGGGAGATTTGAGGGCTAGGGCTAAAATCTAAAATCCACTCCATCCACTCCACCCTTCTAAGTTGTCAATTTTTCCAGAGACAACTGATCTCTGTAGTCTGGGGAATCAGCTGTATTTTCAGGAGAACTCCAGGGCACGCCTGAAGATTGTCAACCCTGTCTCCTAGGCTGTGTGAACTATAGGGCTAGTAGGCCATGCCTGGCAACTTATGAGGAGAGGCTACAGAGTTTGGGACTCTTTTGTTTGGAGAGGAGACGTCTGAGGGGGGATATGATTGAAGTCTATAAAATTATGCATGGGGTAGAAAATGTTGACAGAGAGAAATTGTTCTCTCTTTCTCACAATACTAGAACCAGGGGGCATACATTGAAAATGCTGCGGGGAAGAATTAGGACTAATAAAAGGGAATGCGTTATTGGTGTTTGGAATATGCTGCCACAGGAGGTGGTGATGGCCACTAACCTGGATAGCTTTAAAAAGGGCTTGGACAGATTTATGGAGGAGAAGTCGATCTCTGGCTACCAATCTTGATCCTCCTTGATCGGAGATTGCAAATGCCTTAGCAGACCAGGTGCTCAGGAGCAGCAGCAGCAGAAGGCCATTGCTTTCACATCCTGCATGTGAGCTCCCAAAGGCACCTGGTGGGCCACTGCGAGTAGCAGAGTGCTGGACTAGATGGACTCTGGTCTGATCCAGCAGGCTAGTTCTT
The DNA here is from genome assembly GCF_021028975.2 of Sphaerodactylus townsendi. Taxonomy (NCBI): domain Eukaryota; kingdom Metazoa; phylum Chordata; class Lepidosauria; order Squamata; family Sphaerodactylidae; genus Sphaerodactylus; species Sphaerodactylus townsendi. The sequence continues at coordinate 30,950,774 of NC_059427.1, read as the reverse complement.
ATGTTCTTATGCGCTTCAAGAGGCAGGAGCAACAGGGGGCTTTGGTCATTATCTGCTCCTTGAAGTTATTACTAGGAAAAACCTGGAAAGTGACACTGAGTATCTTTAGCAGTTGCCAGAGATCTTGTGATCCTAGAAATTTCGCAGTTTTCTCCAGAGGTAGCAGTGTGGTACAGAAGTGGTTTTTATACCCCACTTTTCTCTACCTTTAAGGAATCTCAAAGTGGCTTACATATCACTTTCAGTTCTTATCCTCTGTTCTTATCCTTGTGACATCAGTGGGGCTGAGAGAGTTCGGAGGGAACTTTGACTGGCCCAAGGTCACCCAGCATCCTTCATGTGTAGAAACGTGGGTGGGGGGAGAGATCCAGTTCACCAGTCTAGAATCTGTTGCTTATGTGGAAGAGTGGGGAATTGAACCTGGTTCTACGGATTAGAGTTTGCCACTCTTAACCACTATGCCACTGCTGCCATTCCAGTCATCTGCAGGCAACGAGTAGTGCTGGTGAGGAGCAGGCAATGAGGAGCCAGAAGTCTTCCAGCCCTAGTGAAATTGGCCAGGGAGTGCTGTTCTACCCAGGTTAGAAGTTCCTCTGTTTGGGGGTTCTCTGTTGTTTGATATGGCCCTGAAGGAAGCATGATGTTTTCCCCCATCAGAGCAATGGGGACACCTTGTTAAGAGGACCAGAAAATTGAACCCCTTTGTCCAACCCCCTGAAAACACAGAGGGCTTTGGGGTAAGAACCAGTATTGGTTTCCTGCCAATTTGGTGCTGTTTGCTTAGGGCCGTGGTGGCGAACCTTTGGCACTCCAGATGGCCCTGCTGGCAGGGGCCCTGCTGGCAGGGGCTGATGGGAATTGTAGTCCATAACATCTGGAGTGCCAAAGGTTCACCACCACTGGCTTAGGGGGAAAAAAACCCCTACTGCAGACCGCCATAAGGATCCCCTGACCCCATATATGAAACGATGGATTCGTCATTTCTGGGAATTAAAAGAAATAATGAATCTTGAAATGGTTATAGGAATACTCCAAAATTTAGGATGAACCACCACCACCACCACCCCCATTCAGAATCCAAAATATATCCTTTTTTAATGTACAACCCTATTGGCTGGTAGGATGAAGGGAAAGAAAATGACAATTAGGAAGCAGATCAGGCAGAAAGCAAAATTCATGCGTGTAAACTCTCATCCCCAGGCTCACCTTGTTCCACCATGTTAGGGCAGTTCCCTATAAGTGTGATATGTCTAATGCACAGGTGTCAAACTCGCGACCCTCCAGATGTTCATGAACTACAATTCCCATCAGCCCTTGTCAGTATAGCCAATGCTCATGTTGGGAAAGACTGATGGGAATTGTAGTTCATGAACATCTGGAGGGCCGCAAGTTTGACACCCCTGGTGTAATGAAATCCATTTTGAGGAGTCTGCATGGCTTAAGCTGTCCAGATGTTCAGTATTGGCCTGAATAATACTGTAACTATAATGTATTGGTCAGGAATAAAACCAGAAAAGGTGCTGTGAGTGGCTGAGTTTCCATTTCCCCTCCCTTCCCTTGTATATGAAGGGTTGCCTATTGGACACTGAGCTTTCGTACCTTTTCCTGACTGTTGCTGAAGGTAACGTGTGGCCGGCTCCCCTCTTTCCTCTCAATCATTTTAAAAGAATCATTATTGGGATGATAGGTGCCCTGTCAATCGGTGACTGTGTTCTGCTCTCCCATATTGCCATTTGCCGCATTTTACAGGATTTTTGGGTTGCAATTTACTGGAATGATATTTCTCATAATGTGTCACGGATGATTAGTTCGTGTTCATGTCCGGCCTCTAATCAGGTTGCCTTTTGCAGAGCTGGAGCAGGTTGTCTCCATCTATTCCGTTCTCTCGTTGCCGCCAGCAGAGCTGCAGTGCTCTCCTTTGCCTACCATTTAGCTATGATTTAGGTGACAGGTAAAGAAAGAGCCAAGCAGGTTTTTCCAAATGATCTGATGACAGGAGAGAAGAGGGTGACCTTTAAATGATACGGGCGCTCCTGAATTGCGGAAGGTTTCCAAGACAGCAAGAATGTAGCTTGGTTTTCAGTTGAAAATATGTGAAATGAAAAACTAGGCAAGAGGGACCTTCAGGTATGCTGGGTAGAGCAGGGACCCCCGGCAGGGTTGCCAACCTCCAGGTAGTGGCTGGAGATTTGCTGGGATTATAGCTGATCTCCAGGTGATAGAGATCCATTCACCTGGAGAAAGTGACCTTTTTGGAACATCCTGTGTCAGAACTCCAAAGGTGTTGACAGACTCAAAAATGTAGGGAATCCCTGGGTTAGAGAATTGGACTAGGGCAGGGGTCTGCAACCTGCGGCTCTCAGTGGCATAGGAGGTTAAGAGCTCGTGTATCTAATCTGGAGGCTCTGGGTTTGATTCCCAGCTCTGCCGCTTGAGCTGTGGAGGCTTATCTGGGGAATTCAGATTAGCCTGTACACTTCCACTCACACCAGCTGGGTGACCTTGGGCTAGTCACAGCTTTTCGGAACTCTCTCAGCCCCGCCCACCTCACAGGGTGTTTGTTGTGAGGGGGGAAGGGCAAGGAGATTGTAAGCCCCTTTGAGTCTCCTGCAGGAGAGAAAGGGGGGATATAAATCCAAACTCTTCTTCTTCTCCTTCTCCTTCTCCACCTCCTCCTCCTTCTTCTTCCTCCTCCTCCTCCAGATGTTCGTGGACTACAAAACCCATCAACCCCTGCCACCATGGCCAATTGGCCATTCTGGCAGGGTCTGATGGGGATCGTAGTCCATGAACATCTGGAGAGCCACAGGTTGCAGACCCCTGGTTATGGAGACCTGAGTATGCGGTGGGGAGGAAGGGTAAAACAAAAATGTAATCAGTAATGTAATCTTGAGGAAGGATGGCTAGAACGGTGTCACTGTGTCTAAGCAATCAAGGAAATATATATTTAGTATTTTACAAATCACATTTTTGCTTAGAAGGTATGTTTTGACATTTATCGGGAGCTAAAGAGGCATGGTAGCTTTGTGTCATCCTGCCTAAAAATACAAAACAAATCACTATGGGAATTCTTGGGGGAAATTTGTGTCATTACATGTGTGTTTGTGTGTAAGTGTGAAAAGAAAACACGCGTTTTTAGTATAAATTTCATGAACATTTTTCCTGAATTGTGTTAAGTTTATTTAGTTTAAACCTGCATCTCTTCTGTGCCCATACTTATTTCTGTGTGCAGAATATAATTCACTTTTATCCTCTGCTTATAAGTGTAGTAGTTCTATCATTTCTCTGTTTTATAATTAGCCATGGAGTCATAATTTGCCTAGTTACTCCAACAGTTGGATGCTTCAATCAAGAAACAGGACTGTTTACTTGCCATACATATTGTTTCCTATGTACCTGCGTCAAAATTTGCCTGGTGTATTATGGTTTGGTTTTTTAGAGGAGGTTTTGAATGTGCCATTAGTTTTTCAGGTATGCAGTGAAATTACTGCAGAGGTTTTCTTAAAAATAAAATTTGGGATGATGTTTCAGGGTGAAGTGGTTGCATTTGGTACACTGGAGTACGAAGGTGGACTTGACAGTTGTTGTAGCTACCCAAATGAGCAGATGTTGATGGCCAGACTTCACCATATCTGACTTTGAATTAACATGGAAAAACAGGTAGAGATCGTATGTCCAAAATTAGTTTTTTCCCAGAATGCTTCCAAATCAGAGGGGGTCTGTTGCTCCCAACATACTTGGAATGGTGTCATCTGGAGTGCACTGGACAGTACAGTTCTCCTTGCGACTTGCTCCTCTCCAAACCCAGAAGGATCCTCCCTCCTACAAGAACACACTCTTCTGTTTTTCTCACAGGAAACAGGGGGAGGTAATATTGGAGTATCATGGGATCTCTTTGCCCTGTTTAGAGGCTACCAGTCTTCACTTAGACCAGCCATTCTCAACCAGGGTTCCGTGGTACCCTAGGGTGCCGTGAGCATGTCCCAGGGGTACCGCAGCAACACTACCGCCCCCCCCTCATTTTTGTGGTGTCTCCCATCGGCGCCAGCAAGGACATGGAGCTGGCCCATGGGGCAGGGCCTGCCACAAGGTCAGCAGCCACCACCACCCCCAGTGCTTCCCTTCACCCTGGGAGGGGAAGGTGGGGGTGTGGCAAGCAGGGGCAATGGGAGGGGAAGGTGGAGGGTGGCGGCAGGGGTACCGTGAGATATGAAGAGTGAGGTCAAGGCTACCCTGACCTTGAAAAGGTTGGGAAACCCTGACTTAGACTATCATATATGTAAAAAATGGCTACTCCCATGTTGTGAAGAAACCATACACCATAGGGGGAGTTTTATGGTTCCTAAATTATTTGTGGGTCCCAGTGTGTAGGTTTGAAGACCACTGTTTCAGATGACATAGAGGAGCTTATATATTTGATACATCTACAAATGTTGGCAAATTTATTTGTGTTCATCCATTGTTATCTCAGCCCTAAAGTTCCCAAAGACTGTTTACATACTTTAATTGTGATACAATATCAACTAATTGTTTTGGTCTAATTTGATGGCAAATGAGGGATGTGAACACAAATGTAAGTGTTGTTCTAAGATTATAGTAGGCAAGTTTCTAATCAATTTAACCTCAAGGTGTCAACATCTATAAAGCAACTTAACATGAAACCTTGGACAGTAGAATTGAAAGAGAGCACACTGAGTTTTCAAACAAACCTTGTAATATAATTTAGGAGCATTTTGAAGTATTTATGGCTATATGAAATGATATAATAATTATATCATACTGATACAAACTGTGGCAGCATGGGAGGGTCAGTTTTCTACGGTATTGTGATGAGGTTTAAAGACATATCACCATATAGCTGAGTTCAATGGCACATGGTCAGACTGTGCCATCATGGCCTTATCTGGGATATGGGGGAAACGTCCAGGTGGAAAGGTTCCATGCAATTGCCTGCTCTACCGAAGCAGATTTGAAAACACTGTAGAAGTATTATAGGATGAACTCACAGAAAAGCAACTTCACTTTGCTTCTGTAACCTTTAAAGCAGTGATTCCCAACCAGGGTTCCGTGGTACCATGGGATGCCGTGAGCATGTCCCAGGGGTACTGCGGCAACACTACCGGCCCCCTCACTTTTGTGGTGTCTTCCACCCGCACCAGCAAGAACGTAAAGCTGGCCCAGGAGGCAGGGCCTGCCGCAAGGTCAGCAGCCAATCCCCCCCCACACACACACACCCAGTGCTTCCCTTCACCCTGGGAGGGGAAGGTGGGGGGGAGGTGGCAAGCAGGGGAGGGGAAGGTGGGGGGGGAGGTGGCAAGCAGGGGAGGGGAAGGTGGGGGGATGGCAGGGGTACCATGAGACATGAAGAGTGAGGTCAAGGGTATTGTGATGTCGAAAAGATTGGGAAACACTGCTTTAAAGAATATGTACCAATGCACTGGTAAGTTTTTCATCAGTGCTTGATAAACAGGAATGGTGAAGCACTTTAAAAATTTCCCCCTGTAATTACAAGGTTGTCACAACCGTATTATTGACAAAGGTATTTTGGACCTATTAGCAGAGCTACATTTTCTTAAGAATGCTTTTTGTAGTCTTAATTTTCATTTTCTTTAAAAAAAAACACAACAACCTTGTTTTTTAGCTGTTTATTTCCCTCAGGTCGAGGTTTTAGCCCTATTGGGTTTTTCAAGTGCCCGCTGACTTTGTTTTTCACTTTGTCCATTCTGAAAGGGAAAAAATAGGTTTAACCAGTTGTGCTGAAGAAAAAAAAATCAGAACCAGAATAGTGATGTTTAATTATGTGATCATATCTTGCCTGTACAATCTCAACGCAGGACTTGTTGCTAGTGTAATGGTTTTAGCAAAAGGGGACCTAAATTTGGTTTGCCTGTCTCTTCTTAAATAACTCACTGGTTTGGTAGTAAATGTGGTTTGTGCCCATTGTATGAACCCCAGATGGTTCATAAAAAACTCTTTGAAAAACTCCATCTGTCAGGCGTGTGTCCAGGCAGCAGCCTGTCTTTTCACTACAAGAAAGGAAGAGGCGGGGACTCCCTTGCCCCTTGTTTTCTTTGCTCTCTTTCATAATCGTAGTTGGAAACATTTGCTTAGATGTAGTGAAGCTGTGGGTAATCATGGCACAGATTAACAATGTGTGTTGTGGGTGTCTGCAACTATGCTGCTCCCGTAGAACGAGGTGAGACGATATCTGAAGTTATCTTGTAGATTTATATCGCAAGTCACCAGTTTCTCGAATGTAATGCAAACTTCTAGGTGCGTTTGCGTCCCTGATCGCAAGAAGCCAAATAAAAATACACGGAGGTCAGCTTCAGTGTCAATGAATAAATCAGGCTCCTAGGCAACACTTTGTTCTCTGAGCATCCTGGGTGAGCAAAGGGCAGGCATGAACAAATCCACTTGATTCCATTTTGTATTCGCACTGAGACTGAAGCAGAACCAACACGTTTTCAGGAGATGGCAACGTTAAATCAGTTATCTTGCCCAGTATGGTATATAATTTAAAATAAAGTATCTACCAACAAACAACACATTCAGTGGGAATTCTGCAAACGTTTTTTAGGAATATTGTCGATTGCATCCTGCTTTTTAACAATGCAGAACAAATTGAGACTTTTTAAAATTAAAAAATCACTGATAGTACTTTAAGCATGTGTATGAGTGTCTCATACACGTCAAAATCAATACCACTTGAGATATGTTTAACTTAATGAATTTCCGAGTGGTTCAGAACATAAGAACAAGCCAGCTGGATCAGACCAGAGTCCATCTAGTCCAGCTCTCTGCTACTCGCAGTGGCCCACCAGGTGCCTTTGGGAGCTCACATGCAGGATGTGAAAGCAATGGCCTTTTGCGGCTGTTGCTCCCGATCACCTGGTCTGTTAAGGCATTTGCAATCTCAGATCAATCTCAGAGTGTATTGTGGGCCATGCTATACACGGCAGTGAAGACAATCTGCAAAATTTAGATTTCAGCCTGAGATGAAACAGACATGTCTACCACATCTTAGAAAATTAGTCCAGAAATTCTAACAGATGTGACCATTTAATGCAGGCAAAAAGAAAACGAATTGATAAAATGTTAACTACAGAGTTGTCCTGAAAAGAAATATGGAAAATAAGTAAGTAGATTGTAAAGGGTGGTAATTGTGAAAGGTAAAGGGGAAGTTGTGTGGTAAAGGGGAAGTTGTGAAAAAAGGATTAAAATGAATCCAAATATCTCTGTGCCAGTGGATTAGATGTTAGATAGTGCTTGTATTAAATGGTGAACTTCTGGTTTAAAAATGTTTGCTTGTATATCTCATAAGTGCATTCTGGAGAGACTCTTGCCATGGAAAATTGGCAGAGTGTAATAGACATGCAGCACAGCTATGGAATAATATAGAAAAGACATTCCCAAACCATGAAATTAAAGATATGATTCTGCATGGTAGAAATTTCCTAGCTGCTCAGAGAAGGGAGATGTGAGATGAAAAAGTGTCAGAGAAACTCTGCATGTCCAGCCACATTTCACTGTGTTTTGCTGTATGACTTCTTTCCTCAAAGATTCTACAGGTTGTTGACTTCTTGGTTATTGTCTCAAATCAGTGGCTTATGTGCTATTTACCTCCTCTTGTTAGTTCTATTACATTGCATGTTCATTTAATTTTTGTCTCCTTTCTTTTCTCCTCTAGGCACAACCCGTCCTCCACGAGAAGGAGAAGTGCCTGGTGTGGATTATAACTTTCTGACTGTGCAGGAGTTCCGTGAGCTGGAGAAAAGTGGGACTCTTCTTGAAGTAGGAACGTATGAAGGTAATGCCACAGTTGTGGGAACTCTCGTTGAGGCGCTGCATGATAAATGAAAGACTTCTCTGAATGCTTTATAAAGCTCCAAAAGAGTCTTAGTGCCACCATACTGCTTATACCTCTCATAGATCCTTTACAGCCCTGGCCCCGGCCTGGTGGAACACTCTTCCATCAGCTGTTCGGGCCCTGCAGGACCTTAGTGAATTTTGCAGGGCCTGCAAAACCGAATTGTTCTGCCAGGCCTTTGGGAAGGCCGGCCATGGACTACCTGCCCCCTCTGATGCCCCCGCGCCACTTGTTATGCTATCTTCGGCACTGCTGATGTAATATCTTATCTAGCACTGCCGGTCCCCTCCCAGCCGTGGGATCGGGCGCCGTCAACAAATTGAGGTCAACTATTGGAGGTTATGTTAATGCTGCTGTTTTTTAAAGGGTTTTAATATTACGGGTATATTTTGTTTTATTTATTATGTATGGAGTTCTGTGCACTGGTTTGCTGTACACTGCCCAGAGCCCTCCGGGCTAGTATGGACTGTTTCCCGAATCAGTCCCTAGTCAGGGACTGTCCCCAACTTCCTGAGCATCCCCTGAATGTGGAAAACGAAAGCAGTGCCCCATAAGTCAACTGTGATGGCACTGGTAGACCTTGGATTGTGTTCTGATTGATGCCTTTTTAGAATCTCAGACTCCATTGTAGCAAATTCATGGGCTATGATAGGGTGGAGTAATCAAAGTATGGTAGAAGGGGTACCTCAATAAGCATGCCTCAGATGAATTTTGCGGAACAGTGAATGATTTGGATGTTTGCATTCTTGAGACCGACCTGCCAATATGGGCAATTGTTTCTTCTGGGAACCGCAGTTGTAGAAGGAAATAAAATTTTATTTATTTATTTATTTATTTATTTATTTCGATTTATTATACCGCCCCATCCCCGTAGGGCTCTGGGGAAGAACATCATTTATTAAACTGCAAACCTGATTGTGTTTTGTGGCCATAAGAGATTAACAGCTCTGGAAGTTAATGGGAGCTTTATTGATATGATTCCAGATTATTCAAAAAATCAGGTTCTCCCTGTCAGGATTGCATTCCACAATTCAAACTAATTTTTAATATCACACTATGTGCTTTCCCCTTCACTTAAGGTCAAAAGGTCTTGGGGTATTATCAGTGATGTGGTGCCCAGGGACGAAAGGGCGCGTGAACGCCAGTGTGTGGGCGTGGTGTGGGTATGGCATGGGTGCAGGGCACACATGTGGCCCGGGCGCAGTTCCCCCATGCTATGGCTCTGGGTATCATTTTTCCTATGTCTGGCATCAGGAGAGCAGAGGATCAAGAGGTGTCATCATTAGAGGTGGTGGCCATGCAACAGGGCAGTCCCCCTACTGAAATCTTGAAAGCCAAGGAGTTGGGTGGAATAAAATTTTTCCATGGCTGGGGCAAGCCTTTGATTGTTCTTGCCTCTCCCATCTTATACAAAACAGCAGACAGCAGTAAGAATTATTGCCATGATTTTAGTAAAGCATCAGTAAAGAAAGAGGTAAGGGGAGAAACTGATACACTACACATAGAGAAACAACAATATTGAAACGTTTTCTAAGGCGTGTACTCTGTTTAGGGTTGCCCTGTTAATATATTCCTTAATATTTTTTTTAGTGATTTCTTTACGACCACTTCAGTAGAATGGTGTGATTAAGGTCATTTCCCCACTTACCCCGACCACCCTTGACCACGCATCATTTCTCGCACGCTCCCGGGCTTCTCCACGACCCCGTGCTCTGCGCGGGGTCATCAAAAGGCGCCATTTTGAGGAGCACCAGGAATGACGCGCGCTGAGGGGGCGCGACAGCGGCAGCGTCAGGGTGGCTGCATTGTCGCCACCCTTGTAGTGGGGAGTGCCGGGGACCCCGCACTACTTGGGGAGAGTAGCGCGCAGCAGCAGGTAAGTGGGGAAACGACCTAAAATACCTTCATGAGAAAATTTCTGACTGAGAGACTGGACTAGGAGTGCAGAAATAAAGCCAGTGCAGAACAGTTTGGGTTGCCAGGTACTCTCTGGCCACTGGGAGGAGATGGGGGGGAGGGGAGAAGGCGTAGGGTTGCCAGGTCTAGCTTGGGAGACTACTGGAGATTTAGGGCTTGAGCCTGGATGGAGGGACCAAGGAGACCTATCCGTGGGGAATTTTCCGAATGCCACAGGAGTCCACTCTTTCAGAAAGTATGCCATGTAATATTTTCTCCGAAGGGAACTGAGTCCCCTGTGAAGTCACCAGCAGTGAGCTGTAATTCTGGAGGAGGATCCTTGGTCCCACCTGGAGATGAACATTCCTAAGCACGAGAGAGGAAATGTCCCATTGGTTTATGTTAACTACTGATGATGGACTATCTCTGACCCATTCTTTGTCCTGCAGTCTTTTCAACTCTCCCAGTCATCTTGTGGGCGAGTATTTGCCCATGTAATGGCTTCCTCAACTCCTTTTTTTGATCTGTTTTCTCATCTTAGATAAAGGCAGAAGTGGAGATGACCCTGAAAATTATATGTGCTTTTGTTGTTGTTGTTGTTGTTTGTTGCCTGTTACACTTGAAAAGACTCAGCAGTCAAGGAGATTTGCTACTCTGGCTTTGGGAAGTAAATTGCATTGCATTATTAAAGTCATTTAAAACATGGTATTTACCACTCAATTGTGGTTGATGCGTGCCTTGGAAATTTGGTTTTAAACCCCATAGTAAATTGCAGATACTGGCTGGTCAGCTCCATTATGCCTCGACTTCAAAGTTGGTAAGATGATTATAATGATTAAGGCTGACTGGATCTACGTATAGGTCCTTTTTTGTGGCTCCCAAAATAGCAATACGTTTCCGCAAATGCTTAACTTCTTTTTTTTCCTTAGCTTCGAATTAGTACTTCCCAGACTATAGGATGATTTGTTCTACATAAGCTTTGCTTTGACTGTTCTCTGTTTTCAGTATTTGCAGTGGGTGTGTTGTTGTGCTAAATCACAGGGTGGGGGTTGTGCTGCCTGTGTGGATGACTGAGGTTATTTACATTATTAGGAAGTTAAAGAAGAAATGGGGTACAAAGGTCTCCTCCTTGATCGGCTCCATTTTTTTAAGGGAACACGATACAGTTAGCAAACTACAAGCCTGTCAATAGTAGTACAGTCATACCTCGGTTTTCGTTGCCTTCGGAAATCGTTGGTTTCGCTTTTCGCCGATGGGATCCAGCTGGTTGTTGCTTTCGGTTTTCGTCGGTCACCTCGGAAATTGCTATATCGTTTGCTACGCCATTTGCGTTGTGCCTGCACAAACGGCGTAGCCTTGGTTTTCGTCGGTTTCGTTTTTCGCTGAGGTAATCCAGACGGATTACTGACGAAAACCGAGGTATGACTGTATTGGTGGAATTACTTCCCAGCTGGTTTTTAAATTCCCCTAGATATGCATTTAAATTTTACATACCGAATTAATCCATATGAAAAAGTAGTGAAGGCAAAACTTTCAAATTATTTCACTGCTTTTAAAAAAATGTTGGAAATGGCAGAGGAAATCTCTAGCATCATGAAGGATTTGCTGCATTGTTTTTGCTTGCCAAAGTGGTGGATTGGCATTTACATGGTTGGAAACAGAAGCTTAGACTTGATTTACAAGTGGTGACCAGGGGTGGGTGTGAAAGCATTTAGTGAATGCCCTTCCAAGAGGGGACTATTAAAACTTGATTTTAGTCTGAAGAAGAGTTTGCAAACATAAAATTGTCATCATTTTTGCCCTATAACACATTGAATTGAGTTTATAGCTGTGAATGATTTTTTCTAAGTATTTTATGTGTTCCGCAATGAGTATTTTGAATCGGGGATGAATATACTTTGGCAGTGCACCTCTTCTGAATGAAATCCATTGAACACCAATGTTCCCATCCAAGTCCTGCTAGATAAAATATATGGGAATTGGCTTGGAGCAGCACAGCTGATGGTCAGCCATCTTGAAGTCTCTTTAACAGCATGTCAACCACCATCTCCTGTATAAAACAGAGCAGAAGAAAGAAGAAAAAAGTATACAATACTGTATGAAGTCAATATAAGGAATGGGCCTTCCTTCCTTCCTTCCTTCCTTCCTTCCTTCCTTCCTTCCTTCCTTCCTTCCTTCCTTCCTTCCTTCCTTCCTTCCTTCCTTCCTTCCTTCCTTCCTTCCTTCCTTCCTTCCTTCCTTCCTTCCTTCCTTCCTTCTCCTTCCTTCCTTCCTTCCTTCCTTCCTTCCTTCCTTCCTTCCTTCCTTCCTTCCTTCCTTCCTTCCTTCCTTCCTTCCTTCCTTCCTTCCTTCCTTCCTCGTTTAACTTAGCCCAAAATTACAGAGAGAATAAGAATTATTTCTCCAATAGAGATGGGACTATCATAAAAAAATCTTCTTTATACCCCATTAAGGCTCTTACTAGAAGCCATTTCCTCCTTCCCCCCCTCCAAAAAAATCAATAATGCATAGATGTGCCTTCAAGATCTCCAAATGAAGAATGAGTTTGAAAGTCTTGCTACTCCAGGGAAGCTGAAATGTTTATATGTGGCTTACTAAAATACAATTAGTCTGTGGAAGCAGTCAAGACAAGTTATCACAGCATACACAGTGCAGGCCCACTCCTTTTTGGTGTTAGCCATGGTGCTATGGGATAGTCTCCCTGAGGAGATGCTGAGTTCCCTGTGCAATTCACTTCCTGTAAGAAATATAAGATCATTATTTTCAGACAAGCTTCTGCAGCTCATCAGCAAAGCGGGTATCATATCGGTAGAAAGTGCTACACCTGTTTTCTTTCTTTGCTGTCTATTTGTGGGTTTTCTTTGTTGTCTGTGAGTCAGGTGCTTATAAGTGGTCTTGAGCCACCATAATCAGTGGGGAAAGACAGCCTGTCAATATTTAAATAAATAAATCTAGCACACCATTAAGGCTAGCGTAAGATAACGTTTTTGTAAAATATTTCAGCCCTGCGTCTCCCTATAAATGTCTCAGAAGCAGCTCAAAAAAACATGAATACCAATATTAATAAAATCAGCAATAAAATGATCGCTGCAGCAAAGCGGGAAAAATAATAGGCCGATGAAAACAATTAACAATCATAGCAAAAGAAAAATAAGGAAGAAGTCTTTTAAGGCAATTAAAGAGCACAACCTAAGATGGCTGATGTAATTCCATGGGAGAAGGATCTGAATGCACAGGAAAATAAAAACGTTGGTTGGTACATGATTAGATGCTTGATGAGCTTCTGTAAGAATGGACTTCAACAGTAGACCCATGGTCCATACAATCCAGCATCCTGTCTTGCATAGTGGCTGACCAGTTATTCTGAAGGGCCAACAAGGCATTGAGGCCAAGGCCTTCCCCCAGTCTTGCCACTTAGCACTGGTGTCCAGAGGTTTTCTGAATGTGGAAGTTCCCTTTAGTTATCGTGACTAGGAATCACTGAGGGATCTGTCCTCTATGAATTCGTCTAATCCTCTTTTAAAGCCATCTGTGCTTGTGGCTATCACCACACAAGCTGGCAGTGAATTCTTAATTTTAGATCCTCACTAATTAATTTGTCTGTCCTGAATCCAGAGGTGGGATCCAGCAGGTTCTCACAGGTTCCCGAGAGTAGGTTACTAATTATTTGTGTGTGCCGAGAGGGGGTTACTAATTGATGATTTTGCCACGTGATTTTTGCCTTAGTTATGCCCCTCCTCTCAGCAGTAGCGCGCAGAACTTGAAGCAGTCTAGCAGGAGGTGCACCGACGTGCGTGGCAGCCTGCGCCTGCGTGCATTCGTTTCCCGCCCAAGGACTGGCGCAGTGGCTGCGTCCTTGCCACAGCCCCGCCCAGGAATGCCCCACCCCCGGAATGCCCGGCCACGCCCCCGTTGTGCCCCCGCCCAGCCCCATTGGTGCTACGCCGCAGTTTGAATCCCACCACCATGGGAACCTGTTACTAAAATTTTTGGATCCCACCACTGCCTGAATCTATTGTGCATTTTGTCTGTCCTGAATCTACTATGCATCTATTATGCAAGGAGCTTTGGGTTGAGTTGCCATTAATATGCTGATGACACCCAGCTTGTTCTGTTGACGGATGGCCAGCCAGCTGCCTCCCAGCTGCCTTGGCACAGTGTCTGGAGGATGTAGCTGGTTGGTTGGAAAAGAGCAGACTGAGACTAAATGCATCAAAGACGGAGGTCCTATGGCTGGGTCAGGCCGGTCTTGTGGAGGTTTGATAATGTGGCATTACATCCAGCCTGTATGTGACTTTGGAGTCCTCCCTTTCTATGGAGGCCCAAGTCACCAATACAGCAAAGATTGCCTTCTACCACCTTTGAAAGGCTAGGCAGCCGACCGCCTACTTATCCTGCCCTGACGTAGCCACAGTGATCCATGCAATGGTCACCTCCAGATTAGACTACTGCAACTCGCTGTATGTGGTCCCGCCCTTGCAGCTGATTTATAAGCTGACACTGGTCCAGAATGCAGCAGGCAGACTTCTTACTGGTGCATCGGTAAGAGAGCATATAACACCTGGGCTCTGGCAGCTGCACTGGTTGGCTGACTGAATCAGGTTCAAGGTTTTAGTTGTAACAGTCAGGGTCCTGAGCTATCTGGGACCCTTGTATCTGTGGAACTGTATCATCCCATATTACACACAGAAGTTGTGTTGAGCCTCCTATAAAAACCTCCTGGTGGTCACTGACCCCAGGGACCTACGATTGGCCTTGACCAGAGCCAGGGCTTTCTGTGCCCTGGTCCCAGCCTGGTGGAACTCTCTGTCAGCTGAAACCAGGGCCTTGCAGGACCTTAAACAGTTCTGCAGGACCTGTAAGAGACTCTGTGTTGCCCTCTCTCAACTTCAGCCATGCTTGGACAGTTCTTAATGAGGTTTCAGTTCAAGGTGGGCTTGGGTAGTCCTCATAGGCTTCAGCTGTGCTTGCCATCTTGTGTTCTAATGATATGGGTGCTTAATGGTATTTTATATATTACTTAAACTGTTTTTAAATATGTTTATACACAGCCCTGAGCCAGTGGCATTGCTACCACGGGGCAGGAGGGTGCGCGTTGCACCGGGTGCGTCCCTGGGAAGGCCCAACAAAAATGTATTTTTGATATTTTTTGTGTTTTTACTTTGTCGGCTGACAGGGGGCGCAGTTTTAGGATAGCTAGCAGCACCAAAAATTCAGGATATTGTCCGGCGACACTCCTGCTGATACCAGCAAAGTTTGGTGAAGTTTGGTTCAGGGGGTCCAAAGTTATGGACCCCCAAAGAAGGTGCCCCATCCCCCATTGTTTCCAATGGGAGCTAATAGTAGATGGGGGTACCTTTTGAGGGTCCATAACTTTTCTCTTTAAACTTTTTCAACCCCATGCATAATTCTTAAAATTTCTATCATGTCTCTGTTCTTGTATCTTTTTTCTAAACTGAAAAGTTCCAGACTCTTCAGCCTTTCCTCATAGGGAAGGTGTCCCAATCCCTTAATAATCTCTTCTGTACTTTTCCCAATGCTGTAATGTCCTTTTTGAGATACTGTGATCAAAATTGCATATCATATTCCAAATGGGAGATCTATATAGGTGCATTATATAATATTGGCATTTTGAGTTTCAGTCCCTTTCCTAATAATTCCCAGCATAGAATTTCTTTTATTCTGTTTTTTAGCAGCTGCTACACATTGAGTTGACATTTGTATTGAACTGTCCCCAAGACTCCCAGGACCCTTTCCCTCTCAGGCTCAGCAAATTTAGACTCGTCAGTGTGCACTTAACGTTAGATATTTTTGTTGTTGTTCCAGTATGCATCACCTTAAACCAGTGTTTTCCAACCTTTTCGACATCACGGTACCCTTGACCTCACTCTTCATATCTCACGGTACCCCTACCATTCTCCCCCCACCTTCCCTTCCCAGTTCCCCTGCTTGCCACCCCCCACCTTCCCCTCCCAGGGTGAAGGGAAGCAGGGGGTGGGGGGGTGGGAAGTGGCTGCTGACCTTGTGGCAGGCCCTGCCCCCTGGGCCAGCTCCATATCCTTGCTGGTGCTGGCGGGAGACACCACAAAAGTGAAGGGGGCCGGTAGCATTGCCGCGGTACCCCTGGGACATGCTCACGGCACCCCAGGGTACCACGGAACCCTGGTTGGGAATCACTGCCTTAAACTTACCTATGAGGAATCTTGTTTGATGCATTGTTTTTCCCTCACCCAACTTATGTGTCACCTCTGAAAAGGTCCTGCCTCTGGTATTGACCCATCTAATTTCTTAAGGGGGATACATAGTCTGAGAGACATCTCAGACAATGTCTAAGATGAAGATCTTCACTGGCAAGCAGACTCAAACAACAGAAAGTGTACATTGTATACTAAGCAGGGCTTGTTTACTTTGGGATAACATTTTAATTTTGAGGGTGGTGATTTTTTTTAACCCATCTGCAGGTTAAACATAGAAGCCTGGGTGTTTTGAGGCTATTAGACTACCTTAGTTTAATCTTGAGACAAATTGTTATCAAATATTAGGTTGTATCCAAATTTATAGGCAAAAGCAGATCTTCCCCACCTTCCTCTTTCACTGGCAGGTCTTTGTATTCTCTGAGAATACATAGCTGAGAGTTGGCAAATCCTGAGGGGGAAAAATGCACTCCACACAGTAGCCTACTTTGAAGATCAGGCAAAGTCACTTCGGCTGTTTGCTGCCGGAGCTCAGCAGGGCTTAAGCTTTTTAACATTATTTTCAGATTTGTATTGGTCTACGAGTTGCAAACTACAGCCAAAGGCTTGCTGTCCAAGAGTTCTCTGTGCCATTGTTCTTGCTGCCCATGGCATAGAGAATTTCCTGGTGAGCAACTGACCATCTTTCTTGTTAGATCATTTAGGAAATTGGACTGTATTGTGCTGGTCCATCAAAAACACCGGGAGAAGCAGAATGGAGCAGAAATGTTTAGTTCAAAGTTCTCATCTGTACCTTGAAAGACGCGCAATTTTGAACCATAGTGCAGCTATGTTAGAAGTGTATGACACATTTCATTGCATCGTCCTAACAATCATTTACAACTTATACTGCATTAACAGTAAAGTCCGTTGTAGGATAAGAAATACAGCGGGCCTAGATAGGACAAGGGGTGAGGACAGGTAAGGGACCAGGAGGCCTTGCTTGGGGTTGGGAGGGTGGGCAAGAGGGTTTTTGGAGCCTCAGAACCCTGGGACAAGGGTGGAAGGGGCAGGAGTGCTTGCTAAAGGGGAGGGGGCTTTTGGAGCCCCGGAGCAGCAGTGGCAAAGCGCCGCTGCCCCAGGATGGGGGCGGGAGGGGCCAGGAGGGCTTGCTGGGGGTTGGGGAAGGGGGCTTTTGGAGCCCCAGTGCAGTGGTGGCAAGGTGCCATTCCTCCGGGACAGGGATGAAATCTCTGATGACGAATTCTCCACCAATAATTATTATTGGTGGAGGGTTCGTCATCTGACATTCCATCTCTTAATGCTTTATTATTGGTAACATAGAATATTTACCTCAGGGTCTGACTCACCTTCCCCCCTGCCCTCCACCTTCTGCAAACACTCTTTGGGTGTTTTTGAACGTCCAGCAGAGCAGAGAGTTCTAGGGAGCTGAAAACCTTGCACACACTTTTGTGTTTTTTTGGGTTGGTCCTATTATGTGACCTTTTGTTTTATTTATTTATTTGTATTTATATTTGGATTTATAAACCACCCTCCCCCGAAGAGCTCAGGGCAATGAACAAGAAATAAAACCATAACTTAGTCATAATAATCATACAAGAATAAAATCTATCAAAATAAAACAGTTTTCGATAGATTGGTAAAATATAAGAGGAACAATGCATATAACGTATTGTTGAAGGCTTTCACAGCCGGATTCAACTGGTTCTGGTGGGTTTTCCGGGCTGTGTGGCCGTGGTCTGGTGGATTTTGTTCCTAATATTTCACCTGCCACAGATGCAGGCGAAACGTTAGGAACAAAATCCACCAGACCACGGCCACACAACTCGGAAAAACCCACCAGAACCAATGCATATAACAGATGGCGACTAACCTCCACCCCCACCCCGTGCCCACAGGAGGCCTAGATGGAATGGGGATATACACTCAACTCGGCTGGCCAAACGCCCAACAGAACAGGTGTGTTTTGCAGGCCCTACAGAAACTTTGCAAGTCCCGCAGGGGCTTGATCTCTCTAGGAAGTCTGTTCCACCAGATAGGGGCCAGGGCCATAAAAGCCCAGGCCCTCGTTGAGGCCAGCCGGACTTCACTTGATATTAGATGACCATGGCATAAGCCCCATTTCGCTTCTTCTGTTGCCTTTTGTGTCCTCATGCAGGCAGAAGAGCCAGGTTAGTTTCCAACTGGTGTGTCTGTTAAACTGAATGCCGCGTTTAGCTCCAAAAATGAAAGGGGATGTTGGATTTGTGCATGCTGAAAAGAATGTAGAGCAGAGGGGAAGAAGATTGCAATTCTGTGGCACACCCACTTCTGGCCAATGCTGATGTTTACACGGGATAAATGTGATGAGAGACACCCACAGTAATATCTTCACCTCATCTGGAAACTACCCATGACTATCTTGTGCAGGCAGAAGCCCTGTTCCCCCTATATCCGTGGTGGCGAACCTTTGGCACTCCAGATGCCATGGACTACAATTCCCATCAGCCCCTGCCAACATCCATTAAACATGCTGGCAGGGGCTGATGGGAATTGTAGTCCATGACATCTGGAGTGCCAAAGGTTCGCCACCACTGCCCAATATTCACCGCTAAATGTAAGTTCAGGGTTGGGATGCCCACAGAGTTACCAGCTCACCTGGTCTCTCAGGTTGTGTCTTTGATGTCCAAGGTTCCCGTTATTCTGGGATTCTGCTGTGCTTCCGTTGGAATTTGCATGTCTGATGCCTTTTGTGTTTATTCTTCCCGACCTCAACAGCTGAAAGGCCGTCTTGGCAAAGCAGGTGCCATGTGGTGTCATTCCTTTTTAATTCCTTTTTGGAGGCGGATTTACTTTTTTTTGAAATGTGGCTGTCACCCATTGAGGACATGTATTAAAGCAGGTCACCCCAGCCTTTCATCGCTTTTCTGGGCGATGGTAGTAATGAATTTTTTATCTGACTCTAAATGTGGCACAGAATTGTGTGGGTGCACACATGGGTGGTTGTTGTTGTTTTTTAAAGCTGCTAATTGAAATTCAAATGCAACGAGATGAAGGGGGTTTTTTTTGGTTTTTTTTTGCTGTCCGCCACAGTTGCCTTTTGTTTTAGCCCTTGTACTCTTGGCGCACCTTGAAAAGACAGGCTTTGGTTCTGCTCTTAAATTCAGACATGAATAAGTTTCGAAAAGGTAAAACAGCAGACATTGTTTAATGTCCCACAGTCAGAGGGAAGGCAGGGGAGGGAACTGTGTTTGTTCAAGTTCGGTAAGATAAAGAAACGGCTTTGATTTTGGGGCGCAGGAGAGAAATCTTGAGAATGAAGTGAGATCTATTTTCTTTAAAGCGGGATTCAAATGTGTTTCTATTGCCTAGGTAACTATTATGGAACACCCAAACCTCCCAGCCAACCCCTCAGTGGGAAAGTGAATAACACTGATGCTTTGCAAAACCTCCAATCCGGCTCCAAGCAGTCGACCCCCAAACGAACCAAGTCTTACAATGATATGCAAAATGCTGGCATAGTGCATACAGAGAATGAAGAAGAAGATGACGTCCCTGAAATGAACAGCAGCTTTACAGGTAAACATTTCTTTGCCTCATGTGCTCAGGGGAAGGGGGAATCAAAATCTGTCTCAATGTATTTCCATATATAAATGTCAAGACCTTAGTTTAAACCTTAGTTACAGTCCGGAAGAGAGAAGTGCATGCTGTTCTCTGTTAAAGCGTTATACAGCGATGTATTGATCAGTGTACATTTCCCCCCCCATAGAATGCTGCTTGTGAATGATACGAAAGAATGAGTTCTTAGCATAGCCTGATCCTTGGGTTTAACAGTTGAGGCTAGAATTGTGGCACTTGGCAGAGCACGTGGACTGAGATCGCATCGGGAGGACATGAGGCAGCTTCCCATGGTCTTTGTAGTTATCGGATGGGTTTGTGAAAATAAGGGAGTGGGGGGAAATGGTGAGAAAGCGCATAAAGTCATTATTTGTTCAAGGATCTTGTGCAGTTGTTGAATTTGGAGAGGCTGTGTACTTTTACACCTCTTTGAAAAAGAGATTTCTCACTAGATGGTTGACCTCATGGTGCAAAGAGCTGACCTTTAGTTAATGTCCAAGTTCCCAGCATTCTCTTGATGAGTCTCGCTTTTGAAACCACAGCACCGGTTTCGCCAAGCACACAAGAAAAGGAGATTTATTATTTTATCAGCTAGTCAAACAAGTTTCTGTCTCATCATCTGAAAACTCTGGGTTTTATTTGTGTCTTTTCACTTTTGCGCAGGAGTCATCATTTCTGCTGACCTTCTTTGTAACCCTAGGAGAGCCAGGGCAGATAACATCTCACACACACTATAAGCTTGTAGGTATAGTCTAATATCTGCTAGGATTTTATCTTTAACATCAGTTGGAGGAAACTGTTGCAAGAAAGACTCAGTCAAATCTAAATAAATGCCAGTGGATGCTGAGTTTTTAAAACCTGCTTTTAATAGTGACAACAGAATGTTCTGTGCAATGGGCAAAATGTTCAAATGTTCTTAGAAGTGTGTGTCTACAGTAATGCTTGTGTAGAATTATCTCAGAAAAAAAAACTGAAAATTGTCTCCATGTGACGTAATTTTGATATCCTATACATTCCATTTTCAAAAGTGATAAAATGAGAGAGAGAGTAAACTGATAAAAGAAGCTCTCCACTGAGGTCAGAAGTTTCTGAAGCTGATTTATGCAAATGACCCTGTTTGATTTCAGCATATGCTATTTGTAAGCAATTGGTTTGTAATACCAATTGCTTACGGTCATACCAATTAACACCAATTTGGAAAGTGAGGGTTTGTAATACCATTTGTAATTGGTATTTACAAGCAATTGGTTTGTAATACCATTTTTATCTTAGATAATTTGGGAAGTGAGGGGTCGTGCACTTATTAGTTGAAGTCAGGCAGGGATAGCATTGTAAGGGAATCTTGAGAATCTTCAGCTTATGTCTCACTGATGTTTTCAATGATGATGTATTAGAATGTTTCTCTATTTAGAATTAGCTGGTTTGTCACCCTGCCAATCAATGGAATTAAACATTTACAAGTAATTTAATACTGCCACTGTGTTGAACCACCGCTCATCATTTTACAGACTTGAATGCTTTGGTTTTCGAGGTCTATCTTAGGTTCTTCTTTTTTGATGACTTTACTTAGGAGTGGTAGCATTTAGTGCCTACACAATAATTTATGTACTAGAGTGGATTTAAAGGGGGTTTGAACTGGCTTTCCATTGGAGCCTGTGCAACCTTGAAGACCAGTTTACTTCTTCTTTCCCCAGTGCTGCACATCAAAGTATTTTGAATGTGTAGGTTCTGAGTGCAAAACTTGGGATTCAGGAAAGAAAATGTATGGTTGGTCAAACACCCCCCGCCCCCCAAGCCTTAGTCAGGAATTTCCTTCCTATAAAAAGTATCATGTCAGAGAGAAAGGGTCAAGTTCAACCTTCTTTCTAACATGCTCCGTTACTGTGTTCAGGCACCTCTTAATATGGGGAAGATTGTTGTCCTATGACATCCAGTAGTGGCGTCATCCCAGTGGGCTTTTTCTGACCCTGAAGATCTTTTTAAATATCCATGTAGATGTCTGCACGACTTTTATGTGGTTTGGTTTGCTAAGTATTTGCCATGCGTCATCGCTAGCTGCAAGACTTCTTATAGATGACCCAGAGTTCTTTTTAATGAATGCTTTCCTAGTGGCTTAGTTTTTGAATAATTGAATTTTCCACAGAAACCTGCTTTCGAAGAGCATTTTAATATCATCATCTAAAACAGGGGTAGGGAACCTGCTGCTCGAGAGCCGCATGCGGCTCTTCTGCCCTTGCACTGTGGCTCCACGAGCCGAGCCGCCGGCCCCATCCTTGCCTGCCCTGCAGGCAACAGGGCGGGCGCACCAACTGCCCACGGTCGGCTGGGCCGCGCCACGGGCTTCCCCTCTCGCCCGCCCTGTTGGAGCGGGGCGGGCGCTTTCCTGGCAGCCGGCGAGGCTGAGCCGCTGGCATCATCCTTGCCTGCCCTGCAGGCAGCAGGGCAGGCGCATCCATGCGCTTCTCAGAATGAGCAGAATAAAAGGTTAAAAAAAAAAACCCTATACATATAGTGTTATCTTTATTTTAAATGTCAAAAATTATTTGCGGCTCCAAGTGTTTTCTTTTCCCATGGAAAACGGGTCCAAATGGCTCTTTGAGTGTTAAAGGTTCCCTACCCCTGATCTAAAACAATGCTCAGGTGTCTTTAAAAAAGTTAGCTAAAATTAGCTAAAAATAAATTAATGAAATTCTCTAGATCATTTGTACATAGCAGTGGCAACAACATTAATCACTAACATGCTATTCTAAGCAGCTAGTGCTGACTAGATGCTTGTAGATGCCCACAGTAAGGGCTGCCGATGAGTTTTACATTTGGTGAAAATGTGTCTTTCTATTTGTGTTTTTAGTGCATATCTGTGAGCATGATTAAAAATGTCATGTTCTGCAGGGGAGTTAAAAAGATCTCCTAAGTAAAATCCATTGATAGTTCTAGCTGAGCACGGTTAACTGGCACTATCTGTTCAGGATAGCCAGCAGAAACAGGTCTTTACCAAAACTTACTACCAGCAAACGGCATGGAAGAGTAGTTAGTGTCAGGTTACAAGCTGAGGAGACCTGGGCTAAAATTCCTACTCGCTTCCTAGGACTCCCTTAGTTGCCGGTTGTCCGTTCCCAGTCTAATCTCACAAAATTGTAAGGATCAAATGTAGAAAGGGAGAAACTCATACAAGCGTCAGTTGTGTAAGGTCCATTGGGATGGATTATTTTTATGGAGCGATTTGAAATCAGATTCAGGAAGGTCTGATGAGTCTACCCAGAGGGGTTCTTCAGGCTTCCTCTTTAGGAGCAGCAGTGGCGTAGTGGTTAAGAGCAGGTGCATTCTAATCTGGAGGAACCGAGTTTGATTCCCCACTCTGCCGCCTGAGCTGTGGAGGCTTATCTGGGGAATTCAGATTAGCTTGTGCACTCCTACACACGCCAGCTGGGTGACCTTGGGCTAGTCACAGCTTCTTGGAGCTCTCTCAACCCCACCCACCTCACATGGTGTTTGTTGTGTGGGGGGAAGGGCAAGGAGATTGTAAGCCCCTTTGAGTCTCCTACAGGAGAGAAAGGGGGGGGGGATATAAATCCAAACTCTTCTTCTTCTTCTTCTTGGGTTCAGTAAAACCATGAATAGATTTTTAGATTCTGAATACTGAATAAACTTCAGTAAATATTATGGTCATATGAGAATCATTAGGCTTTAACTTTAAAAACATGTGTCAAGTACAGAAAGAAATATTGTGGTTTTAATATATCGTCCTGGTAGGAAGTTGAAGATAAGTCTGCCTGGGTCCAGTCAACACCTTGGAACTTCGTGTGCACTGTCTTCAGTTCCACCAAGAGTATAAATGAAAGAAATAACTGTATGTTATGTTCCCTGTTTGCAGGACAGAAGTTAGACAGAGTAATAGAACTTTGAGTTGGAGAATTCAAGATCGAACAAGGAATCTTTTGCATGCAAAATAGAAGCTGTCCAGCAGAGCCAAGCTCTTTCGCCCGTAGATACCCTTGGATGGCAGGCAGCTGAAAGGGACAAATCTTTTAATACGCCCTAAATATGATAAGATACGCATGAAATACATGGATTCCATTTTCTTGCAATGTTCTCAGTGGCAAGAGTGTTATAAGATACCCAACCTCCTGAACAGCTCTGATGTGCTCTTTTGTGAGACTGTTGCAAATGTTATACTGGAAATTAGTAATTTTAACTGTGTTTTTAAATCTTGTTTTACTTTGAAAATTTGTCCTGTTTTGTATGCCAATAAAGGCTTGTTGTTGTGACAAATCTTTTAATGTGAAATAGATACTTTTATATAAAGTATAAAAATAGATATTTTTTACAAAAGAAATCGTACTGCAAGCAACCATGATTTGACAAGGTGACTAGCGTGAATTATGGGAACAAGCAAAGTGAAAATAGTGCTGTACCATTGACGTGTTTTCTCTGATTTACGTGCGGTTGTCTCTTCTTCTGCAGCGGACTCTGGTGAACAAGACAAGCACAATACACACAGTACGAGAGAGACAGCTCTTGCGCCTGTGAATAGCAACATCACAACTGTTCCCACCACGGAACCTTCTCAGAAGCTCCCTCAATACCTACCTCCTTGTGCAGAGGAAAACTTGGGCCCTCTGCCTGAAAACTGGGAGATGGCCTATACAGAGAATGGAGAAGTCTACTTTATAGAGTAATGAGGGGTTTCTTTCTGTTCTTGTGGTGGGTCGGGAGGCTTAGGGTATGAACGAAGGAAGAGCTAAATGTTCCCATTACGGAAGGGGTGACCAGCACTTGGATGCTACTAAATGTGTTTACTCAGGAATAAGACCCTTTGAATATGATGGGACTTGTTCCAAACAAGTGTGTACAAGATTATACTTTTAACTGTAATGTGACTTGTTTGATAATAAGGACATTAGTGTGGGGGGAAAAAACCCGTGTCTAAGAATTGCTTTAATCTGTAAAGTTCAAGCTCTTTGGAGAATGAACCCCAAACCAAGCAAGCCTCTATAATATTCTATTGCAGGGCACTTCATGAACAACTTGGGGGGTGGGGGTGGGGGTAGAAAGTGATGTCCTGCACTCCTTAAAACTTCTATAGCAGATGAATCACGGTGCTGTAAACAAGGAAGCTGGCTTTTCATTTACGTGGTACTTAGCCCATGCCCTTGTAAAGCTCTGCTACCCCTAGTCTAGTTTCTGAAGGACATTCAATTACTGTACAGAAATCCCTTTATCCTCTGAAGACATAAAATGTTTTGCACCTTGGCAGACCCCTTTTCTGCCATTATAGCAAATTTGACTTGCTTGCTGGACTTCTATGCACTAGTTTACTGGCTGGAGATTAATTGCCCTAAACTGCATAAAAGAATTTAAAGGGCCAATGCCTTTTGCAGTGCAAGGGTGGGTAAAGTAGTGTGTGAAACAGTGACCTTCCACTCCTGCTTTCATATCCCCCAGTTAATGGATTGCTGGGATATGGAGTCCTTCCTTTGAAAGCAGGTCTGTTATTTAGCGGTAAGTCTTTCAAAGAGCTTGGACGGCTCTCTCCACATCATTTCACAGGAGGGTTAATTTATTTTGTGAAACCTCTTTTGAGGTTGGCAGAAGGCACTGGGCTGAGGTATTAACCATCACTGAAATGTGCAATGTCCTGTTTGTTGAGACGGTGAGGCAAAGGGTGGCAGCCTTTCCTGGTTTGTGAAAGGAAAAGTCCCATATAATTGCTGCGTTGTGGTGGTTCGTTACACTAGTAAACCCATTTTAGACCCCTATGGTTATCTGGTTAAGTCCAATTCCATCTGGTTGTCCAGCACTTGCCAGCTCATAAGGAGCAGCAGTGGCGTAGTTAAGAGCAGGTTAAGAGCAGGTGCATTCTAATCTGGTGGAACCGGGTTTGATTCCTTCTCTGCCGCTTGATCTATAGAGGCTTATCTGGGGAATTCAGATTAGCCTGTGCACTCCAACACACGCCAGCTGGGTGACCTTGGGCTTGTCACAGCTTTTTGGAGCTCTCTCAGCCCCACCCACCTCACCGGGTGTTTGTTGTGTGGGGGGAAGGGCAAGGAGATTGTCAGCCCCTTTGAGTCTCCTACAGGAGAGAAAGGAGGGATATAAACCCAAATTCCTCCTCCTCCTCCTCCTCCTCCTCCTCCTTCTCCTCCTCCTCCTCCTCCTCCTTCTTCTTCTCCTTCTCCTTCTCCTTCTCCTTCTCCTTCTCCTTCTCCTTCTCCTTCTCCTTCTCCTTCTCCTTCTCCTTCTTCTTCTCCTCCTCCTCCTCCTCCTCCTCCTCCTCCTCCTCTTCCTCTTCTTCCTCTTCTTCTTCTTCTTCTTCTTTTTCTTCTTTTTCTTCTTCTTCTTCTTCTACAGCTCCTTTTCTCTCCTCAGACCCTTGAGGTATCCCCCAGTCAGTCCCAGGAAACCTGAGGTGCAGGAAACTGATGCCAGGCATCTCGGACATGCCATTGTCTGTCTCAGGCTATTTCCCAGGTCCTCACATTGTCAATCCCGACACTTTATTTTGTTTCACTTCAAATTCCATCAAATTAATTTGTCCTTTACTTCAGTGAATGAAGTAGAGGCTTCCTGGCCTATATTAACCCAACCCAAATTGGATCTACATTTTAATCTCTTAGTGTTATTGAAGCAATGAGACCCGTGGCTAGACCCCATTTCATCAGCAGCGTGAAATGAAACCTGTTATGCATATGATAAAGCGGGCTCTAGACCACAGAAGGTCTACGATTCAATTAGTATATTAGCGTACGTTGCAGCGCTCTAACGTGGCCACCTCACTGGAATCTCCGCTGTTATAACCAAGCAGCTCCCACTATCCTACATATATATGTAACTATGTAAAAAATTACCTCAGATTGTACTCTTACTTCCCTACCTTGGCAACTGGCTAAACACTTGCTTAAGCCTTGATTTTACTGTGTAGTCAAAAACATGCTTAATGTTAAATGGTTTTTTTAAAATTATAATTTGATTTCTAGGTCACCCTTCCCTTTTACAGGCTTTGGGCAGCTTGGAACAGTAAACGGGCAGACTAAAATATGCAACAGTACATCATAAAAGGTGCCCTAAAATTGATGCCTCACTTCAATTGACATCCACACCACTAACTACCTTTGATGAGTCTTGATAGAAAGTTACTTTTTTAAAAGTCCTCAATTCACAGCAGTTATTTTAAATGGGCCCCAACATGGATTCCATATTTCTGATTTTTCAGGTAGGCTTTGTTTGGCCTTTCAGTATATGTTCTTAATTTTATCAAGCTTTTGCCTGACCCAGTTTGCCACTCCAGACACCTGCAGGAAGCTGTAGAATGGACCTTTGAGGTATATGGGTCATACCTTTACTAGTAAGAGCAAAGCTGGGACAGATTGGCCATTAAGGCCACTAGGAAGAGTCCTGGCGGGACAGTGGTCTGGGGGGGCTGCCCTGCTCACTGCAGTCACCTGAACTGCCAGGTTACCCCAGCCTAAAGCAGGGGGCAGGTGCACAGGAAAGGAGTGCTGACCACAGCGAGAGATGCACCCATCTTGCTATGGAGAGAGCCAGAGCAGATCTGCCCAGTTCACTTTCAACCAATATTTCCTTACTGTGAGGGACAGTATGCACCTGGCTGGCTTTGCAGAATCAAGGGACAATCCTTCCTGGCCTCATGCTGCCTAGCCGCCCAGTTTGGACAGGTACCTGCTGCTCAGGGCTGGCCAGACAGACTCTCCCTTCCTCCTTTGGAGGGGGGCAAGGCCAAAGTGGGTTGGGCATTGAGTCCTTTTTCAGGACCGTTTTTCGCTCCCCCAATCCATCCCAAAGTGGAGAAAAAAAGTTCTTATTTATATTGTATGTCTGATCCTGATTCCGAGCCAGTTTGAGAATTTCAATGCAACCCACCACCAATGTCAGTTAATGCACATGTACGTCAGTACTTGCCAGTGACTTGCTTCAAACTGTTTATTTCTGTGTTTCAATTTATAGGCAGTCCTTCTTCATACAAACTCAGGGCAATTGACTACGGTAAAATATAACAATAAAAATCAGTAAGATATAAAGAAGAAGAGAGAAGAAGAGTTTGGATTTATATCTCCCCTTTCTCCCCTGCAGAAGACTCAAAGGGGCTGACAATCTCCTTGCCCTTCCCCCCTCACAACAAACACCCTGTGAGGTGGGTGGGGCTGAGAGAGCTCCAAGAAGCTGTGACTAGCCCAAGGTCACCCAGCTGGCGTGTGTGGGAGTGTACAGGCTAATCTGAATTCCCCAGATAAGCCTCCACAGCTCAGGCGGCAGAACGGAGAATCAAACCCGGTTCCTCCAGATTAGATCTGGAGCTCTTAACCTCCTACGCCTCTGCTGCTCCTAAACCAGTATCCTGGCACCATTTATCTTCTCAGATGGATAGAGAAGATTTTACCCTCCATAAAATCCACGTTCATAGGGAAGGGAGAGAGGACAATTAGATGGATAGAGCCCATTCCTCCCTCAGTCATAGATCGGCAGGACTCTATCTTTTACTCCTGTGAAATTGCCCTAAGTGTCCCAGGGCCCTGATCTCACTGAACAGTGTTCCACCAGGCTAGTTGAGGCCGGCCAGCCAGCTTTTGGGCCAAGGATCACAGCAAGTTATTATTTTCCAAGTGAAATGCTCTTTGGGGAATGTTTGTTGCATTCTGCTCTTCTAAACTCTCTGCTCTTCTAAAAGTAAAATTACAATGCCTTCAGTGCAGAGGACTAAAAGTAGTGGTCAGGGGTTTTTTTCCCTGTCATTAATGCTTTAGCTGTAATTTGTTTTTTAAAAGGTCACATTTCCATTTTTGGTTTGCAGCCATAACACTAAAACTACGTCTTGGCTAGACCCACGGTGCCTGAATAAACAGCAAAAGCCTCTAGAAGAATGTGAAGATGACGGTAAGAAAGCAAATGCTTAAATAAAAACGTGGAAAGATTTGCTTAAACGTTAAAAAGAATGCTGTGGATCCTGGTTCTTTTATCCTCCCAAATCCACAACAACGTCGCCTGGGCTCTCAGGCCATGCTTAACAGGTTGACTGGATGGAGGCGAACATATCCATCAGTATCCAAGAAACACACCCATCAGCTTCAATGTGGTCCAGATGTGCACATGGGAATGCGAAATAGCATTGTAATCAGTTGTGCGCAAGTCTCCTTTCCTGGACCACAGCAAGTACCTACAAGAAGCTGTTCTTTTTCATCTGCGGTTCCACTGTGTAGGACGCAGAATCCTCCGTTTGTACGGGTTGTCGGTGAGACTTGTCTTCCATTAGAGAATTCTGAACTTGGGTGTAACCTCTGGGGCTGAGCGAGGCAAGCAAGAGCTGAAGGCACCTCTCTGGTTCTCTGAACTAGAAACATGCCTGTGTGTGTGCATGCTTGCTTTCTCCACCATTCATGACCAGAACAGTGATTACAGGTAAGTTTGCTGGTGTGAAAAGTGCCTGTGAACGAGTCCACTGGGGAAAGTGGCGAACAGCCTCATTCTGGTCACAGAAGCCTGCGCTGAGGCCCTTTAATTTGCACAGCTGTATAGCGTCTGTAAAGACTGTCATTTTATTTGGATCCAGAGGTCATTATTGCTTTCTGGCGTGGATGAAAATCAAACATGTGTGTGTCGCTTGATTTCTGCACTTATGTATTCTGGCAATTTATATATGGGAGGTAAAACAAAACAAAAAACAATTGGCACTGATTTGATTTTTGCATTCCTTGAGCCACTGAAAAATGCAAGCCAGTGTCCAATTTAAAAGGCCCTGGATTGGAGGATAATTTAGGACTAGATGCCAGTATCTGTTACCCCCCCCCCCCCAAAAGAACTAGTAAAGGAAACTGAAATTAGAAAGGATCAGCAACAAATCATAAGCAGTTATCCAGCCAAAGAGAACGTAATTCATTTAAAATCAATTGTTCTCCCTGTTTATTTCCATACAGAAGTTCCCTTTGAATGCTCAATTAATTGTTCTCAGATTTGAATAAAGAGTTTGGGCCAAAATAGATGATACGTTTAGTGTGTTCATGTGTCTACCCCATCCACATATAAAGTATGGTTGGGTGTGTTTATATGTTCAATGTTAATATCGAAAAGATTGCACAGGTGAATGGAGCTTACTCTTCTGTGCTCATCTTGTTTCATTATATTCTGACAGGCTAAGAGCTCAGTTCACTCTTGGTATCTGAATTAATAAAGGGTGTGTGTATAAGCAACGAGGGAGTAAAGGAGAGTAGCATTCACCTTACCTCTCTGTTCCATTTGGGCTTAAGCCTGTCACGCTTTATATGAGAATGGGGCGGACAAGCTAACAATAGACCTGGCTGCCACCATCACACCTAGTTTGGCTCTTAGAACCCTGATGTACATACTAATAATTGTTCGGCTGCAGAAACTGTAAATTGGCACTTTGCATTTTGAATGTTTTTAAAGGTCTGCTGTATTGTAAATTATGTTAAAGTCAGTCGATGCATGCATTTGGGAGGGCTGATCCCAAACAGCACAGCCCCTATAATTACCCTAAACCTGCAACCTTTCTGGCCCTTGATTTTTATTTGGTTCCTGAATGAAAGCATTCTAAGTCTCTCTCCCTCTCCTGCCCCCTTTCTTTCCCGTTGAAATACAAAATGCTGGATTGGTGATTGCCATCAGCTAATGGGGCAATTAATATATATACCACTGTAATAATGTTTAATGAATAGCTGTGTATCTGTATGACAACTACTTTTTATTCAGCCAATTTTCTTTCCTGAACCAACTTGATTGCTCTTGAGTACTTACAGCAGTAGGGGGTATAAATTCTTCGTAATTTCACAGGTGTTCAATTTTGCTTTACGTTGGTTATCAGTTTTTTAAATTTTTAATGGTGATGAAATGTCACGGTGGGAGGAGAATAGCAAAGCTGTTACTTTGTGTAGACGTCTCTTTCTGCAATGCTAATGTAACGTCCATGAAATAATACTGATGACGCTACATGGTTTTTGAGTATGAAGTTATAAACGTATATAACACTGCCTTTTAGAGTCCCGAGACCGTGGTCCACTTGGCCAGCCAAGGCTTTTGGCAGTGAAATTATTTTAATTGGGTTCCCCAAGATTTGATTCTTAAGACCTTATGTATAAGAAGCACCCCTGAACCGTGAACCGGCTCACTTAAAACGTGTCGCATCTGTGAAACTCACAGGATAGCTTTACTAAGTCACAGTATATCTGTAGGCTCAAATATTGGTTGCGACTGTTTTAGATGCATATGCTCTGCCTTCTAGTACGGTTCCTTCTCAGTTACAATTCGGTGTTTGTGAAATGTTGAAAAGCTTCTGAAATAATGAACAATAGGATGACGATGATAATGATGTTTCTCCTCCTCGGAAAATTTTTGAAGCTCAAATGACTTACGTTGCACTGAATCCATTGCTCCTTTTTACCATTCGCTTGCAAGCTTTATCATCTCCCATTTGCTGGCTCCAATTTTGTTTCTAGACCAAAATGACACCTCCAATCATTCATACCATCATCAGCAGATGGAAACGGCGCACGTTAAATCGGCGCGTGATTAAGTGACCGTTTTGAACCTGACACTCTTTTTTGCAAGCGATAGCCTGTTAAAGCAAACCTTGCACCAGAGGGCATTTTGGGGGGGGGGGGGAACTCATGTTTTGAAGACCAGGACAAGGCCCCAGTACAGAGGGGTACTTCCAACACACCTCAAAACAACCATTTTGAGCAATCCCCATTTATTTCAGTGGGATTTGTTTAAGACATGTTCTTGGTGAATCACCGTCCTGTTAGCTTGGGCTGAGCTTTAGTTAGGAGTTGCTTTGGAGCTCCAGCAGTACCTCATTGAATGCAGCGTTCCAGCACTGAAGGCAGATACTTTGCACTGATGTTTGGACTCCACGGGTACTCCAAGAGGTTGATGCATAAAGCTACACACACACAAGAAGTAGGAATGGGAAACCCAGTTGTAGATTAACGCACGATGTTGCCTCATGCTGAAGCAGACCTTTGGTTTATAAAGGTCAGTATTGTCTGCTCTGACTGGCAACGAACCCCCCAGGGTCTTGAGTAGAGGTATTTCGCAACCCTGACTGCCTGATCCGTTTAAGTGGAGATGCCGGGAATTGAACCTGGGACTTCCTTTGTGCCAAGCATCAGCTCTGACACTGAGCCACAGCCCTTCCTGTCACATCTGCAGATGGAAGAGTGCTCTCTGCAAAATTTAATACAGGACAATTCAGGGAACCAGTGACACTATTGAAACAAGATTGTTTCTCTCTCCTTCTCTCTCTCCTCCATCCCAGTACAATTGCGGGGGACTTAGATGTGTTTCTTTAGCTTGATAGTAAAGGACGGGGGAGCACCCTTTTTAGTAACCTCAGTAAGGGCTAGGAGGTCTCCACTGACTGTGGTGGTCTGCGGGTGTGGGCTAGTTGGTTACAGAACATGGTGTTGGTTTTGCTGCTTACTGGAGGGGAAATTTCTTGCTTGGTGTTGGTGTCTGAATTTTTCTTTTAATTTTTTTCTATCTCACTTACTGCTCTTCCTTTGGAGAAGAAGGGGTACACACGGAGGAACTGGACAGTGAACTAGGTAAATCATCCATCTCTCATTTTTGCTGTGTCACTTGGTCTGCGCCGTTGTAACTGCTTAACATCTTCTTTTTTTTCTTTGTATCACTTTTGCTTCTTTTAATTTATAACAAGCCGAACATGACAACAAACTGGGATTACTCCGTGGAGAACTGCTTTTTGCATCATGTGATAATTCCGGGCAGGGTCCTCATTGTACAAAGCTTTATCCCTTCCCCAAGTGAAAATAGAAATTAATTTTCTGCTGCAAATGTGAATTGGCAGGGCTAACTACTTATGCCCCCCAATCCATGGTATCTGTCTCTGCAGTGATAGTGTAGCCATGCAGTGCTAGTATGAATGGTGCATTCTCCCCTGGACTGGAGGACATTTTGTTGGTGGCTCCCACTGTCCCATCGGGGAGACAGGAAATGAAACTTTTCCTCTTCCTGGTGGGCAGAACCACCCCTTGATTCCTCAATTTTAGTTCCTGCCTCCAAGGGGAGCAGACAGTGGATTACCTGCTCCACTTTGCTTCTGCTTTGGGACCATTTCTCCATTCCTTCAGCCTTTCCTCGTCATATTTGTTTGATCATGCCATATTGGTACAAGTTTTTTGTATGCGTTCTGCAGGATGGTCTGTAATTTACTTGAAGCCGCCAGGCCAGAATGGATAGTAATAAACCTGCTGTCCCAAGAAGACGTTCAGAATCTGGAATCAATCCCAAACCACATTTTAGTATTGAAGCTGTACAAAAAACACGGTTGTTGCCAAACTGTTTTCATAATCATTTCTAGCCTTGTCCATCTGTCAGGTATTTATTTATTTATTTATTTATTTATTTATATTTCAAACTTATAGGCCGCCTCTTCCCCGAGGGGCTCGAGGCAGCTCCCAACATGGCTGTATGAATGGAATAAAACAGTGGCTGTGGCTGCGTGGCTAGGAGTGTGTCTATTCAGCTCTGAAACGGGCATCTCACAAACTTACATATTATTAGAGAATTGCAGTGTGACTATATCTTTCCTGATACAAAACCCTCATCCTGTATATGTTTCATTTTGAATGTAATGTAAAATCCACTCATAGAGCAAGGAGTATGACCTCTCATTTAGCGCCAGTCTAAGAGAGAGCCAACGTGATCTGGTGTTTAGAGTGTCAGACTGCTATCTGGGAGAACCAGGTTTGAACCTCCACTCCACCGTGGAAACTCATTGGAATCCTTGGGCCAGTCACGTACTCTCAGCCTACCCTATCTCACAAGGTTGTCGTGAGGATAAAACAGAGGCAGGATCTCACTGGGGAGAGAAGCAGGTCGTAATTGAAGTAAATAGATATTAGGAGTCGGGTGTTAAGAACAAAATGGATTATATTGGCTAGTGTACCATCAAGCCATTGTCAAACGATTGGTCAATTATTTTTGACCTTTATTTGAAAGCACGCAAAAATATTTTACCTCTTAACACAAAAATATTTCACCTATTGGCATGTAATCAGCTTTTTCTAACTTATAGTGAGACAATGAAGTTAGTTTGCTATTTTGAAAGAATGCAACTACCTTTTTAGTTTTCCTCGAATACCAGGGTCAGTTTCAAAAATGTAAAAATGGGCAAAGTAAACATCAAACAAAAGTAACTGCTAAAAAACAAGTCTTTAAAAGACCAGATTTCAAAGGCAGTAATATAAGGCAACCCTTGACCAATGTGTCCTATTTGGAGATGCCTGCAGTTCTTGCTAGTGGTCAGTAGAAGACACTTTGTCCTGCTGCTAGTCTGTTCCCCCCACCCCCGCCGAGAGCTACAGATCAAGGGGGCAGCAACCCTCACATCCACCCTTGCTAACAGTGACACCCCAAGGAAATACCAAAAGACAAGTTGCTCATCTACAGAGGAGCATTCCTGGCATCATGGACTGGGTAGTTATCAATATGTGACCAGTCAGTTGACTAGTATCCCAAGCCTTGTTAGGTGTGGATTTGTGAAATTTGTAATGTTTCAGTTTGCTGTAGTATATGATTAATAAGTCATGCAGATGTTCAAAGCTACTCAGAATGTGCTCCTCAGAATAATGTACTTTGCTAGTCTTTTGAGTTTGAACTTCACTGGCATCCCACTTTATGGCATTCCTACTTGCTGTTGATATTTATCAGGTATTCATAAAGTTACAGCTGATTCACTGTTTATATCCAGTAAGTGTGTTGCTGTGTGTTGGCAGAGGTAAATGCTATGAAGTGGGATACATCATCTCCAGACACTTTGGGGATACGTTCGAGAAGCTGCAACAAACTTGAAACTGCCTAGCCTATCTACTGTATGTTCTTCTTTGGTGATGATTCTTTCCTTCACAGTATGTGATGTTCAGTGCCTCAAACACTGGTGTGTAAATGGCCAGTGTGCTTGTTAATTTTCTCTTGGCTTTGCATAGTGCTAATTGGCCCTTAGTTTCTGTAAAGCAAGAATAATCCCCAAATGTGCTTGGTAACCGAGGGCTACATCCGACTTCCAACATAGCCGATAATAGTGTGTTCTGCATGAAAATGGGTAGTATGGTTAACAGATGAACACAGAGCCCCCCACCCCGGAATATGTCCCTGTCGGTAGTTAGTTCAAAACAGAGCACCAGCCATCTTATTCTGACTCATCCTCTTTATTTTCAACGTCTGTTTTACTGCCTTGTCCTATTTGAGGCAAAGTTGCCCTGCCTGCACGCACACAGCTGCCATTTACAGAGCAGCGTGGAAAAGGCCAGTTTACCGGTAAGTTCCATGCCAAGAGTTTTCTCCCATCACTGCCCCAACACTGAGTTATCACTGGCTTGCATTTGCTTCCTCTGTCTCTCAAGGAATCCAAAGATGCTTCAACGGGCTGAATGTGGGCGGGGGGAAGTTGGAGGGAAACCTTCCCGTTATTTGCAAACACGGAACATGTGGAGCACAACTCGTGAAATATTTTCTCTCTTGATTTTCAGCCAGTTCTGAATTACAAATATACACTTTGAGCAATTAGCCCATGTGTGTTTATATGGGTTTTGTTCCTTTTCAGTCTGGAGATATTTGTGTCCGTATGGCAGTGCAGTTGGAAGATGGCACACTGGATAGCAGCCTCATATTGACTAATGGGGAGCTGTTGGAGTGTATCAGCCACAATACAGATTACATTTTATACTGAATTGTGAGAACAAAATGAGGAACGGAGGAGGAGGAAGGCGGGGATAAAAATGCATCAGACAACATAGGAAGGGACAGCACAACTGCCTACTTTAGATCAGAGGTTCTGCAACCTGTGGCTCTCCAGATGTTCCTGGACTACAACTCCCATCAGCCCCTGCCAGCATGGCCAATTGGGTTGATGGGATTTGTAGTCCATGAACATCTGGAGAGCCACAGGTTGCAGACCCCTGCTTTAGATAAAGAAGCTTTTTGGTATGGGTGTCTATGTCGCCCTCTCTGTGTCTCTTTTAGGCCCCTTGTACACATGCAGAATAATGCACTTTCAATGCACTTTCAATACACTTTGAAGCTGGATTTTACTGTGTGGAATAGCAAAATCCACTTGGGAACAATTATGAAAGTGGATTGAAAGTGCATTATTCTGCATGTGTGGAAGAGGCCTCATGTGTGGAAGGGGTGTTTTTCTGCATGTGTGGAAGGGGTGTTTTTCTAAAGAAGAGCATGCTGATATGCTACTGGGACTGTGGTGGTGGAGCCGCTGCGGAGCTACAAGGGGGCGGGGGTACATCGTGCACCGGGCGCACGCCTGGGGGGCGTGAAAAATCGCCACCAGGCCCCTCCCCACTCTCCCTTTCCCTGCCCCCCTGCAGCGCCCCCATCCCCCTTCCCACACTTACCTTAGTTTTCCTTTTTCAGAACTTTTTCAGGCTGCAAAAGGCCTGTTTGCAGTAAAAACGGCCTGA
This sequence comes from Sphaerodactylus townsendi, assembly GCF_021028975.2. Lineage (NCBI taxonomy): Eukaryota > Metazoa > Chordata > Lepidosauria > Squamata > Sphaerodactylidae > Sphaerodactylus > Sphaerodactylus townsendi. Next base: position 30,914,751 of record NC_059427.1, on the reverse strand, counting down.
GGAACTACAGTTCCCAGGAGACCTTGGGGCTCAGAAGGTCTCCTGGGAAGCATAGTTCCCATCAGGCCGTTTTTACTGAGAACAAAACCTTTTGCTGCCCTAACGGATTCTAAGGAAAGGAACAAATGAGCCAAAGATGCAGGAAAAAAAGCAATGAGGAAGGAGGGCGCCGAAGAGCGGTGAGCGAGGAGGCATGGGGGCGGAAAATCGGAATGCGCACTGAGCGCAGTTTGGCCCAGCTATGCCTCTGTGGGGGAGTAAAGTCGTCGTCCCTCTGTGTCAAAAACTGGTATGGAAAACTAGCATTTCAGGAAGTCTGCATTTGACCTTCTCTCTAATATGGTTCAGTGTATAAGGAGCTGTTATCATAGGAGAGCATGATGTTGTACAGTCATAAAGAGGGCTGCCCCGTGTAATAATTATCTTCTGGATAGGCAGCCTGAATTCAGACATAAAGCAAACCAGTTAAACTAACTGTGGTTAGTGAGATTGTTTGAACACAGGCCTCTCCACTGATCAATATCTACCTGTTTTCTGAGTCTGGCTTATTAACTTTAACTGTGGTTTTTCTTGATGTACGAATGCCTGCAGCCAGGCTTAATTCTGGCTTGTTTCTCAGTGCTACCTTTGTACTTCCCCAGCCACCGTGATGCCAGACCACAGCAAAAGCTACGAAGCCAGAATTTATTGCTGCAAACTGGGATTTGAATGATCTGCCCATCAAATCCTAGCGTCGTAAGCTAGCCAATGTTTAAATAAACCACAGCTTTGTGTTATGTCTGAACTGAGCCACAAATGTGTACAGAACTCTTACTGGAGATTCAAAATCAACCGCCCTTCGTCTTGGTTTGTTGGTTTTACGTCGCCAGGGAAAACAAATATGTACTTTGAAAACGATGGGTTCATTTCTGCACTGAAAGACATGCTCTTTCCATGCAGACTTGACAACCTACGGTTGCCACCAATTTGGTATGCCCCTGGAGAGCAAGTGATGGATTAGTATGTGTCGAATTACTTGTGAATGCCTTCTTTGTAAACAGATGTGGGGGGGGGGTGTTGGATCATACAGCCACCCTCCTTTATACCACCATGCAGTCATCACCCCTCATAAGGTTTTAAGACACGAGAGTAAGTTTCTTTGAATAGGTCTCTTGAAAAAGTTTCAAGTTTCAATAGTGTCTGCCAGGTGCAAACATGGTGGCAGGAGGGGGGAAAAAGCTGCTGCATCACCAATATCACTACATCACTGCCACAGAAAGCCCAGAAGTGATGCGGGATAGCTCTAGTTTCCAGTGATTCCTAGAGCTACATGTGACGAATGCCCTTATAAGGCATTCAGTTTCCAGGGTGAGAGTCTGCCCTAAAGGGGTTAAGCCCTCTAGCCAATCAGGGCTGGCCAGACTCTCACCCTGGAAACTGAATGCCTTTAGGGCAGACTCTCATCCTGGAAACTGAATGCCTTATAAGGGCATTCGTCACACTACTCTACATCCCCAGAAGTGAAATAGTGATGTTGCTGATACCATACCCCCAAAGCTGCAATCCTCCAACTGGTTGCCAAGAACAGCCTGGCAACCAGGGTTGTATCTAGGATAAATAGAGCTTGGGGAAAGCAGTGAATCTATGCCCTCCCATGGTGTGGCTGCTGGCAGCCTGCGGGGAGAAAGGGGGGGGGGGGCAGACACTCCCACTGCCTGGAGAAAAGGCCCCCATCCTCTAGCCTCCTTTCCCACGGCTGCTCCAGAAGGGAGCCTGTGGCCAGCTCCTCAGGCTGCGTGGGTAGGCCACAGCTGGGCTCTCAAGCTCCAGCCCAGCTTCTCAGCTCCCCAGGAGTAGCTGCTGCAGCCTCCAAGATCAGGCCTGGGGGCACAAGCAGCACTGATCCAGAGTGACAGCTTCCCAAAGGGGCTTACCAGTTTGTCCGCCAGACGCAGGTGAGGAAGGTGGCTGCCAGAGGCGACGCTGGGTGGGCATGGAGCAGTGGCTGCCCCCTTCTGTCTTGGCAGCCTGTCCCTCTCTGCAAACTACTCACACCAGGGATTTCTTGGCCTGCAGCTGGGCCTACCATTGCGCAGCCTCTCCCAGCACAGAGACTTCTGCTCAAGGGTCCTGCGGCCACTTCAGCACAGATGCTCTGACCAGGATGGGGGATGGTGCCTCTCCTCAGCCTTCATTTGCTCCCTTTCCCACTGCTCCAGCTAGAAGAGCTGCATTTGCTGGGAATGGTGGCACCCCTCTGCTCTTGGTGCTGGCCCAGCGGGGCTCTTTCTCGGCCTTGCCCGCTGCCAACTGTGCTGCTTGGGCCAGCACTTCAAGTGCCAGTCTTCTGCCACAGCAGCTAAGAATAGGTGGGGGTGCTTGCAGGGCTCAGGGTCAGGTTGCAGAGTGCAACTGTTCATTTTCGCACCTCTCGTTCACTGTCTGGTGAGGCCTGTCTGCCCTCAGCCCAGCAGAGTGGGGCTGCTGTGCTGGACAGACCGCTTGGGGGGCTCCTGCCCGCACCCTGCTCAGGCACCCACTCGGGGGGCTCCTGCCCACACCCTGCTCAGGCACCCGCTTAGACTGGCTTAGCAGACGTGGGTCAAAGGGCACCTCAACAGCCGGTCTGGCCTCTTGGAAAGCTCAGATGGCTGGCGGCTCCTCTCCCTCCTGCTGGCCAAAGGACTCATCGTCCCCAGCTTGCCCGCTTGGCTGCGAGGAATGGGCCACAATGCACCCCCCATGTGACCAATGCCAATGATGCCTGGGCCAAATGACCCCCATCTCTCCCCCCCCCCCCACAAAGATACACGAGTGCTGGCAACTCTAGTATTTGTAGCCTTCTGTCTCCTTTTTCTTTCATTGACGGAAAGGTGTTTTTTTTTAAGCGAACTCAGATGTATCCTCGGTTGGTGTGTCTTCATTGACTAATTATGGCATATAGAAGTATTTACGCCCCCAGCTTAACAATCCTGCTGGTGTCAAGCTGGGCACCTTTCCTGAGCTTTCTCCCATCTCTCGTTGCTGCATTTATCCCCTTGCAGTTGCTTTAAAATAAAATAAAAAAACACTTTATTGTGTGATTAAGGGATAATGATTCTGTGACAAGTTTTGTAACATGATAAAATGACTGCACGTGCACAGAGACTTCTGCCGTCGGTGCCGAGATTCTAATTCGTGTCGGTTATGATAAGAAATATTAAACGCCTTGATAAGAGTCAAAAGACACTTGCTGCGAATCGGGCCTTGTTAGCAACATGCTGAGAACTGTTTGGTGCCTCTAATTAAACGTAACCTGAGCAGTTTCTATCAACTGGGTATGTTGGGGTGGATGCAAACACCAGTGTTTCCATAGGACAGTGACGAGGAGATCACTGGGGTGAAGAATTTAACTGACTGTTGAAGAACGTGACATGTCAGCAATGGCTTGGGTACCATCTGGAATGTCCACATTTTCACAGATTCTCCCCTCCAGCCCAAAATGTCCCTTTAATGCTGCTCCTGGAGGATAGGGGATCCTCAGGAATAGCTAGGACAGGGCAGGAGTCCCTTCTGGAAGTGGGGGGGGGGGGAATAGCCTGCGCTTGTGCTCATGGCAAATCCAGGTGAAATCCAGTACATTCTGACCTCTTTCTCCTAAATTTCTAATTGTAACTCCACAACCCCGAGAGCTGGGAACTTTTTTTTTTTTGGGGGGGGGGGGGACAATTGTCATGATTGTCTGACCTTTACCACCCCAACCACCTAAGAAGAATGATAGAATGTGCCCTGGATCATGGACCCCTTCCGCACACGCAGAATAATGCGTTTTCAGACCAATTTCACAACTATTTGCAAGTGGATTTTGCTATTCCGCACAGCTTCAAAGAGCATTGAAAGCAGTTTGAAAGTGCATTATTCTGCATGTGCGGAAGGAGCCATGGAAACATATGTGACCAGATATTTATTGGTTGACTCTAATTTCTATGGAAGAAATCATTTAAAATTCAAATAATGTAGTAAGTCAGTTATAGTAGGCAAAAGAAGTAAATCGTGCATGATGAGTCATTCCTTCTTCCTAGCCTCATAGATATTCCAGCTGCTCCTGTTATTTTTCCTTCTTCAGTGAACCAAGAGTACGAACTGGGCAACTAGCACCCCTTAGCTCTGGAAGAGATGCTGCAGAGTAGGACCATGCCAAGCCCAGTGCTGATGCTTCCAGAACCACACCTATTAAAAAGACACTGCATGACATGTTGGGGTTTGGAGCACTGACTTTGCAGGCAAACCTAAAGTATTTTCAGTAGCCAAAATAGGCAGGTGTGCTAACATAATGTTAAAGTGTGCATGAAAAATAAGCAATAACTATTCATTTGTTTCCAGAACTACCTGCTGGTTGGGAAAAGATTGAAGATCCTGTATATGGTGTCTACTATGTAGAGTAAGTACGATTGACTTTGGATTCTTATGTGCCACTGTACCTCTATATTCTATATTCCTGAGATCTCCTTGAATGTGTCATCTGCAATTGGAAAGCTAGCCTCTGTGCTTGCTTTCTGGTTACTTGACTGTGGTGCTATGCGTTGATTTGCAGCGGGCAACACAAGCCTGTAATAGTTTCCTTTTTTAAAAAAAATAGCTTGAATCTGTAAGTGAAAGAAGAGCCTGTATCATGTGTTGCTATTCTGCACCCCCTAGTGGTCATTGTGAGGAACAGTCAACCTTTCAAGTCTGGTAGGGAAACTTCCTTTTCAGGACGCACGGAACACCTTGGCATCCCTTCATAATCTGACCTCTGGAAATCTAGCCTGTAATAAAGAAAACGTCAAATGGACATGGGCCTCAGTATCAAGCACTAATAAATGCCAGCCCAGAATATCCGCCCGTTCAGAAAAAGCCGAGGTCTGCAATCTGAATATTGTTAGGAAGAGGCCTTCCTGTTAACTGGATTCTTTTTAGAAGAAGAAGAAGAAGAGTTTGGATTTATATCCCCTCTTTCTCTCCTGTAGGAGACTCAAAGGGGCTTACAATCTCCTTGCCCTTCCCCCCTCATAATAAACACCCTGTGAGGTGAGGTGGGTGGGGTTGAGAGAGCTCCGAAGAACTGTGGCTAGCCCAAGGTCATCCAGCTGGTGTGTATGGGAGTGCACAGGCTAATCTGAATTCCCCACATAAGCCTCCACAGCTCAGGTGGCAGAGTGGAGAATCAAACCCGGTTCCTCCAGATTAGATACACGAGCTCTTAACCTCCTACGCCACTGCTTTTAGATGAACTGAAGTGTGTCAGGCATTTTTAAAAACTTTTGCATTTGTATCAGTATGGTTAAAACAGAGCCTATAAACTGTATTCTAAGTTTGGGGAGAAGAATCAGCTGCGAGGGGTCTTGCAGCATAAGGAGTTGACGAGGGGCAGGGAAGAGGGGAAATGAATGTTTTCAGAGACTTCTTTACAGCCCTTTCAATTTAAATGACAGGCCATTCCTTTAGATATCCTTAGATTCAAATTTATTTCCATCACTGACCCCTTAAGAATGACTTTGCAATTATGTGTATATACTTATGTACTAGGATGGCTTACAATATCTTTGTAAATAGATGTGGAACACAATATCCCCCTTCTCAGTTGAACTCCTGCCTTCTGTGGCTTGGGATCCAAGGTCAGCAAATGATATAATTAAGGGGTGACATTTGTTTTGCCTGAAAGATCGGGGCTAAATATTTTTCAAAGTTTTCCAGCTTTCATGCCAAGAGGTATCTCCTGCTCTTTCTGGGTAATGTTGTCTGTGTGAAAGACAGTATTAGTGGCTTGAGCAAACCTTTATGCACAACAAAAGATATATGTGCCTGCTTCTTTTAGGTTCACTTCTGTAGTGTAATTAGAATCATACAACAAACCAGGAGAATAAAACAGTGGCCAGGTGAATACTCAGAATTTTAGCTCATCTTATCATTGGTTTTTCCACTCCTTCCTCCATCTCAAATGTCAACACCCATTTATACATTTTAGCGAAGGCATGCTCATCATCTGTCCACAATTCTATTTCAAATTCAATCTTGGCAATTTTATTATCAACAGGTTGGCAATTTTATGATCATCAGGTTGGCCAAGTCACAAATGCATCCTCTGTAAAGGTGACCTTTATAAAAGCAAACAAGGAGACTGGGAAATAAAAGCCTTCAAGTTCCAAAGCCGTTGAGGGCTGAGGTGGAACCATTATCCTCCTGAACAACTGCACTCTCTGTAAAGTAGTCTTATGAGAAGCAGGTGGAAAAGTGTAATTAAAATACACCAGTGATTTTTCCAAAAGCCCCAACCTTTGCAAATGTATGACTTTTCCCACCCTTGCATTTCAGTTCCTGGGCAGCAATGCAGCCATGTCTTTGTGTGAACAAGTAAACCAACTCATTCTTGATTAAAATGCTTTCTTCTGATCTGGAGGAACCAGGTTTGATTCTCCGCTCTGCCACCTGAGCTGTGGAGGCTTATCTGGGGAATTCAGATTAGCCTGTACACTCCCACACACGCCAGCTGGGTGACCTTGGGCTAGTCACAGCTTCTCGGAGCTCTCTCAGCCCCACCCATCTCACAGGGTGTTTGTTGTGAGGGGGGAAGGGCAAGGAGATTGGAAGCCCCTTTGAGTCTCCTACAAGAGAGAAAGGGGGGATATAAATCCAAATTCCTCCTCCTCCTTTTCTTCTTCTTCTTCTTCTTCTTCTTCTTCTTCTTCTTCTTCTTCTTCTTCTTCTTCTTCTTCTTCTTCTTCTTCTTCTTCTTCTTCTTCTTCTTCTTCTTCTTCTTCTTCTTCTTCTTTTTTCCTATTGTTCACAGAGGCCATGTGTGGTTGCTAACCTAGTTATACCAGCAACCCAATTAAGCAGTGGGGGAAGTTCACTTATTTAATGATGCTTGAACAGCCCCACTTCCTCCCTACAGTATGGCGCTAAAGGATTTTGCAAGCATGACGCGGCCAATAACCACTGCCAGGTTGTTGTTTTTGTCAAGGACACAGTGTTGGAACCTCTATGCTGTCATGCTGTTGGAATGACATTAATGTTTTGTCCTGTTTTCTACTGTTTCATTCTAGCAGAACGTCTAGGAGCAGAACATGCTTTTTTGTGTGTGTCATGCACCAAGTTTACTGGCAGCGGATCCCAGTCTTCCAGAGTGGTGCCGTTCCATTATTTTCAGTGGAATTGTGCCCAAAACTGGACAGACAGTGATTGTGTGTTTCTTTTTCATATGTCATCCAGGCGTGAATGACTAGTAATTTGGAAAGTGACATTTGGAGCTGGCACCGGCTCACTGAAAGCAGCGGAGACTGTAGGTGTACCTGGGGAAAATTAGTAAGCTCAACAGGAATTTGGCTTTTGGAAAACCTTGAATTAAAAACATTACTTGTCAACAAGATCTTAATGATTTCACTGAGACCGTTAATAGATTTGTTTCAGTCAAGAGAGCCAGTGTGGTGTGGGGGTTAAGAGTGACAGAATCTAATCTAATTCCTCCACATGAAGCCTGCAAAGCTATTCTAATTACAGAATTAGACCAGACACCATTCTCTCAGAACTCTCTCAACCCTGCTTACCACACAAGGTGCCTGTTATGGGATGAATGTAAGCCACTTTGAGACTTATTTTGGCGAAGAAAAGTGGGGACAAAAAAAAATCCCATCATAAATTTCTTCAAAACATTCTTTACCTAACTACTTCCCTACACTGACATATGGTGTTCAGAGACACCTTTAGTAGATGTCACCTAGGTCAGTGGTGGCAAACCTTTGGCACTCCAGATGTTATGGACTACAATTCCCATCAGCCCCTGCCAGCATGGCCAATTGGCCATCCTGGCAGGGGCTGATGGGAATTGTAGTCCATAACATCTGGAGTGCCAAAGGTTCGCCACCACGCACCTAGGTTTATGTTTTTAATCATCATTTGACGCCCCTTCTTTTGCAACACTTTGTCTGTGACGTATGCGACTTTTTGCAACATTTTGTCTGTGACTTTTCCACTCATCCATTCTATTCTATATTTTATTTTGTCGTCGCTTACACACGGTGTGATAATGCAGTCGGTTTGATCAGGCAGCATAGCAACATTGTGGTTTTGTTTCTTTTTAAACTCTGCTGAACCAAAGAAGGACTGAAAAATCTGATACCACTGAAAAGATGCCTCGGTGTCTTGCCATGGACCCAGAGAAACATCCTTCTTTCTTACCCTCATTTAGGGATGCCAGCCTCCAGGGGGGACCTGGGCATCCCCTGAAGTTACAACTGGGCATCCCCCGAAATTACAGAGATCAGTTTCCCTGGAGAAAACGGGTGCTTTGGAGGTTGAACTCTATGGCTTTGTATCCCACTAGGTTCCCTATTCTTCCCAAGCTCTATCCCCAAATCACCAGAACCTCCCCAGTCTGGAGATGGCAACTCTAACCCCTGCCTCCTGCCGTTTGCTGAGGGGACCTGGCAGCCCTAATCTTACTGCCCTAATATTACCGAGAACATTAATGATATTTAGCCACCATTCTCCAAGGTAGAACGTCGGAGATGAGGCAGTGGGAGTTATTTCTTAGCTCAATATTTTGACTCCTCCTGCAGGAAGACTGTGCCCTGTAGGTCTTGCATTTGACTTACCATATGTACTCGTGTATAAGTCGACGCGAATCTAAGTCGAGACACCTAATTTTACCACAAAAAACTGGGAAAACTTAATTGACTCGAGTATAAGTCTAGGGTGGGAAATGCAGCAGCTACTGGTAAATTTCAAAAATAAAAATAGATACGGTCGGGTGCTATTTGGCAGTCTCTGCCACTTACCCCCCATCTCACCAATCCCAAGGTCTCTGCCGCCGGCCTTTCCTCCCACAGCTTGTCCAGCTCATCCAGGTCGACTGGCTGTCACCTGCTGAGAAGGGAGAGGCTGAGAAAGCGGCTGAAAGGGGGAGGCAGAGAAGAAGGCAGAGGAGAGCGAAGCAGAGAAGGAGATTGAGAAAGCGGCTGAAAGGGGGAAGGCAGAGAAGAAGGCAGGAGAGAGCGAAGCAGAGAAGGAGGCTGAGAAAGTGGCTGAAAGAGGGGAGGCAGAGAAGAAGGCAGAGGAGAGCGAAGCAGAGGCAGAGAAAGCGGCTGAGGGGGAAGGCAGAGGAGAGCAAAGCAGAGAAGGAGGCTGAGAAAGTGGCTGAAGGGGGGGAGAGGCAGAGAAGAAGGCAGAAGGGAGGAACAAAGCAGCAGAAGGAGGCTGAGAAGCTGAAAGGGGGGGGGAGGCAGAGAAAGAGAGGCAGAGGAGGAGGCGAGAAGCAGAGGCAGAGGCGGCTGAGGGGAAAGAGCAAGAGAGGGAGAGTAAAGAAGCAGAGAAGGAGGGCTAGAAAGAAAGTGGCTGAAAGGGGGGAGGAAGAGAAGAAGGCAGAGGAGAACAAAGCAGAGAAGGAGGCTGAGAAAGCGGCTGAAAGGGGGGAGGCAGAGAAGGAGAGCGAAGCAGAGAAGGAGGCTGAGAAAGTGGTTGAAAGGGGGGAGGCAGAGAAGAAGGTAAAGAAGAGCGAAGCAGAGGCAGAGAAAGCGGCTGAGAGGGGGAAGGCAGAGAAGAAGGTAGGAAAGAGCAAAGACAGGAGAGGGGGAACGCCACACAAGAATTAAGTGGGATCCTCCCTCACGTATACGTCGAGGGGGGCTTTTTTCAGCACAAAAAATGTGCTGAAAAAGTAGACTTATACGCGAGTATATAAGAGATCTCCCTCCACACCACTACCTTCATCGAGAAACATAAACATCATACTTGCTGTTTATGCCAAGTGTTCCTTTACTTAATGTGCTACCTTTCTCTTTCAGTCACATCAACAGGAAGACACAATATGAGAATCCAGTTCTGGAAGCCAAACGGAAGAAACAGCTTGAGCATCCGCAGCCGCAGCCCCAGCCCCAGCCCCAGCCAGCACCCCCAGAAGGTTGGCACCAACTATTGTGAAGGCTGAAATCTTGGTTAATGTGTATTATATTCCATTGTGGTTGTATATTTATTCTTTAATTGGTTGATCTATGCCTGCCCCCAGCTGCCATTCCAAACACGTGCCCCATAGAACTTGAGACTAAAGTGAGCATGGATGATAAAGGAATATATTTAAACTTACTAATAACCCTGTCAAAGTTAAATAAAGTTATATAAAACAATTAATAGTAGAGCCCGATCTCATCAGGCCTCAGAAGCTAAACTGGGTTGGTACTGGGAAGGGAAATCTCCAAGGAAGACTGCAGAGGAAGTCAATGGCAAACCACCCCTCCTTCATCACTTGCCTTGGAAATCCCTGCAGGGGTCGCTATAAGTCAGCTTTGACTTTGCCCACCCTGACTTTACCAATAGCATTTTACCCACACCGACTTAATCCACAGCACCTTACCCACACTAACGTCGCCAGGATCCTTGACAACCACTGGGGTAGAGCTGAGCGACTGGATGGCCAGGCAGTTGCCCTGCAAGGGGTCAATGTTCTGGCCATTGTAGAAACTTCGCAAGGGGTCAGCAGCACAAACTTGGCCAAGCAGAGTGACAGGAATTGGGGGGGGGGGGGGCAATGATGGAGTTAAAACAGGGAAGAAGGGAACTGTATGGGAAGGCCCACCCTGTTGTGAGAGTCAGGCCCACCCTGTTGTGAGAGTCAGGCCTGCTCCTATTCAAGCGAGTGGCCTACTGGACAGGGCACTGGACCAGAGGCCAATCTGCTGGTGGTCCCCGGCCCCTCTATGATGCGGTTGGCCTCCGCGCGGGCCAGGACTTTCACGGCACTGGCCCCGGCCTGGTGGAACACCCTTCCTCCAGCTGTCCCGAGGGCCCTCGCAGGGACCTGGGTGGAGTTCACGCGGGGCCTGTAAGACTACGTGCTGTTCCACCGGGGCCTTTGGAGTTGCCAGCTGCGAGTATGGTGACCCCTGACTGCTCACTGGCTGGGGCAGTTACATAGAGGAGTCCCCCCCTCATTATGAGGAGCCCACTAAGGCCCCTCATGGAGGTAGGTTTTAAATTGGGGCCGGACGCCTCCTGTTTATTATGTATTATGGTTATTCGCTGTTTTTATGAGTTTTAAGTTATTTTATGGGATGGAGCCTATGTATTTATATTTGTATGATTGCTCCTGTTGATATTTAGATAATGTTGTTCACCGCCCGGAGCCCTCCGGGGATCGGTCGGTATATAAATTGAATAAATAAATAAATAAATAAGTAGAAGGCAGCCTGAGCATGGAACTGATAACCCCACCCGCAATACAATGCACTCAACCACACCTTTGCTTAGCAAGTTTCACCCAAACACTTAATGATTGGTTCCCCACCCTGGGACATGGACAATATACCACACTAAACTTTCCCTTCTCACTTAGACACAGTGTGAAACAGACTTCTCTCTGAGATACACCTCTGAAGATGCCAGCCACAGATGCAGGCGAAACGCTGGGAACAAAATCCACCAGACAACAGCCACATAGCCCGGAAAACCCACCAGAACCACATGATGAAAGATGTTTGGTCTTTGCAGATGTTCAGTCTTTCTGCCGGTGAAGAGCAAGATTTGAGTCCAGTAGAACTTTAAAGACCAACAAGATTTTCAGGGTACAAGCTTTTCAGAGTCAAACCTCTTTTCATCAGATACACTCTTACTCTCTAGTCTAAACCTTATAACCTGAAAATCTTGTTGGCCTTTTTGTCTGGTTTAGGACATGCACTGCAACACAATCCTTATTCTCCACACATATGTTTTGTAACACTTAACAGGCTATCTCTAAATGGAAGTGTATTAGTGGGGCGAAGGGGTTTTGTCTTAGCTCAACAGCTAGTGATGAAATGTGCAAACACTGGTAGCTGGAACAAACAAGAAGGTGTCTTCTGAGAAAAGCTAAGCTTCCTTCAGTTTCTGTGGTTCTTCTCTAGTTTCACAGGACCTAACTGCATTGATTTAGCACAAACCACCAGACATTTTTCAGGGGCAAGTGTGAAAAGTGTAGGTCTGGGACAGGATGACATTCCATGGGAAAAGAGGTATTCCCGAGTGCAGAGAAGTGCATAATGGGCCATTGTATCTTAGGTGGGCTTCAGTTAGCTCTGATCAAAGACCAGAGCGGCATGTGAATAAATAAAACATGCCCATGTAGGCCTCTCTGTAAGTTCATTCTCAGTGACCTCTGTGTCTTGGTGCATGGAAAAATGAAAAGCAGTTAACGCTAGGGGTAGCCAAAAATTGAGTTTCACCCTTGTGTGGTGGACACATAGTCCAGGTTGCTCCATGGGAATTGGTGTAGGGTCATTAGGTCTGCTACTTCAAGTAGTGCGTGAACAGGGGAGAAGTGAAATGGTGCCATATAGCAATGGCAGAAACTGGCTCATATTTAAAGAAAAAGAAAGGTTATGAAAGTGTTCCTCTGCTGACGGGCAAATGGAAGGAACCAGACCCATAACCCGAACAGAAGCACTCCAAGGAGATGAATGATTCCTGTGGTACAATATCCATCAATGTGTGGATCTTCTTTTGTGATTCTCCATACATCTAATGCTGAAACAGCACTGACTGCTTTGTGGAATGTCTTAATTAAAGCAACACTACTGTTCATTCTCCTCCATCAGGATTTTTTCTTCTTATTCAACACAAATGAAATCCAATCAAAGGTGTGACAGCTGGAGCGGTACACGAGCTTCTCTGTAGCCGAAATTGTGTACACTTCTGCGGCAACATAAGCTGACACATTTAAGAATATTGTCTTGTTAAACGTTTTGCCTCTGTTGTTCTTTTGTGACCCATAAACTTGGTTATCTGATCAAGGATTGTTGCTCATTAAAGTAGCCTGTTGGTCTTGTTATCCATTGGCTAGTAGAAAGTTTTTTTCAAAGGAGATGAATCTCTTTCCTTTGGCTGAATGCAAACCCTCCAGCCAAACATCTGTGTCACGCCAAAGAAAGGTTATTGGAGACACAGTGCAAACTGCAGTTGCATGTAGGGACATGCAGACACACACATACACATGCTTCAGTTGCAGATCATTATGTCATGCAATCAAAAATATTTTCCTTTTTCAGAATGGACAGAAGAGCATCCCCCAATTCCCCCTCCTGCTGTTCCAAACCATGTTCCTAACAACCAGGAGACAGTTCGAGATGCACCAGTACAAGGTAAAACATTGCAAGATTGTTTCACTGCAAGAGAAAAAAACAAATTGGGCATCAGATGTTCTCTTTAGGCTCAAAAATACTTCCTTCCAGCAGAGTTGAAGGCTGTGGCTCAGGGTTAGCAATTTAAAAGTCCCAAGCTGAGTAACCAATATTTCCAATATCATGCCGCTTCAACCCATCCTTGCAGACAAAGAAAGCAAGTCATAACGCTCTCTAATCCCTGCAGCAGTGGTAGAGTATCTGCTTAGAATGCACAGAAGATCCCTGATTTAGTCTTTTGCATCTCCACTTAAAAGGGTCACAAAGTATGTAATGTGAAACACCTCTTCCTTTGAGCTTGGACAGCCATTGCCAGTTACAGCAGAGAGTGCTGACCTGATAAGTCAACTGAACTCAAGGCAGCTGTGTGTGTTCATGTGGCCTCAGTTCCAGCCCTGGGTGTCCTGCCCTTGTTCATGTCTTCAAGATGCATTTCCCACTCTTGGTGGGGTTATCTAGGCATGAGCAAACAGGCCACTGTGACTCGACACAGTGTGTAACAGACTGTGACACACCTCTGAAGATGCCAGCCACAGATGCAGGCAAAATGTTCGGAACAAGATCCACCAGACCACGGCCACACAGCCCAGAAAACCCACCACAACCAGTTGAATCCGGCCATGAAAGCCCTCGACAATTCATAGGCCAGAGAATGTTACCTTGGAGCTCTTAGGAAGAGCAGCTTCTACTAACTTGCTTCTCTGAGGGAAATTTTCAATGATGATTCAGGCATCGATTGAACCCGATAAAAAGGTTCTCCCTATCAGTAATCAAACGTATCTATCCACTGGGTTAGTTAACTGTCTGAAAGACTTAGGCTGATTCCGCACGGGCCAAAAACAGCGGTGTGAAAACAGTATAAACCCTTTTACGCAGTTTTAAACCCTTTTACACCATTTTCACACTGTTTTCACACTGCTGTTTTTGGCCCATGCGGAATCAGCCTTAGTATCTATTACAGTCGCAGCACTCATATATGTAATCATTGAGAACTAATACATTACATATACCGATATATCACAAGGTGTAGCATTAGCATTCCCATGTCATGTTCATAATAGAGCATTAAATTGTTTATTGGAAGAAAAGCCTGGGTCCTATTTACTTGTGCCTAAAAATGTGAGCGTGTTGGTCAGCTTTTACCTGCGGAAGGAGACCTTTGTGGTCCAATTGCATCTGACAAATGAAAATGTTCAGGCTTCTAGTTTTATCATTTTGGGAGTCTTTGTGTACCTAATACAGAATGTAGGTGATACATCAAGTAGTGTATTTGTCTTTGCATTGCATTTTAATGTTCTCTGATTCATGTAGGATTGATTTAATATTTGTATGTGTGTAAGTATAATGACTGCAGTTTTCCATAAAGTCTTTTTACCCTGCCTTTTATACGTATTTGACATGTGTTGAATCATCCAGAAGGCTGGTTAAACAGGTGCCAATCCATTAAAATGTCACAATGTGTTGACTTCAGTACATTATAAAAATTACAGTATACCCTGTAGCCTAATTTGCAAGTATTTATGCTGAAAATGGGAAGGTAAATTACAGCAAGTAGATTTCAGGCATTAGAAGGTATTAAGGAGGTAAAACATCAGAGAGCTCTTCTGACTGGCTTAAGTATATTAAATCCTTTTCTAGTTTGAATTGATTGTATGTCTTTTAATTTTACTTCTTTATATCATCAGGATGCAAGAGAACAAATGTTCACATAAGTAATAAATTTGAGTGAAGAATTCCCCAAGGCATTCTCATCTTACTTGGCAGTTTTTCACACTAAAAAAAACCTAAATACCTCCACTCAGGCTTAAAGAGTTACCAGCAACTAAAACTGTAAATGTTTTAAGTCTCCCTTGAGAGTACCTTTTGTACCTGGTCATCTGGATAGGGCTTGTAAATGCCATTTTTGTAAACCCTGAATTCACCCTAGCAGAAAGCTATATTCATTGTATAATTTTTTTTGCCAGCCACTGTTACAATACTATAACTATCCAGTGGAAAATAAGTAGCAGCTAGGGCTTTTCATATATACCTAATAGTCAACATAGCCGTATTTACAGATTCTTAAATGCCCAGATTGAGACGATGGACAGACTAGGACGTTTTTCTGCATAATTGAAGGACTTTCTCACAGGTTTGCAGAAAAATCTGAAAATAAGGGAGAAATGGAGCAGGAGGAGTTAAATCCCCGCAAAGAGATGAGGGTTATCTGTGCATGTGCAAATAGTGCACCTCTGTTGGAGTTGCTGCCTAATGGTAGTAGCAATTATGCTACAGGTAGTGTTACTGGACAGACAGGAGAGGCTTGTTTCCTTCAGACAGCAGTGTCTCTACCTATCCTGCCAATCTTGGAGGTGGCCTTGCAATGCAGTGTCAAGATGGATGCCATCCCTGCATTGACTCAGAGTTACCACTAAGGCAGAAGCCTGCCAGGGCAGAGATCTCCTGCCAGCATTTACTTGCAAATAGCCTTGACCATGACACACCTGTCCCCGTGAGACAAAGAGTATGCTAAATAATTTCATCAAGGTTTCCTTTCAAGACTAATCCCATCTTCTTTTTTCCTGACTAACCACTTCAAAGGACCACCTTCATTTGCACTGGCATTATCCCAGAGCTGTTGTTGCATCAGTTCCACCCCCAAATTTAATTGTGCGCAGGTGCTCCCTGGGCTTAGAACATTAAGTCCAAGTGTCCTCTTGTTCTTCCCTCTGTCCTGGGAAGATTGGGTCACTTAACATAGCTGGAGGACCCATTTCCCTCTATAACTAGCATGTCCACCCAGCACAAGGTGTTCAATATTTTCCTGGACATCTCTCTGTCTGATTAATACTGACCCCAGTGTTGCTTCCTACCCCACCTCTTTTGGAGCTCAACCCAGGTTGTTGAACTCTGCTTATCAAACCAATCCTCTTCTAGAACAAGTAATTATCGCCTTATACCTTGAAAATCCCAGTCTATTCCACATCTTTTACCACTTTATATATCCCAGGAATGTGTGATTTCTGTCTGCTTTGATTATTTGTGTGATTGTACATTTATTTTACTTCTTAATAAAACCTGTTAAACTTTTACTCCAGATTCCTGCAAATTTCTTGAAGAAACCACTTTTGTAAAATGTTGGTGGAAAAGAACTCACATAGTTATCCAGCCTCTCATTAAGCCTTCACTCATTCTCTGCTCTAAATGGGGCAGACCCCAGCATTTTGGGTAACAGATTAAAGGACAAGAGGGAGTGGGTGGCCAGAGTGGCAGGGGGTCAGTGGATGGGAGGCAGAGGAGCAGGGCAGGAGGGGGAGGTGCTGATACCCCCGATCATGTGATCTGAGCAGGCAGGAAAGAGCCACTGTTTCCCCACCCCCACTGGAGGCATGGCAAAGGAATCTGAAAGAGCAGGCATATGGTAGTGGTGCTTTTACTGAGAAGGCTGGCAAATGGCTGGTCTGGCAGATAAAGGAAGCAAGGATGGGTGGGTGGGCAGGCAAAGTAGCAAGGGGGGGTGGGCAGATTGCTGAGGAAAGGGAGGAGTTGATTGGGATGCCAGACTGGAAAAAAGGGGCATCGGTTAGAGCAGTGGTTCTCAACCTTCCTAATGCTGCAACCCTTCAATACAGTTCCTCATGTTGTGGTGACCCCCAACCATAAAATTATTTTCGTTGCTACTTCATAACTGATTTTGCTACTGTTTCCAATGGTCTTAGGCAACCCCTGCGAAAGGGTCGTTCGACCCCCCCCAAGGGGTCATGACCCACAGGTTGAGAACCACTGGGTTAGAGCAAGGAGTGGGGGGACAACTCTTGAGCAGCAGTGGTGTAGGAGGTTAAGAGCTCGTGTATCTAATCTGGAGGAACCGGTTTTGATTCCCAGCTCTGCCGCCTGAGCTGAGGAGGCTTATCTGGGGAATTCAGATTAGCCTGTACACTCCCATACACACTAGCTGGGTGACCTTGGGCTAGTCACAACTTCTCGGAGCTCTCTCAGCCCCACCTACCTCACAGGGTGTTTGTTGTGAGGGGGGTAGGGCAAGGAGGCTGTAAGCCCCTTTGAGTCTCCTGCAGGAGAGAAAGGGGGGTATAAATCCAAACTCTTCTTCTTCTTAATGGTGGAGGAGAAGTGAGTTATGAAAGGGAAAAGATGGGAGAGGAGCAGATGGTAGTGGGAGGAAAAGATAATAAAAGGTGGTTAAGGGCAGGTATCAGAAGCCAGAGGATGAAGCAGGGTGAGTAAGTGGTAGTTAGGTTGGACATGCCAATACTATTTCGTATCGCTTTCGTAATTGCCCTTTACGTGGAATTTTGCTGAGCTCTCACAATAGTGGTTGTAGTCTATGAGTGATAGCCACGTTGGTTCTTTTTTAACCAGGTTTGCTGTGTCTCCATCTTTTCAGCTTCACTGAAGTGTTGTACCTTCTTGCAAAAGGAATTTCTATAAAATGTTGAGGCTTGCTTATCTTTAGATATTGGTACATGACACTGCAGACAGAGGTGGGGAAAGGGGAAACATAGGAAGGGGTTTTTTTTCTTTTTTCCCTTGACATATTTATGTTTTTGAAACTTTCTCAGCAGGAAAACCATTTTTCACACGAAACCCATCTGAGCTGAAAGGGAAGTTCATTCACACCAAACTGAGGAAAAGCAGCAGGGGGTTTGGCTTCACTGTCGTCGGAGGGGACGAACCGGATGAGTTTCTTCAGATAAAGAGTTTGGTTCTTGACGGCCCTGCTGCTCTAGATGGCAAAATGGAAACAGGTAAATTGATGGTTCTGGGGACAAAATCGCTATTCTGTTTCCCGTGCATAATGTTAGTCATACTGAAGTATTGCAGCCTATCTGGTCCACTGAGTGGCTACTTCAGGTAAGAAGTGGGTAGTAAGAACACGTATTTTTGTTTATTAATTTTGCTCAAAATTAGCTGCCTTTCTTTGCTAGAGAGCTCAAGGCACCTATATATTGTCTAGCTTTGTTCCAAGCTGACTTTCACCCCATGGCCTCAGCTCAAGGATGGGAGGTTGTAGACACTGATTTCTTCCTTGATCTGCTTTTCCGCAGAGTCACTCCTCTCTCTCCCCGGCGCACACACCCTCCTCTGGATCAGCAGGCAGAAAGAATAAGGAAGTTCTCTTTGGTCTAGCTTGTATTGAGTTTAATTAGCTCAGGGCCTGCAATGGGACTCCTTCATTTCTGTCCTATCCATGGTTGTTGGGTTTTCAGCTCCTCATTGACTAGGTCAGGGCTAGGGAACCTGCGGCTCTCCAGATGTTCAGGAACTACAATTCCCATCAGCCTCTGTCAGCATGGCCAATTGGCCATGCTGGTAGGGGCTGATGGGAATTGTAGTTCCTTGGTGGGGGGGGGGGGGGGTGGGGGGGGGGGGGGGTGGGGGGGGGGGGGGGTGGGGGGGGGGGGGGGTGGGGGGGGGGGGGGGTGGGGGGGGGGGGGGGTGGGGGGGGGGGGGGGTGGGGGGGGGGGGGGGTGGGGGGGGGGGGGGGTGGGGGGGGGGGGGGGTGGGGGGGGGGGGGGGTGGGGGGGGGGGGGGGTGGGGGGGGGGGGGGGTGGGGGGGGGGGGGGGTGGGGGGGGGGGGGGGTGGGGGGGGGGGGGGGTGGGGGGGGGGGGGGGTGGGGGGGGGGGGGGGTGGGGGGGGGGGGGGGTGGGGGGGGGGGGGGGTGGGGGGGGGGGGGGGTGGGGGGGGGGGGGGGTGGGGGGGGGGGGGGGTGGGGGGGGGGGGGGGTGGGGGGGGGGGGGGGTGGGGGGGGGGGGGGGTGGGGGGGGGGGGGGGTGGGGGGGGGGGGGGGTGGGGGGGGGGGGGGGTGGGGGGGGGGGGGGGTGGGGGGGGGGGGGGGTGGGGGGGGGGGGGGGTGGGGGGGGGGGGGGGTGGGGGGGGGGGGGGGTGGGGGGGGGGGGGGGTGGGGGGGGGGGGGGGTGGGGGGGGGGGGGGGTGGGGGGGGGGGGGGGTGGGGGGGGGGGGGGGTGGGGGGGGGGGGGGGTGGGGGGGGGGGGGGGTGGGGGGGGGGGGGGGTGGGGGGGGGGGGGGGTGGGGGGGGGGGGGGGTGGGGGGGGGGGGGGGTGGGGGGGGGGGGGGGTGGGGGGGGGGGGGGGTGGGGGGGGGGGGGGGTGGGGGGGGGGGGGGGTGGGGGGGGGGGGGGGTGGGGGGGGGGGGGGGTGGGGGGGGGGGGGGGTGGGGGGGGGGGGGGGTGGGGGGGGGGGGGGGTGGGGGGGGGGGGGGGTGGGGGGGGGGGGGGGTGGGGGGGGGGGGGGGTGGGGGGGGGGGGGGGTGGGGGGGGGGGGGGGTGGGGGGGGGGGGGGGTGGGGGGGGGGGGGGGTGGGGGGGGGGGGGGGTGGGGGGGGGGGGGGGTGGGGGGGGGGGGGGGTGGGGGGGGGGGGGGGTGGGGGGGGGGGGGGGTGGGGGGGGGGGGGGGTGGGGGGGGGGGGGGGTGGGGGGGGGGGGGGGTGGGGGGGGGGGGGGGTGGGGGGGGGGGGGGGTGGGGGGGGGGGGGGGTGGGGGGGGGGGGGGGTGGGGGGGGGGGGGGGTGGGGGGGGGGGGGGGTGGGGGGGGGGGGGGGTGGGGGGGGGGGGGGGTGGGGGGGGGGGGGGGTGGGGGGGGGGGGGGGTGGGGGGGGGGGGGGGTGGGGGGGGGGGGGGGTGGGGGGGGGGGGGGGTGGGGGGGGGGGGGGGTGGGGGGGGGGGGGGGTGGGGGGGGGGGGGGGTGGGGGGGGGGGGGGGTGGGGGGGGGGGGGGGTGGGGGGGGGGGGGGGTGGGGGGGGGGGGGGGTGGGGGGGGGGGGGGGTGGGGGGGGGGGGGGGTGGGGGGGGGGGGGGGTGGGGGGGGGGGGGGGTGGGGGGGGGGGGGGGTGGGGGGGGGGGGGGGTGGGGGGGGGGGGGGGTGGGGGGGGGGGGGGGTGGGGGGGGGGGGGGGTGGGGGGGGGGGGGGGTGGGGGGGGGGGGGGGTGGGGGGGGGGGGGGGTGGGGGGGGGGGGGGGTGGGGGGGGGGGGGGGTGGGGGGGGGGGGGGGTGGGGGGGGGGGGGGGTGGGGGGGGGGGGGGGTGGGGGGGGGGGGGGGTGGGGGGGGGGGGGGGTGGGGGGGGGGGGGGGTGGGGGGGGGGGGGGGTGGGGGGGGGGGGGGGTGGGGGGGGGGGGGGGTGGGGGGGGGGGGGGGTGGGGGGGGGGGGGGGTGGGGGGGGGGGGGGGTGGGGGGGGGGGGGGGTGGGGGGGGGGGGGGGTGGGGGGGGGGGGGGGTGGGGGGGGGGGGGGGTGGGGGGGGGGGGGGGTGGGGGGGGGGGGGGGTGGGGGGGGGGGGGGGTGGGGGGGGGGGGGGGTGGGGGGGGGGGGGGGTGGGGGGGGGGGGGGGTGGGGGGGGGGGGGGGTGGGGGGGGGGGGGGGTGGGGGGGGGGGGGGGTGGGGGGGGGGGGGGGTGGGGGGGGGGGGGGGTGGGGGGGGGGGGGGGTGGGGGGGGGGGGGGGTGGGGGGGGGGGGGGGTGGGGGGGGGGGGGGGTGGGGGGGGGGGGGGGTGGGGGGGGGGGGGGGTGGGGGGGGGGGGGGGTGGGGGGGGGGGGGGGTGGGGGGGGGGGGGGGTGGGGGGGGGGGGGGGTGGGGGGGGGGGGGGGTGGGGGGGGGGGGGGGTGGGGGGGGGGGGGGGTGGGGGGGGGGGGGGGTGGGGGGGGGGGGGGGTGGGGGGGGGGGGGGGTGGGGGGGGGGGGGGGTGGGGGGGGGGGGGGGTGGGGGGGGGGGGGGGTGGGGGGGGGGGGGGGTGGGGGGGGGGGGGGGTGGGGGGGGGGGGGGGTGGGGGGGGGGGGGGGTGGGGGGGGGGGGGGGTGGGGGGGGGGGGGGGTGGGGGGGGGGGGGGGTGGGGGGGGGGGGGGGTGGGGGGGGGGGGGGGTGGGGGGGGGGGGGGGTGGGGGGGGGGGGGGGTGGGGGGGGGGGGGGGTGGGGGGGGGGGGGGGTGGGGGGGGGGGGGGGTGGGGGGGGGGGGGGGTGGGGGGGGGGGGGGGTGGGGGGGGGGGGGGGTGGGGGGGGGGGGGGGTGGGGGGGGGGGGGGGTGGGGGGGGGGGGGGGTGGGGGGGGGGGGGGGTGGGGGGGGGGGGGGGTGGGGGGGGGGGGGGGTGGGGGGGGGGGGGGGTGGGGGGGGGGGGGGGTGGGGGGGGGGGGGGGTGGGGGGGGGGGGGGGTGGGGGGGGGGGGGGGTGGGGGGGGGGGGGGGTGGGGGGGGGGGGGGGTGGGGGGGGGGGGGGGTGGGGGGGGGGGGGGGTGGGGGGGGGGGGGGGTGGGGGGGGGGGGGGGTGGGGGGGGGGGGGGGTGGGGGGGGGGGGGGGTGGGGGGGGGGGGGGGTGGGGGGGGGGGGGGGTGGGGGGGGGGGGGGGTGGGGGGGGGGGGGGGTGGGGGGGGGGGGGGGTGGGGGGGGGGGGGGGTGGGGGGGGGGGGGGGTGGGGGGGGGGGGGGGTGGGGGGGGGGGGGGGTGGGGGGGGGGGGGGGTGGGGGGGGGGGGGGGTGGGGGGGGGGGGGGGTGGGGGGGGGGGGGGGTGGGGGGGGGGGGGGGTGGGGGGGGGGGGGGGTGGGGGGGGGGGGGGGTGGGGGGGGGGGGGGGTGGGGGGGGGGGGGGGTGGGGGGGGGGGGGGGTGGGGGGGGGGGGGGGTGGGGGGGGGGGGGGGTGGGGGGGGGGGGGGGTGGGGGGGGGGGGGGGTGGGGGGGGGGGGGGGTGGGGGGGGGGGGGGGTGGGGGGGGGGGGGGGTGGGGGGGGGGGGGGGTGGGGGGGGGGGGGGGTGGGGGGGGGGGGGGGTGGGGGGGGGGGGGGGTGGGGGGGGGGGGGGGTGGGGGGGGGGGGGGGTGGGGGGGGGGGGGGGTGGGGGGGGGGGGGGGTGGGGGGGGGGGGGGGTGGGGGGGGGGGGGGGTGGGGGGGGGGGGGGGTGGGGGGGGGGGGGGGTGGGGGGGGGGGGGGGTGGGGGGGGGGGGGGGTGGGGGGGGGGGGGGGTGGGGGGGGGGGGGGGTGGGGGGGGGGGGGGGTGGGGGGGGGGGGGGGTGGGGGGGGGGGGGGGTGGGGGGGGGGGGGGGTGGGGGGGGGGGGGGGTGGGGGGGGGGGGGGGTGGGGGGGGGGGGGGGTGGGGGGGGGGGGGGGTGGGGGGGGGGGGGGGTGGGGGGGGGGGGGGGTGGGGGGGGGGGGGGGTGGGGGGGGGGGGGGGTGGGGGGGGGGGGGGGTGGGGGGGGGGGGGGGTGGGGGGGGGGGGGGGTGGGGGGGGGGGGGGGTGGGGGGGGGGGGGGGTGGGGGGGGGGGGGGGTGGGGGGGGGGGGGGGTGGGGGGGGGGGGGGGTGGGGGGGGGGGGGGGTGGGGGGGGGGGGGGGTGGGGGGGGGGGGGGGTGGGGGGGGGGGGGGGTGGGGGGGGGGGGGGGTGGGGGGGGGGGGGGGTGGGGGGGGGGGGGGGTGGGGGGGGGGGGGGGTGGGGGGGGGGGGGGGTGGGGGGGGGGGGGGGTGGGGGGGGGGGGGGGTGGGGGGGGGGGGGGGTGGGGGGGGGGGGGGGTGGGGGGGGGGGGGGGTGGGGGGGGGGGGGGGTGGGGGGGGGGGGGGGTGGGGGGGGGGGGGGGTGGGGGGGGGGGGGGGTGGGGGGGGGGGGGGGTGGGGGGGGGGGGGGGTGGGGGGGGGGGGGGGTGGGGGGGGGGGGGGGTGGGGGGGGGGGGGGGTGGGGGGGGGGGGGGGTGGGGGGGGGGGGGGGTGGGGGGGGGGGGGGGTGGGGGGGGGGGGGGGTGGGGGGGGGGGGGGGTGGGGGGGGGGGGGGGTGGGGGGGGGGGGGGGTGGGGGGGGGGGGGGGTGGGGGGGGGGGGGGGTGGGGGGGGGGGGGGGTGGGGGGGGGGGGGGGTGGGGGGGGGGGGGGGTGGGGGGGGGGGGGGGTGGGGGGGGGGGGGGGTGGGGGGGGGGGGGGGTGGGGGGGGGGGGGGGTGGGGGGGGGGGGGGGTGGGGGGGGGGGGGGGTGGGGGGGGGGGGGGGTGGGGGGGGGGGGGGGTGGGGGGGGGGGGGGGTGGGGGGGGGGGGGGGTGGGGGGGGGGGGGGGTGGGGGGGGGGGGGGGTGGGGGGGGGGGGGGGTGGGGGGGGGGGGGGGTGGGGGGGGGGGGGGGTGGGGGGGGGGGGGGGTGGGGGGGGGGGGGGGTGGGGGGGGGGGGGGGTGGGGGGGGGGGGGGGTGGGGGGGGGGGGGGGTGGGGGGGGGGGGGGGTGGGGGGGGGGGGGGGTGGGGGGGGGGGGGGGTGGGGGGGGGGGGGGGTGGGGGGGGGGGGGGGTGGGGGGGGGGGGGGGTGGGGGGGGGGGGGGGTGGGGGGGGGGGGGGGTGGGGGGGGGGGGGGGTGGGGGGGGGGGGGGGTGGGGGGGGGGGGGGGTGGGGGGGGGGGGGGGTGGGGGGGGGGGGGGGTGGGGGGGGGGGGGGGTGGGGGGGGGGGGGGGTGGGGGGGGGGGGGGGTGGGGGGGGGGGGGGGTGGGGGGGGGGGGGGGTGGGGGGGGGGGGGGGTGGGGGGGGGGGGGGGTGGGGGGGGGGGGGGGTGGGGGGGGGGGGGGGTGGGGGGGGGGGGGGGTGGGGGGGGGGGGGGGTGGGGGGGGGGGGGGGTGGGGGGGGGGGGGGGTGGGGGGGGGGGGGGGTGGGGGGGGGGGGGGGTGGGGGGGGGGGGGGGTGGGGGGGGGGGGGGGTGGGGGGGGGGGGGGGTGGGGGGGGGGGGGGGTGGGGGGGGGGGGGGGTGGGGGGGGGGGGGGGTGGGGGGGGGGGGGGGTGGGGGGGGGGGGGGGTGGGGGGGGGGGGGGGTGGGGGGGGGGGGGGGTGGGGGGGGGGGGGGGTGGGGGGGGGGGGGGGTGGGGGGGGGGGGGGGTGGGGGGGGGGGGGGGTGGGGGGGGGGGGGGGTGGGGGGGGGGGGGGGTGGGGGGGGGGGGGGGTGGGGGGGGGGGGGGGTGGGGGGGGGGGGGGGTGGGGGGGGGGGGGGGTGGGGGGGGGGGGGGGTGGGGGGGGGGGGGGGTGGGGGGGGGGGGGGGTGGGGGGGGGGGGGGGTGGGGGGGGGGGGGGGTGGGGGGGGGGGGGGGTGGGGGGGGGGGGGGGTGGGGGGGGGGGGGGGTGGGGGGGGGGGGGGGTGGGGGGGGGGGGGGGTGGGGGGGGGGGGGGGTGGGGGGGGGGGGGGGTGGGGGGGGGGGGGGGTGGGGGGGGGGGGGGGTGGGGGGGGGGGGGGGTGGGGGGGGGGGGGGGTGGGGGGGGGGGGGGGTGGGGGGGGGGGGGGGTGGGGGGGGGGGGGGGTGGGGGGGGGGGGGGGTGGGGGGGGGGGGGGGTGGGGGGGGGGGGGGGTGGGGGGGGGGGGGGGTGGGGGGGGGGGGGGGTGGGGGGGGGGGGGGGTGGGGGGGGGGGGGGGTGGGGGGGGGGGGGGGTGGGGGGGGGGGGGGGTGGGGGGGGGGGGGGGTGGGGGGGGGGGGGGGTGGGGGGGGGGGGGGGTGGGGGGGGGGGGGGGTGGGGGGGGGGGGGGGTGGGGGGGGGGGGGGGTGGGGGGGGGGGGGGGTGGGGGGGGGGGGGGGTGGGGGGGGGGGGGGGTGGGGGGGGGGGGGGGTGGGGGGGGGGGGGGGTGGGGGGGGGGGGGGGTGGGGGGGGGGGGGGGTGGGGGGGGGGGGGGGTGGGGGGGGGGGGGGGTGGGGGGGGGGGGGGGTGGGGGGGGGGGGGGGTGGGGGGGGGGGGGGGTGGGGGGGGGGGGGGGTGGGGGGGGGGGGGGGTGGGGGGGGGGGGGGGTGGGGGGGGGGGGGGGTGGGGGGGGGGGGGGGTGGGGGGGGGGGGGGGTGGGGGGGGGGGGGGGTGGGGGGGGGGGGGGGTGGGGGGGGGGGGGGGTGGGGGGGGGGGGGGGTGGGGGGGGGGGGGGGTGGGGGGGGGGGGGGGTGGGGGGGGGGGGGGGTGGGGGGGGGGGGGGGTGGGGGGGGGGGGGGGTGGGGGGGGGGGGGGGTGGGGGGGGGGGGGGGTGGGGGGGGGGGGGGGTGGGGGGGGGGGGGGGTGGGGGGGGGGGGGGGTGGGGGGGGGGGGGGGTGGGGGGGGGGGGGGGTGGGGGGGGGGGGGGGTGGGGGGGGGGGGGGGTGGGGGGGGGGGGGGGTGGGGGGGGGGGGGGGTGGGGGGGGGGGGGGGTGGGGGGGGGGGGGGGTGGGGGGGGGGGGGGGTGGGGGGGGGGGGGGGTGGGGGGGGGGGGGGGTGGGGGGGGGGGGGGGTGGGGGGGGGGGGGGGTGGGGGGGGGGGGGGGTGGGGGGGGGGGGGGGTGGGGGGGGGGGGGGGTGGGGGGGGGGGGGGGTGGGGGGGGGGGGGGGTGGGGGGGGGGGGGGGTGGGGGGGGGGGGGGGTGGGGGGGGGGGGGGGTGGGGGGGGGGGGGGGTGGGGGGGGGGGGGGGTGGGGGGGGGGGGGGGTGGGGGGGGGGGGGGGTGGGGGGGGGGGGGGGTGGGGGGGGGGGGGGGTGGGGGGGGGGGGGGGTGGGGGGGGGGGGGGGTGGGGGGGGGGGGGGGTGGGGGGGGGGGGGGGTGGGGGGGGGGGGGGGTGGGGGGGGGGGGGGGTGGGGGGGGGGGGGGGTGGGGGGGGGGGGGGGTGGGGGGGGGGGGGGGTGGGGGGGGGGGGGGGTGGGGGGGGGGGGGGGTGGGGGGGGGGGGGGGTGGGGGGGGGGGGGGGTGGGGGGGGGGGGGGGTGGGGGGGGGGGGGGGTGGGGGGGGGGGGGGGTGGGGGGGGGGGGGGGTGGGGGGGGGGGGGGGTGGGGGGGGGGGGGGGTGGGGGGGGGGGGGGGTGGGGGGGGGGGGGGGTGGGGGGGGGGGGGGGTGGGGGGGGGGGGGGGTGGGGGGGGGGGGGGGTGGGGGGGGGGGGGGGTGGGGGGGGGGGGGGGTGGGGGGGGGGGGGGGTGGGGGGGGGGGGGGGTGGGGGGGGGGGGGGGTGGGGGGGGGGGGGGGTGGGGGGGGGGGGGGGTGGGGGGGGGGGGGGGTGGGGGGGGGGGGGGGTGGGGGGGGGGGGGGGTGGGGGGGGGGGGGGGTGGGGGGGGGGGGGGGTGGGGGGGGGGGGGGGTGGGGGGGGGGGGGGGTGGGGGGGGGGGGGGGTGGGGGGGGGGGGGGGTGGGGGGGGGGGGGGGTGGGGGGGGGGGGGGGTGGGGGGGGGGGGGGGTGGGGGGGGGGGGGGGTGGGGGGGGGGGGGGGTGGGGGGGGGGGGGGGTGGGGGGGGGGGGGGGTGGGGGGGGGGGGGGGTGGGGGGGGGGGGGGGTGGGGGGGGGGGGGGGTGGGGGGGGGGGGGGGTGGGGGGGGGGGGGGGTGGGGGGGGGGGGGGGTGGGGGGGGGGGGGGGTGGGGGGGGGGGGGGGTGGGGGGGGGGGGGGGTGGGGGGGGGGGGGGGTGGGGGGGGGGGGGGGTGGGGGGGGGGGGGGGTGGGGGGGGGGGGGGGTGGGGGGGGGGGGGGGTGGGGGGGGGGGGGGGTGGGGGGGGGGGGGGGTGGGGGGGGGGGGGGGTGGGGGGGGGGGGGGGTGGGGGGGGGGGGGGGTGGGGGGGGGGGGGGGTGGGGGGGGGGGGGGGTGGGGGGGGGGGGGGGTGGGGGGGGGGGGGGGTGGGGGGGGGGGGGGGTGGGGGGGGGGGGGGGTGGGGGGGGGGGGGGGTGGGGGGGGGGGGGGGTGGGGGGGGGGGGGGGTGGGGGGGGGGGGGGGTGGGGGGGGGGG
Organism: Sphaerodactylus townsendi; assembly: GCF_021028975.2. Taxonomy (NCBI): domain Eukaryota; kingdom Metazoa; phylum Chordata; class Lepidosauria; order Squamata; family Sphaerodactylidae; genus Sphaerodactylus; species Sphaerodactylus townsendi. The sequence continues at coordinate 30,887,952 of NC_059427.1, read as the reverse complement.
GGGGTGGGGGGGGGGGGGGGTGGGGGGGGGGGGGGGTGGGGGGGGGGGGGGGTGGGGGGGGGGGGGGGTGGGGGGGGGGGGGGGTGGGGGGGGGGGGGGGTGGGGGGGGGGGGGGGTGGGGGGGGGGGGGGGTGGGGGGGGGGGGGGGTGGGGGGGGGGGGGGGTGGGGGGGGGGGGGGGTGGGGGGGGGGGGGGGTGGGGGGGGGGGGGGGTGGGGGGGGGGGGGGGTGGGGGGGGGGGGGGGTGGGGGGGGGGGGGGGTGGGGGGGGGGGGGGGTGGGGGGGGGGGGGGGTGGGGGGGGGGGGGGGTGGGGGGGGGGGGGGGTGGGGGGGGGGGGGGGTGGGGGGGGGGGGGGGTGGGGGGGGGGGGGGGTGGGGGGGGGGGGGGGTGGGGGGGGGGGGGGGTGGGGGGGGGGGGGGGTGGGGGGGGGGGGGGGTGGGGGGGGGGGGGGGTGGGGGGGGGGGGGGGTGGGGGGGGGGGGGGGTGGGGGGGGGGGGGGGTGGGGGGGGGGGGGGGTGGGGGGGGGGGGGGGTGGGGGGGGGGGGGGGTGGGGGGGGGGGGGGGTGGGGGGGGGGGGGGGTGGGGGGGGGGGGGGGTGGGGGGGGGGGGGGGTGGGGGGGGGGGGGGGTGGGGGGGGGGGGGGGTGGGGGGGGGGGGGGGTGGGGGGGGGGGGGGGTGGGGGGGGGGGGGGGTGGGGGGGGGGGGGGGTGGGGGGGGGGGGGGGTGGGGGGGGGGGGGGGTGGGGGGGGGGGGGGGTGGGGGGGGGGGGGGGTGGGGGGGGGGGGGGGTGGGGGGGGGGGGGGGTGGGGGGGGGGGGGGGTGGGGGGGGGGGGGGGTGGGGGGGGGGGGGGGTGGGGGGGGGGGGGGGTGGGGGGGGGGGGGGGTGGGGGGGGGGGGGGGTGGGGGGGGGGGGGGGTGGGGGGGGGGGGGGGTGGGGGGGGGGGGGGGTGGGGGGGGGGGGGGGTGGGGGGGGGGGGGGGTGGGGGGGGGGGGGGGTGGGGGGGGGGGGGGGTGGGGGGGGGGGGGGGTGGGGGGGGGGGGGGGTGGGGGGGGGGGGGGGTGGGGGGGGGGGGGGGTGGGGGGGGGGGGGGGTGGGGGGGGGGGGGGGTGGGGGGGGGGGGGGGTGGGGGGGGGGGGGGGTGGGGGGGGGGGGGGGTGGGGGGGGGGGGGGGTGGGGGGGGGGGGGGGTGGGGGGGGGGGGGGGTGGGGGGGGGGGGGGGTGGGGGGGGGGGGGGGTGGGGGGGGGGGGGGGTGGGGGGGGGGGGGGGTGGGGGGGGGGGGGGGTGGGGGGGGGGGGGGGTGGGGGGGGGGGGGGGTGGGGGGGGGGGGGGGTGGGGGGGGGGGGGGGTGGGGGGGGGGGGGGGTGGGGGGGGGGGGGGGTGGGGGGGGGGGGGGGTGGGGGGGGGGGGGGGTGGGGGGGGGGGGGGGTGGGGGGGGGGGGGGGTGGGGGGGGGGGGGGGTGGGGGGGGGGGGGGGTGGGGGGGGGGGGGGGTGGGGGGGGGGGGGGGTGGGGGGGGGGGGGGGTGGGGGGGGGGGGGGGTGGGGGGGGGGGGGGGTGGGGGGGGGGGGGGGTGGGGGGGGGGGGGGGTGGGGGGGGGGGGGGGTGGGGGGGGGGGGGGGTGGGGGGGGGGGGGGGTGGGGGGGGGGGGGGGTGGGGGGGGGGGGGGGTGGGGGGGGGGGGACTGCGGCTCTCCAGATGTTCAGGAACTACAATTCCCATCAGCCCCTACCAGCATGGCCAATTGGCCATGCTGACAGAGGCTGATGGGAATTGTAGTTCCTGAACATCTGGAGAGCCGCAGGTTCCCTACCCCTGGTCTAAAAGGATAAGACATATCCAGCCATTTCTAAGCAGCATTATGATATAACAAATAAGTTTATTGCAGTCTGCTGAAGTTTAACCAGTTATTTCTCCTAATTAAGAATTTTTTTTTCAAAGGTGCTTATCCCTGTCCAACCATTTCATATTTTAAATTTAAAAAAAGCTGGTCACTTATAGTCTTCCATGATTCTGAGGTATTTTATAGTGACTTCCATAATGAAGTGATTTACAATCAGTATTTTATTTGGCCTCACTGCCACATACAGATAAGAGACTGGAGGTTGGACAAGTAACATGGTTGGTAAATCATGAACAATAGATTTGTACCTGGGCCCTTGCCCAATATTTTGTCTAGCAGACCACATTGCCTGTGTTGTCATTTGTACAAAATTGTATTCTAGACTTAGGTGCTTTCCTGTTCTGCTGTTCCTCATAAGCCAGATGCTTACTGAAACGGAAGTGTATCACAGTTAATGTTAAATGGACCATTTAGCATACCTCTTATTTTGACATATTCAGTCATTTCCTGGGAAAACATGGAGTAGTCCATGTGTCTATACATGTGTAGTATTTCTAGAAGAAGAGTTATTTTTTGCGACTTGCTTTCTCTACCAAAAGACTTCTCAAAGTGGCTTACCATCCCTTCCTCTCCCCACACCTTGTGAGGTAGCTGGGACCGAGAGAGTTCTGAGAGAACTGTGACTAGCCCAAAGTCACCTAACCGGCTTCATGAGGAGTGGGGAAACAAACCTGGTTCATCGGATGAAAGTCTCCCATTCAATCAGAGGGGTGAGGAACCAAACCTGGTTGTCCAGATTAGAATCTGCCACTCTTAACCATTACACCATGCTAGCTCTATTGCTAACACTCACACAAGGCAAAAGCTGGATTTCCATATGTAAGTTGTGAGACGGAAGTGGCGGTGGGATGCTTTTGTTCAAATATGTTTTAAAAATAAAACAAAAATTCCACCAGGCAATAGGTCTGGGTACTTCTACGGTAGTTCACTGGATTGTCACTTGAAATACACACCTGCATACACACACACACACACACACACACACACACACACACACACACACACACACACACACACACACGCATGAATATATGTGGCTATGTGTATTGTACATACATGTATATATAAACATACACATATATAAAATAGTGTGGGTACACTTGCTGTGTACTTTGCAGAGTGACAACAGCAGATTAATAGGATTTCTGAACTGTCAGAGATAAGAGGAAATCCTGCATAGAAGGTTAACTATAGATATTTGATGTGAAAAGGAGATTGGAACTCTGTCAGTTAGTGCTCACACCTGTTGAGGTTTTAATGTTTCACTGTGTGCTATCTCTGCTTGGCGCTTTTCCCAGACTGGCCTGGCCTGGTGTGTGAATCTGTCTGTCTGAGTGGGCTGGGCCAGAGTTCTCTTGAAGTCTTTCTGTATTTTGATAATCAGTTCTCGCAAAGACTCTGAATGAATCTAGCCATATTAATAAAGACCTTTCTGTTTTCTAAGAAGATTCTATTGTATGGACTCAGTTTGTTACATTTGATAAGGTTCCTGAATATGCTGAGAGGTGCTGAAGCAACAATCTTGAATGTGGAATTTCATTTTTTTTTAACCATTTCTTCCATAGGAGACGTTATTGTCAGCGTGAATGACACGTGTGTGTTGGGCCATACGCATGCTCAAGTTGTGAAAATCTTCCAGTCCATTCCCATTGGTGCCAGTGTGGACCTAGAACTGTGCCGAGGGTATCCTCTGCCTTTTGACCCAGATGACCCTAACACAAGCCTGGTGACATCTGTGGCCATTTTGGATAAAGAACCAATCATTGTGAACGGGCAGGAAAATTACGACTCTCCAGCAAGCCACGGTAGCAAAACTGGTAAAGTAAATGGGACGAAGGAGCCAAGGCCTAGCAGTCCTGCTGAGATTTCTTCAAATGGATCCCATGCCTATCCTAATGACACTGTCTCATTGGCTTCTTCTATAGCAACGCAACCTGAACTCATAACTGTACATATAATTAAAGGACCCATGGGCTTTGGTTTTACTATAGCAGACAGTCCTGGGGGCGGGGGACAGCGAGTGAAGCAAATTGTTGACAGCCCAAGGTGCCGAGGCCTAAAAGAAGGGGATCTTATAGTCGAAGTCAATAAGAAGAACGTGCAGAATCTTACTCACAACCAAGTTGTGGATATGCTGATTGAATGTCCTAAAGGAAGTGAAGTGACATTGCTTGTGCAGCGAGGAGGTAGGTTTGAAGTGTTTTCCTTAGTCTTTATCGCCAGACAATACAATTGCGTTACAAAGGACCTATTTAAATACTATTAGCACAACCGGGCCACGGCAATGGACAACGTCAGTCACCCCGTCTTCCTCAGCTTCAAGTTAAAGAATCCCAACAAAAACGCAGAACAGGAGTATGATTTTATGAACCGTGGACATGAACCGGTGCCTCCGTCCCACCTCACCGACATTCTGGTGGCCTCCATGTCTTGCCTTTTTCTACGTTGGTCTTTTACCAAAAAAGGAAGGTTCTAGAAAGTTGAAAATACAACAGCACTTTCCCACTACATAAAAATCTAAAAAATTCAGAAGGTGACTATTTCATCAGAATATTTTTTTAAAAAAGTATTTCTTTTGATGCATGGGTCTCTAGAATACAACTCTGAGAGTATGCCAGAGTCCAACATTTTGACTTCTGATTCAGTAAATATTTTCAGTAATATGAAACTCCCCAACTATAGGGAGAAATCCATCAGGAAAGGATTTCATAAGCATCACAATTTACCATATGTTAAGAAACATTTAAAAATGTTGAAAGAGGAATGGTTTACAAGTCCAGTGCTGTTTTTTCTTGCATAATGTGCTTTATGCCTCGCACTTGGGTTTTATCTGTTTGTACTAGCACCCTAGGAAAACAAAACGGTATCACTATTAATCTTCTCAGAAATAACATAACAAATGTTGTACAGAGGTTGAGACATTTATTAGAAACGTACTTGACATTTAAACTTCCTCATTATGCATCCTGAACGTAATGAGGTGATCTGATCAGGAACTGGGAGTATCTAGTACTAATAAGAAACTGAAATGATCAGTCAGCTGCTTTTTTATTCAAGAGTTTCATTTTTTACTTTATCTTTGGAACCGTTGCCATTGATCATTGTACTCCTGATTCACAGCAAGGGAATTGCTATGACCTCGCTTCTGTCCTGGCGTTTAACTTTCTGCTTGCACGAAGCAGTTACCTTGACTTTTGGTTTCTAATTACTTCTTTCCTTTTTAATGTCTGATCCCAGTATTGTGTTGGTTGAGGGAGGGGCCAGTGACCCCCTGGGCTCCATCTAGCTTTCTTGCAGCTAGATGGACCCCTTCCACTTCCTCCCCTCCGCTAGGGTGGGCGGGCCAGGTCCAGATGCCAGGCCCTCTACCTCCCCTCCCTTGCATGCCCCCCTCCCCTCTCCCTCCCCTCCCTGAGCAGCAGTGGCGTAGGAGGTTAAGAGCTCGTGTATCTAATCTGGAGGAACCGGGCTTGATTCCCAGCTCTGCCGCTTGATCTGTGGAGGCTTATCTGGGGAATTCAGATTAGCCCGTGCACTCCCACACACGCCAGCTGGGTGACCTGGGGCTAGTCACAGCTTCTCGGAGCTCTCTCAGCCCCACCTACCTCACAGGGTGTTTGTTGTGAGGGGGGATGGGCAAGGAGATTGTAAGCCCCTTTGAGTCTCCTGCAGGAGAGAAAGGGGGGATATAAATCCAAACCCTTCTTCTTCTACTAGGGTGGGTGGGTCCAGATGCTGGGCCCCCTCCCTTGCATGAAACCCCTCCCTCCCCTTCCCTTGCATTCCTTCCCTCCACTCCCCCTCCTTCTGTGAGGGTGAGTGGGCCATTTCCAGATGCTGGGCCCCTTCCCCTCCCCTCCGTCACTCCCCTTCCCTTGCATGGCACCCCTCCCACTCTTTCCACTCCCCCTCCCTCCGCTAGGATGGGTGGGCCATGTCCGGATGCCGGGCCCCTTCCCCTCCCCTCCCTTGCATGCCACTCCTCACTCCTTCCCTTCCTTCCCCTCCCTCCCTCCCCTTCCCTTGCAGATATGAACTGAAGCTGACAGGGAAGGTGATACCAAGCCTGCATGTCTCCAGAATCAGCTGGCACATTCTCACACTCTTCAGTTTCTTGCCAGACAATTTTCCTTTAAAGGATTGCCACAATTCTTTTCCTTACTGCTTTGAACTGATGAGGCTCGTCTTACAAGACCTTTCTGCACTCAGCCATTTACAGCCCCCTCTTGGGAATCTTCCTTCATGAATCCCAGTCTTCCCCTTAAGCCTCAAGTTCGGAAGCAAACCTCTTCTGGCCCTCTCCTTGCTTTCCTATCTTTCCAAGGTCCTTGTTTTCCTGGCTTGTTTTTTCTATCCTCATAGGGCAGGGTTGCCAGTTCTAGCTTAGAAAATACCTGAACATTTGGAAGGTGTAGCCTGAGGAGGGTGGGGCTTGGGGAGGGGAAGGACTACATTGGGTATATTGCCATAGAGCCCGCCTTCCCAAGTGGCCATTGTCTCCAGGTGAACTGATCTCTGTGTCCTGTAATCTCAGGAGATCTCCAGCCACCACCTGGAACTTGGCAACCTGACCATAGGGCCATGGTGGTGAACCTTTGGCACTCCAGATGTTATGCACTACAGCTCTTCTTGAGTCAGCCCCTGCCAGCACGGCCAATTGGCCATGCTGGCAGGGGCTGCTGGGAATTGTAGTCCATAACATCTGGAGTGCCAAAGGTTCGCCACCACTGCCATAGGGTGTCTTCCTAACTTGGTGGTCTGCAAGATAGGCTGCGTATATCCACAGAGCTTCTGCTATTGGTAGTCTCAAGCCTGCTTGTATAATGTCTGTGTACCCTTGTAGTCAGACAGCCTATCACTTGCAACTCTGGTTTGCATGGTAAAGTTGTAAAGGACATGTATAGATGTGTCATAATCCCAGTAATAATGACCCCTCCTTATCCCTTCTATTTTCCATTCTATTTGAAGAGACAGAAACTTTTTATTTGACTACATGGGCATTTCCCCCCACAAGATTGCTCTTGAGAACATTGCGGAAGTTGCCTTATGATGGCCCACCTCTAAAATGTGTGGAAGTGGAAGTATCGAAGAGAGGTTGTGTCGTGGCTGTTTTTAGACATGCAAAGGCTGTGAGTGGAAAAAAGATGTCAGCCTTTTCGTATCTATATCACAGTCTCAATAGAAAGACAAAAAAAGGGAGAGTGACCTTTAGGTACCCAAATATATATGATCTGGCATAGGTCAGTTTTTCACAAATGGAATATATTTACAACATCTCCCGTGTCTGAATGACTTTCGGTTATTTTCTAGATTCCTTTCAGTAGCCTTTACTTACCCTTGCAGTGGCCGGATGAATCGGGGCAGATTTTTGTTACCACTTGGCAGATGCAGTTCTCACACAGAGCTGTAAAAAACGGTTCCTCTTCTACACAACTAAAATTGCAGGAACCCTGTTTGCCTTTGTCTGAAGGAGGTAGCTTTGACTCTTGAAAGCTCACAATCCGGAATTCTTCTTCATCTCTAAGGTACGACTGAACTCGAATCTGTTCCCATCTACTGAAGACTGACACAGGTTCCATCTGAAACTGTTCTCCTTTGTGCCTGTGTACTATTGTTGCACCTGATCCTTTAGGTCTCAGATCACAGTGGCCTTTTTTTCTTCTTCGAGGAATGTGTTTTGTCTCCCAAAATCTGTTCGTGAACTTTTTGTGTCTGCTGACAGAGGTGTCTCTGACGGTTGCCTGTCTCTCCTCCTCCCTCTGGCGTCCGCTGGAGAAAGTGCTGAGGAGAAGTCTTGCCATCAGGCATTTGTTTTATTAACATGTTATTTGCTTCGCTGCTGCTGCTGCGGTAGTGAGCCTGATATCCTGAGTCTTGCAAAGGATTTGTCGGTCGCTGTTATTAATTAGACAGAAAAAAATAATCACAACAAGTTGTGTCAGCTTCTGTGAAAACCAAACTCACTCTCAACCGGTGGCGTACTCTTTACAGTGACGCCTAACTATTAACATTCGAGACACATAGCCAGGGAGAGAAAGAAAGCCTGTTAAATATTTACCACAATGTATCTTCATCTGAAACTCTGACTTCCGATAATTGGATCACTGGTGCCAACAGAACCTTACAGCTAGGTTAAGGAACGTGGAGATGGAGAATGATGGGGAGATCTTATCAGGGGGGAAAATTCAGCATGAGGCAGTTTGGCCTATGAAATAAAACCCTGCAGACCTGCATCGTTTTCATGTTTGGTGTTTTATCGCTTGCACACATAATCAGACCCGATTCTGTTGCAAGAGGTGCAGCAAGCTCCTTAAGAAGGGGTGCACCGCCGGGGGGGGGGGTGCTGCAGGGCGGCACGGGGGGCGGGAAAAAACACACTGCACACTGGGCGCAGTTTGGCCCAGCTACGCCTCTGTATTGGATAGTTAGGAACAAATAATTATTTTTGGTTTCTATGATTGGAAATGGTAATATTATTATTGAATGCAATTGTTATCGATAAAAAAAATAAAGTAAAATAAAAATGGCCATCAAGCCAATGGCATGACATAACTTCTAGACAAACCCTGATGATGATGTCTTACTTCTCTAGGAATTACCAGAAACTCAGCTGGAAATACCATAGAGTTTCCAGTGACCCCTAAGGAGGAAAAAACAGTATTGTTGTCTGTCTTCTCTAGGGTGGTGGAAACTCTGTGGTTTTACGTCTTTACTGGCTGTTTGAACTCTACCAAAGAAAAGCTTACCTATTCTGTTAAGTGTTTGTGATGAAGAAGATATGTCATGCCACTCTTCTGCTAAAGCAAAGGGGAGAGGAATCAGGTTCTAAAGACGACTGCAGCATGTTAGCCATGTGATTCCCATCGTAACATACATTTGGGTAAACCAACAGTTTAATAAGAAGAGTCAAGGGATTCTGTTCCATGCACTATCCCCGGATTTGGATACGCCATGAGGAAAAACGTAAGATGTCTTTCAGGTCCTAAACATGAAAACAGCTCTTGCCAAGTTCCTGCTTCAGTGAGAGAACTGTTGTAGGCTTGAGTTGCTAAAGAGCCTGACAATTTTTAGAAGCAATATAAAAAAAAAAAACGTTCAGGGGAAAAATGCTTATTGTTCTGAACCCACCTCTGAAGCGTCTGTTTGGAGTTCTAAACTGCTCCCTATAAGTTTCTTACCAGGACATCAAGATGTCAGAGGTGCCCTGAAAATCACTTTCTCAAGGCTCTTTCGTACCCTGAGTGCTTAAAAAAGCACTGCTTAAAGAACAAGGATAGGGCAAATAGAAGAAGAAGAGGAAGAGTTTGGATTTATATCCACCCCTTCTCTCCTGCAGGAGACTCAAAGGGGTTTACAATCTCCTTGCCCTTCCCCCCTCACAACAAACACCCTGTGAGGTAGGTGGGGCTGAGAGAGCTCCGAGAAGCTGTGACTAGCCCCAGGTCACCCAGCTGGCGTGTGTGGGAGTGCACAGGCTAATCTGAATTCCCCAGATAAGCCTCCACATCTCAGGCGGCAGAGCTGAGAATCAAACCTGGTTCCTCCAGATTAGGTACACGAGTTCTTAACCTCCTAGACACAGATAAGCACACACACATCCACACACACACCCTGGCTGCCATATCCCACTGCCCCTACGGTGCATTTAACTAGGATTTGGGAAGAGCGTAAGAGGAGATGCTTTTCCAACTTAAATTACAATCCAGACTAGGGAAAAGCTCCAGGTCATAATGAATGCCTTTGTAATGAATGCATGCATTACTAAGCCCAGGGAAATACACATTTCCATTTGCACCACCTGAACATCAGCATAGTCTGAACACGTTCCGTGATTTGTTTCAGTCAGGTTTTCATGTTTGCGAGCCTGAGTAGCACCGTAGGAATAGCGACTTGATATGGGAAGTGCCTTGTGTTCTTTCTTTAAATTACTGTATGGGTTTCCTGATTCTGTTACTCTGATGCCTGTCTTCCCCATATTGCCTTTTGACACTCTTTCCTAGCTTCGCACTCGTTGCGAATGTGACAGCCCCTGCCTTCTCCACAAGTGGGAATTTACTTCTTCTTTCTCTGACTTTCGCACCATATGGCATTCCCAGCAGATCTTGAGTTTTCATGAAATCTCATCGCAAAACACCTCTGTTCTCCTTGGCCTGTCTTGTGCACACACAACAGACACATTCACAGTCTTCAGTGAAAAGAAGCAAGATTCTGCTGCGGGAGGCTTTTATGTTACAGAGTGCTACAAAGCTGACAAATATTTTGGAGCTGCTCCCCAAAACTAGTTATTTTTTCACTGGAAGACACTGTATTTCATAACACATGTCAGATGGTGTACGTGGAAAAGACTTCCTGGTTAGGAATTTGGCATGTTTGAAGCAAGACCTGAACATCTAGCTCAGGGGACTGCAACCTGCAGCTCTCCAGATATTCATGGACTACAAATCCCATCAGCCCCTGCCAGCACGGCCAATTGTAGTCCATGAACATCTGGAGAGCTGCAGGTTGCAGACCCCTGATCTAGCTTCTCCTATGCAGCAGGTAACCCAGTGGTGGGATTCAGCAGGTTCGCACCACATTATTATCAGAGCTGATTGCTCACCCTACATGCTTTATGAGGGTCCTTGCCTACCATTACCATCTCTTTTGTGCAGGTTAAAAGGAATTTGTGAGTGTGGCGCTAACATGCTCCTAGCAGCATGTTTGTCTCAATGAAAAGGGGCAGCTGTTTAAAACATTTTTAAATTCTGCCAATATTTAACAGCATTGAACAGCATTGGCAAAAAAAAATGTTCATCCCATGGTGCATTATTGCCATTTGTATGCATATGACAAACTGGGTTCTAGTCCACAAAACATGAGATAGAAATAGCCATCTTGTTTGTCTTGAAAGGGTCACTACACTCTTTGTTTTTGTTGCAAACAACTGACAGGCAACTCCTCTGAAACAATTATTCATTTGGAAGTTTTCAGATACTTTCCTGAACTTGTAAGGTTAGTACGATGAGATGCTGGGGAGGTACCGTGTTTCCCCGAAAATAAGACAGTGTCATATATTAATTTTTGCTCCCAAAGATGCGCTATGTCTTATTTTCAGGGGATATCTTATTTTTCCGTTCCATAGCTGCATCCTCTGGTGTTCTGTTTGACAGGCATGCTTCCAAACAAAAATTTTGCTATGTCTTACTTTTGGGGGATGCCTTATATTTCGCACTTCAGCAAAACCTCCACTGTGTCTTATTTTTACGGGATGTCTCATATTCAGGGAAACAGGGTAGTTGTAGAAAATTAGGCAAGTAGTCAATTAGTACAATTGAGATAGCAACATTATTTTAGCTCATGGGGTATAAGGAGGAAGTGTACTCACCACCATTTGCTTAACACAGTTGTCATGCAGGCAACATGTGCAGAACTCAGGAATGTAACAGCTGGGTGGTTATGGCAGCATTTATTAGTTAAAAGTCGCTGAGAAATTGAAAGGGATTTTTGTTTGAAAAATTGATCAGAAGTTTTCCACATATCCTTGAGAGCAAGAAAAAGAGGGGCTGCAAGTGAGCCTTTGTCTGTTGGTAAAGCAAGTGCTGTTGAATAAACCCTACTTAGTCAGCGATGAATTTGAGGTGGGTACCTGTTGCTCTAATCTGGATAGCCCAGGCTAGTTCTATCTTGTCGCCCTTTAAACCTTAAGTGGTTTTAATGTGGCACAGTGTTTCCAAGGTTAAAGCTCATAGGATCAGATACATCTGATGAAGTCTGTTCCAGTCCATGATAGCCTACGCCATAATTAATTGAATAGTCATTAGGGAACTGTATTGTTACTCCTGGTATTTAGCAATCAGGATGATCTAGTTTCAATAAAGTAATCACTACAGCTGTGAAATTCTGCTAATAGGGTCTTCCGTATTGCTTTGCATTTTTTTTTTAAAAGTGTGGCCCGTGTTTATTGTTCAGAATGTTAATCTTGTGCGAACGCTGCGAGCTTTTTTCTGTGTGCTGCTGTTTCATATCAGATGTGATGTGATATAACACAAGGTGGCACAGCAGAACCTTATATTGTGCATTAAACAAGGCCGATTTAACTAGAGATGAGCTCCTCCGTTCTCCCAGCCGCTTCTCCCATGCAGTAAATCAAGCAGGCATCGGATTATTTCAGCTGTAAGATCAGCTGTATTTTATTCTGGCTTGCTAAAAGCACATATCCCTGCCATGCTGACTGCAAGTGACTTCAGGGCGTAATTTGGGGAAGCATGAAATACCGAGACCACACCTGAGCCCAGGCAATAGAGCTGCCGCTCGGTGATTAAGCATCCCCATAATCGGTCAGCCCCCATAGGATGAATGATAGGCCTACAGCTCAAGGAGTCAGTTTTGATGGTTGGTCTTGTTGAACCCTTGGTTTAAGGACTTCTTCTCCAAAAGCTGGTTCAAATTCTGCTGACGTTTGTTGGCCCAGTAAATCTCTATTGGTTTGTGGATGCGTTCTTGTGTTTGAGATTGGCTTTGCAATATTTAAAGATGTGGCTATTCTCAGCCTTTGGCTTTTACTGGCAGCTGTAACAGCATTATCTCGATATCTTGGTCTCTGTCCCATCGTTGAGTAGAATTACTGGGCAGCTGTAAGGCACAGTCAGGCAACCCAAACAAGGCTGCTCAATGGCCACATTGCAGGCTGTTTTGCTTTGGCATGGGAGTTGCCACACACGAAGAGCAAGGGTGTAGCACCATTGGGATCCACTATTGCCCAGGTCTGGGGAGTCTGAAAATTCTGGAGGAGTGACATTATTAACTAGAACTCCTCAGGCCCAGCCTAGTCAGTACCAGCAGTGGTTGGTGCTGTGCTGCATAGATTCACAGCCTTGTACTCAGATTTAGAGATGAGCGCAAGGGGCTGCTAGATGTACATACAATGCTGCCCTTGCTGTGTAGTAGAAGCCACTGCCAGCCTTTTTAAGTGGAGCCAGCTTTCAGGGCAAAAGGAATTAGAGCGGTAACAGAGCCAAACATTGATAGAACCCAGTTTTGATCCAGGAGGTTCACTGTAACCCGCTCAAGTTTTTCAGGATCTCTACAAATGTGGCATGTACTGCTCACCCTCTTTCCCAAAGCACTTCCCCAGCTGAGTTCCACATACTTGGAAGGAATGTTAGTGAGAAAGGGGCAGACAGGAGACCCAAGGACAGACTCAGGTAGTGACTGGAAGGTTGACAGGCAGCTGAGAGCCAGTAGGATCCCCAGGAAGCAACCCTTCTAGAATAGGAAATGTATAGAATTTGGTGTGTGGTAGTTCTGAAATCTGGCGTGTGAATGCTTCCACTGGGGCACTTGTGTCCTAGTAGGGAACCTTCCTTTGGAAATCATCTTTGTAGAACCAATACAGGTGTCACTTTCAATCTATTTCAATCACATCCCTAAGTATATGTGTTGATTTCAAAGCCGCTTATGTTTCATGTTGACATTCATTAAGCAGACTTGTTTTGTTTATTGCTATAGTTCAACTTTATCCCGGAGATTTGACGCATATTGCAAAAATGAAAAAAAAAGTTTTCATCAAACTTAAAAATGACGACAATTTCTGCTTCATAGTGATAGCTTCATGTGAAGTTTTGTTTTAGACATTCTGCAGAATGACATCTGTGTTCCATTTTTTTCAGGATACTTGAATTTGCAATTGAGTCAACTATAGGAAGGAGCCAAGCTTTCTATGGGTTCTTCTCTTGGCTGTTGATCGTCCTCATTTTTGGTGGACTAACAGAGAAATACTCAGCAGGTCAGAGAAATACTCAGCAGGAACTTCGGTCAGTTCAGAGAGAAAGTAGGCTTACTGTCAGAAAAGTATTCTTGAGGTTGTGCTAGAATCCAACCATATTCATGCCCTTGTGATAGGAAACACCAAAGGCTGTTTCACAGATTTTTCTGCAATAAACCTATTTTCGTTTTGGGGAGATGGGATGGGACAAGTATGTGTAGTATATCTCGTCTAATGCACATAAATGAGTATGTTGTTGTGCGTAAATGCACCATAGTCTCCTGGACTTGCATATTCATGGCAAAGGAAAACACCTGAACTTTAGAAGCACTGGTGTACACACTTCTGAAAAAGATTTTCGAAAGTGGCCTTGTTGGATACATAATCCATTTTTGGAAACAAACATTTCTGCAAGCACTGTCTCTCTCCCTCTCTCCCACTTATGTATTTTTAAAGCTTGTAAATTTTAACTTCCATAAAGTCCTTGAACTGGGGCTTTTATTATTCTGACCTTTTATTAAGATTTTTGCAGACACCATTGTATGCAGAGTTACTTGTGTCCTCCTGCCCTCCCCTTTCAAACAACATTATTGGACATTAGTGTTAATTATTAAACGCTCCTTGTTTTGTACTTGGAAGAGAAACATATTTATGGGCATTTTTCTGAGTAACAAGAAACTTGTGTCTGGCTTCTCCCTGCCACATAACGAGATATTTGTATTCTTGTTCCAATATTCTGTCTGCAGTCAGATGGATACCTCTCCCCCCCACCACCACTTTAAAAAAAATTGTCTCTTATACCAAAGCCCCAGGGAACATTACCAGGCATCCTTTATCTCAGCAAATGGCCCATGTTGTGACATTCCTCACAACTCTGCTTTGTGACTCATTTTGAAATTTTGATTTGGAAATCCATAGGTGCTTATGCTCTGACTGCCACAGCCTTGCTTGTCAATGAGTAAATGGTTCTAGGAGATTCATATAAGATGAAGGCCATGTAGCCCGCTGGTTAAGCGGCATGATTGCTTTACATTGCAGTACTAAACGGAATTTGCCCCCTTCTTAAAGGTAAAGTTAAAGTTTCCCCTTCAGTCGTGTTCGACCCTGGGGTACCACTGCAAGCAGTGATTTCATAGGCAAGCCGTTTTTGTGGGGTAGTTTGCCATTGCTTTCCCTGGCTATTCTTCACGCCCTTGCTATGAGCTAGATCAGCGGTGGCGAACCTATGGCACAGGTGCCAGAGGTGGCACTAAGAGCCCTTTCTGTGGGCACATGTGCACCGAGTTCGTCATGTGGAGGGCGGAAAATCACCCACACAAACACACACACACATATCTAGGCTAGCCTGGGCACGATCCTTTACCTGGGAGTAAGCTCGGTTGCTGGCAATGGGGCTTGCTTCTGAGTAAACCCTCCTAGGGTTGTGATTTACCCATTCGAAGTGTAGCACGGTTGCTTCACCAAGCTTGCTCCAGAGTAATGCGTATAAATTTAAGAAATAAATAAATAAATAAATAAAATAAACCATTTTTTCTAAACTAAAACCTCAATATTCAGGTTAAATTGCTGTGTTGGCACTTTGCGATCAATAAGTGGGTTTTGGGTTGCAATTTGGGCACTCGGTCTCAAAAAGGTTCGCCATCACTGAGCTAGATACTCATTTACCGACCAAGGAATGGCTGGCTGGCTGAGTTGACCATGAGCCAACTGCCGGGATATCTGACTCGCAGGGGGCTCGAACTCCTGACCATGTGAGTGGCAGTTCAAGCACTTAACCACTATGCCACATGGCTCCTGCCCCTTTCTTAGCCCAATGGAATCAATAGACTTAAAATAACGTAGCTGTTCTTGTGCGCATGAAGTGCTGTCAAGTCACAGCAGACTTATGGCGACCCCAGCAAGGGGCTTTCAAGGCAAGCAAGAAGCAGACGCGGCTTGCCGTTGTCTTCCTCTGCAGAGTCTACCTTGGAGGTCTTCCTTCCAACAGCTGACCCTGCTTAGCTCCTGAGATCTGGTGAGAGGGGTCTGTGATGTGCTTCCTTCCCTCATATAACTGTTCTTAGGGCTGCTGCACTCTTAGGTTATTATGTTGGCTGGTCTCTCTGAAGTTAATACGTTGGCTCATCTCATAGCTGCTGCTGTGATTCATGGCTCTATAGATTGGCCATCTAGTTTCAAAACAAAAAAAGATTATTTCCTGCTAATACAACAGGGTGAATGTTTTGCAAAGCCAATTTATTAGCTCTAGCAGCCCTCTCATGGACAGGATTTCACAATGTAATAAAATTAAACCCATTATACAACAGGAAACCATTTTGCAAAAATTGCTTAATTTTTCTCTGGTTCCGATGTGTCATTTAATAGTTAGAAGAAGCTTGTACACACATGCAGCTTTAAGGACTATTGAGGAATGAGAAGAGCTTTTTGGTACAGACACCCATGATAATCTCAGTGGTAATTAGTATAATTGAGATGCTTCATTTCCCTCAGTTTAGACTTGTCTCTGTTCAAATGCATTAATACTTTAACAGGTAGAAAAGGGAAATGATTCTTGAGTATAAATTCCCTTCTGCATGAAATGTTATTCTTGTCTTTCATTAAAAGAGACAACTATCATACTCCAGATATAAAGCATCTTTTTTAATAAGTTTGTGGCTTCCTGCCCAATAGAAGGTGCTGCATTTTTTAATCATAAACTCATCACTACTACAGGATTCTAGTAGCCGAGGAGGCTAATGGACACTCAGACGATTGCTAACAATTATGCAGTACATGAGATTGCCACATAAAATGTCATCTGGGTTGAGTTCCTCTCATCTCCTGTGTATGACGACATATCGTGCCATTGCATAATGGGTTGAGTCCAATCCACTTTTCCTCTGGTGGAAAGGAGGTGGAATTTACCACTAAGAAGGCTAAGTTGGAAATCATAGGGAATAGGGACCGTCTCAAGGAGGGGAACTGGCAAAAAGCATGGCTGGATCCAACCCTCACCACTGGCAAACAGTGATATGAGTGATAAAAAAACAACAACGCATAATGACATAATACAGAATAAGTATATACATTATAGAATAAGTGGTACGGTATAGAGAACAAGTCAACTTAACCCCTGTTCACATGTTGCAGTGACCACATATACAATATACAGTTCACATGTTGCAGTGACCCTAACCCTTTCCTTGCACTCGGAGGTTTCCTGAGCCTCAAAAAGCTGATCCTGGAGTTTCTGAGCCCCAGGCGGCATTCATTGAAAATTCTGGGGGGAAGAATTAGGACTAATAAAAGGAAACACTTCTTCACGCAACGTGTGATTGGTGTTTGGAATATGCTGCCACAGGAGGTGGTGATGGCCACTAACCTGGATAGCTTTAAGAGGGGCTTGGACAGATTTATGGAGGAGAAGTCGATTTATGGCTACCAATCTTGATCCTCCTTGATCTGAGATTGCAAATGCCTTAGCAGACCAGGTGCCCAGGAGCAGCAGCAGCAGAAGGCCATTGCTTTCACCTGCACGTGAGCTCCCAAAGGCACCTGGTGGACCACTGCGAGTAGCAGAATGCTGGACTAGATGGACTCTGGTCTGATCCAGCAGGCTAGTTCTTATGTTCTTATGTTCACTTTGACAAAAAGGAAAGCTGTAAACCATTTGTTCCTCTTCCTTTAGTGGTGGCATGCAGGGGAGGGAGGGGGGAGGGGCCCCAGCATCTGGACATGGCCCACCCACCCTAGCAGAGGGGGAGGGAGGGGTGCCATGCAAGGGAAGAGAGGGGAGGGAGGGATGGCATGCAAGGGAGGGGAGGGAGGTACCGTGTTTCCCCGAATATAAGACAGTGTCTTATATTAATTTTTGCTCCCAAAGATGCGCTATGTCTTATTTTCAGGGGATGTCTTATTTTTCTGTGTTCTGTTCGTCAGGCATGCTTCCAAACAAAAACTTTGCTATGTCTTACTTTCGGGGGATGCCTTATATTTTGCACTTCAGCAAAACCTCTACTATGTCTTATTTTGGGGGGATGTCTTATATTCAGGGAAACGAGGGGTACTTTACATCTGTTGTTTTGTTAAAGAAAAGAGCTTTCAACCATGTTCACTTCGGCCGAAATGAAACTGTTGTTGCAGATTGTCCATCACATGCTGGAAGCTGTTACACATACGTTGGAAAATGCACAACACCAAGATTTTACTATAGCGCCGCACATGAAGAAAAAAAGTCAGCATCACGCTGAAACGGCAGATTGGTTAGCATGTGTGTTCACTGTAACTTGTGAACGGGGTATTAGCCACATACTGGTTTGTCAGTATTGCTATGTAAGACGGAATTTGAACTGTTGCTACATGAGAACATCTAGTTCGTACAATGTCTTCATTCTGCTATTCCTCAGGCATTTTGCCCTGTGTTCTTCCTAGTACTTTTTACAATCTTGCTCTTAACTGCCTTGCCCTTTTCCTCCTGTGAACCATACCTTGTCACCTGAGATTTCTTACTATCATTATTTACTCCTCACTGGCGGAACGTCTTGTGATGCTCTTGCTACGGACTAAAATCCATCAACTCTTAAAACATTTTTATAAAATTCTCAGGTGCCAGTCAGCCCTCGGGAGGATATAAAAGACAAATATAGGCCCATATGCTAAGTTACAACAGCAAATACTCGGTAAGCTTAGCAGGACGGTTCAAATGATGAAGAAATTTAACCACACATCTGTATTCAATTTGATAAAGGAGGGGCATTATATAAGATTCTCTGATCTTAGAGTTGGCCAGTCTTCCTCATGTCATTTCTTGATAAACAGTGTATTTGCTAAAAGAAATGGTGATGGTAGATAAGTATGGTTCACTCTTCCTCCAGTAATCATTCATTTGTCATTATGACCTACCTCCATATGTTGATGCAATCTTTCTTGGAAACCTCTATCCACTTCCTTATTGATAATGAAATAGTGATATGCAAAACCTACTCTCTTTTTTAAGACTGTCTATCATTCACAGGTGTCAAACTCGCGGCCCTCCAGATGTTTTGGACCCAGCTGGCAGGGGATGATAGGAGCTGTAGTCCATAACATCTGGAGGGCCGCGAGTTTGACACCTACGGATGCTCAAGGCTTACGGGTGCTAACTCTCCTGCTATTCCTTTCTTTCATGGGTTTGGCTAAGTCAAATCCCATTCTTGATCGTGGTGGTCCTTTGTGTGTTCCATGAATACCTAGATTCAGGCCGTATAGATAATACTCTCCTGAGAGACATCAAATGACCATGTGAGCATTTCCAAACTTCACCGTCGTTTTCAACAGCGCAGGAGAAATCTTCTTTTGTGGTTTCCGTCTGACTGCTGGTAGACATTTTGTACTGTCCTACGTTCTTTGGGCAAAAATTCATAATGCGGTTTGCAGCACATTTATTTCCTGGCTGGGCCCTTGACAGCTGGGAACTAGTAAATACGCTGTGATTTTTTAAACAGGCACATTTGCAAAAGGAAATATTTTCCTGGGAATTCATTGTGGGTTGTATATTTGTCTGGATGTAAACCACCCATGCCATATGTATTTATTGCATAGGAATAATGTCCATTTGTTTCTTTTGATAAAAAGTCAAATGACTGCTCGCTATGCAGCAGACTCTGGCACAGAGCAGAACCTTCACTAGAGTCACGGGCCTCCCAAGCCTTTCCAAGCAGTAGCTTCTGTCTGCTTTCCACCATGTTCTTGGCTATATGCAGTCCTTTCTGGATGCTAGCAGCTGGAATTAATGACAGACATTGAGGGAAAGGTTTATTCTTGTTTATTGCGTTTTAACATTTAATAACCCCGGTGCCATAAATTAATCCCTGATTTCATTTTAAAAATGCAACAGGCTTCCTCTTGTATCTTGCATTTTATGAATTCATTCGGGAGCAACCCATTGTGAAGACGGTGCTGTGAGCATTCATGGTGCAAACGTACGTGACACACAGGCCATGAACATTTCAGAGGTTTTACAGAAGCTGAGGCGGTACATTCTGGATATGATCTGAAAAATTACAGTTGGCAAAGAAGGCACTTTTTAAATCTAGAGCATATTCAAATCAGGTTCAGAAGAAGAAGAAGAGTTTGGATTTATACCCAACTTTCTCTTCTGTAAGGAGACTCAAAGAGGCTTGCAAACTCCTTTCCCTTCCTCTCCTCACAATAGACACTTCGGCGGATTCCACATGGGCCAAAAACAGCGGTGTGAAAATGGTATGAAAACAGAGTAAAATGGTTTAAAAGGGTGTAATCAGGTTTACACCGTTTTCACACCGCAGTTTTTGACCCATGCAGAATCCGCCTTTGTGAGGTAGGTGGGATGAGAGAGTTCCAAAGAACTGTGACTTGCCCAAGGTCATCCAGCAGGAATGTAGGAGTGCGGAAACACATCTGGTTCACCAGATAAGACTCTGCCGCTCATGTAGAAGAGTGGGGAATCAAACCTGGTTCTCCAGATTAGAGTCCACCTGCTCTTAACCATTATACCATTCTGGCTTTCTAACCACCGCATCCTCTAAGTCACAGATATATCCAACTTTTTAAAAACGGTGAACAGAGCGAGGGTGGTATTGGGTTATTTAGTGAACCCACCCTAGCTGTGTTCACCACTTACAGTGAAAGTACATTCAGTTCATATATAGCAGTGGTGGCGAACCTATGGTACGGGTGCCAGAGGTGGCACTCAGAGCCCTCTCTGTGGGCACGAGCAAATAGAGTCCCCCCCCCACACACACACACATCTAGGCTGGCCTGGGCCGTTGGGCTCAATTATTAGCATTAAAGCTAAGACCTAGATTTGGGGAAGCAGTGTAGGTAACCCTGTTAAGTCCTGGTAAACCCCACTGATTTTCATGCGAAGAACTTAAGCGCGATCCTTTACCGGGGAGTAAACTCGGTTGCTGGCAATGGGGCTTGCTTCTGAGTAAACCCTCCTAGGGTCGTGATTCACCCGTTGGAAGAGTTGCACGGTTGCTTCAAAGCAAAGCCACCAACTATCACTAAGCTTACTCCCGAGTAATGCACGCCTTGGAGCCAACCGTTTTTCCTAAACTTAAACCTCAATATTCGGGTTAGATTGCCGTGTTGGCACTTTGCGATAAATAAGTGGGTTTTGCAATTTGGGCACTCGGTCTCGAAAAGGTTCACCACCACTGATATATAGCAATATATGTACAGTTGCACATATAGTTGAAATGGCATATTCATCCAGGTACTGGTCCCTGGCTTCATTTGTAAAGTGAATGCATACGGGCTGTTTCTTACAAACGTATGCAAGCACTTATATTGCATTTTTTCCATTGTAACATGTGAACAGGACTCTCAGTTGAGTTAGGCCAGGGGTAGGGAACCTGCGGCTCGAGAGCCGCATGCGGCTCTTCTGCCCTTGCACTGTGGCTCCACCGCCGGCCCCATCCTTGCCTGCCCTGCAGGCAGCCGGGCGGGCACACCAACAGCCCACGGTTGGCTGGTCCGCGCTGCGGGCTTCCCCTCTCCCCCCCGTTGGAGCAGGGCGGGTGCTTTCCTGGCGGCCAGCGAGGCCGAGCCACCGGCTTCATCCTTGCCCGCCCTGCAAGCAGCAGGGCGGGGGCATCCATGCGCTTTTCAGAATGAGTGGAGTAAAAGGTAAAAAACCCCTATATATATATATATAGTGTTATGTTTATTTTAAATGTCAAAAATTATTTGCGGCTCCAAGTGTTTTCTTTTCCCGTGGGAAACGGGTCCAAATGGCTCTTTGAGTGTTAAAGGTTCCCTACCCCTGAGTTAGGCTGTGGTAACTCGAATTGCAGCTCATCTTGGACGCTTTGGAAGTAGCCACAAAAACAGGTTGCTCCCCTGTAGATTAGCCTGTAAAGGCAAAAAAAAAGGGTCCTGAAGACCTGGATCATTTCCCACATTGCTTCAGGCTGCCCTACAAATAGCCAACAGTTCAATGTGTTTATTGTGGGGATGAACAGATCCCCTCAGTTCCATGCTGCCGGTATTCTGCAGGCACATTGCGCTGCAGGTTTTACTCTATTTGCCTCAGGGCAGGAGAATACCATTTTGAAAAGCTGACACTGGATTTTGTGCAATTAAAAAGTCTCCCCCTCTTTTGACATATCTGTGGATTAAAAACAAAACTAACGCTCTTCCCTGAATGAAAAACATTTTGTTTATTTTATTTCTTGTTTTCTATCCACAGAAGTGTAACAGTGCTCTTGTTCAATATAAAACTGAAATTAAAACACACCCTTCTATACTAACCCGTTTCTGGCCCCCCAAATTGTTTGGTTTTATTTTCCCTTTATTTTATTTGTTAATATATTTTTTATTTCTATGGTAAACAGACAAATTGTGTGCTCATCTGTTATTCCGTTTATGGATTGGTTTTGTTTTTATGTGGCATAAGTCTTGTGCAACGTGAAGGCAAAATGAAATCTTCAAAAACGGTCGCGTTGTTTGAAACTTTTTTTATGTTAAATTATTTTATTTTAATTTCTTCTTTTCTGGAGATAAAACTGGAAATAAACTTTATCGGGTTCTACTATTATGAATTCTATTCTGGAATATTTATAGTAATCTACAAAATCTATGCAAAAATTCAGCATGGTATGATATTATAAGCATCACTAGTTAATTGCCGTCGTTTTCCTCAAATGCTAGGTTTTGTTTCTCTGAAACCATGGTATAGTAAAGGACACAAAACCAAAGTTAATTATCTGTATATCTAATGGCAAATGGGATTCCATCTGCAGATACCTAAAACCATAGATTGAGACCATGCTCTAAACTGATTTTTCCACAAACATAGGGTATGCTGCAGGTGTAAACTCCCCTCAAACTAACAAAATTTAAACTCCCCCTAATTTAGTGGTTGAGCTGGTGGCTGCTGCTGTATAGCTCCAGACAAGTCTCAGCTGTCATGGCTGAGGACTTCGGGAGCTGCTGTGGGTCTATCTGTTGTGCCACAGATGCTGGGAATGGTTCTGTGGCTGGCCACAGTGGCAATTGATGCTGGAAAACGTCCCAGGACCATCTGCCACGGCAGAGCACTCTGGAGCCACTCTGGGCCTGGGTGGGGGGTACTCTGGGAGCACTCTGGGAGCTGCTCTAGGCCCAACTGACATGGTAAAGCACTCTGGGAGCTGCTCTAGGCTAAGGTGACCAGACGTCCTGCTTTTGGCGGGACAGTCCCGCCTTAAACCAATCTGTCCCGCGTGGTTTTTTAACTGTCCTGATTTTGCCTTCTGGGGCACTCCCCTTTTCCCGTCCTGTCACAGGGCAGGAAACAGGGGAACGCCCCAGAAGGCAGTGCAGCAGCCTCCCGCACTGCCGCACTGCGTTCTGGGGCGCTCCCGTTTCCCGCTCTGTCACAGGGCAGGAAACCGGGGAGCGCCCCAAAAGGCAGTGTACTCCAGCAACCGTGTGCGCACACGCGCACGTGCCCTCCTGTCCTGGTTTAAAAAGGTGACAATCTGGTCACCTTACTCTAGGCCCAACTGACATGGTAAAGCACTCTGGAAGCTGCTGTGGACCTGGCTGCAGAGCACTGTAGGGGAAGCCCCAGCTGCAGTGGCAGTGGCAGAGGATACCAGGAGTTGCTCTGGGCTCAGAGCAGCTCTCTGGTACTGATGCTGTCACCGCCAGGCTTTAGGTAGGTGGCGTGGCCTGTAGCCATGATGTGTGGGAGAGATGGGATTTTCCTTCTTTGACTCTTGCAGGCCTCCCCCTTCTCTGTTCGAATAGCCACATTGACTAGATCTGAGGATACTTAAATTTAGAAACTGGACCTATGAACAGACAAGTTAGATCTTTCTGCAATCTAAAAAGACTTCAGGTTTGCAGAAAAAAAAATCTGAAATCCAAAAAAATTTCATGGGGGAAGGAGGGATATAAATAAAATAAAAATAAATGAAGTCTAGAGCTTTAAGAAACAGATTTCCACAATGGCTATTGCTAGGCAACAACAACAGGCTTCATTTGTGTCAGTAAAAGACAGGGATGTTTTCACCTTTGAGGGAAGACTCATTGGGGCCAGATCAGGAAACCACAAGGCAACTTGATACCAACCAACCTGCATGAGTTACCTAGGCCTGGCTGCTTTTTACTATTCACGAACAGCCGTCTCAGAAACACCTGTGTTGTGTAATGGTTACAGATACATACTTACAGTGGTGGCAAACCTGCAGCTCTCCAGACGTTCATGGACTACAATTCCCATCAGCCCCTGCTAGCATGGTCAATTGGCCATGCTGGCAGGGGCTGATGGGAATTGTTGTCCATGAACATCTGGAGTGCCATAGGTTCACTAGGACCTCAAAGTCTTATTCTTCTAACTGGGTGTCTTTGAGCCAGTTACACATTCTTAACTTAATTTACCTCATGGGCAAAGGAAAATAGTCACTGAGAGCACCTGCATGCCTCCAGGCCAGCTGATGTCCTACCCTCACCCCACCACTGAGTCTGGGTTGAGTCTGACCCACCTAAGCCCTGCACAAATTAGGAGAGGCAGTGCCTAGTCAGCTTGAGCAAGGTGGGTGGTGATGCCCAGTGGTGGGATTCAAATAATTTAACAACCGGTTCTGGTGGTGGTGGTCCAAATAATTTACCAACTGATTTTTTACAAGCACCATTTTAACAACCGGTTTTCTGAAGTGGTGTGAACCTGCTGAATCCCACCACTGGTGACACCTGGCCAAACCCTGTGCAAGGGCCGTACTTTTCTTGGATAGAGGGTGCCAGGACTAGAGAATGATGGGAAACTGAAGATGGGGCGGAGATAAAGGTAAATCAGTTGGTTGATGGCAAGGAGAGAAGGAAACAGGAAAGGAAGAGAAGCTATGGGAGCTTTCAAGGAAGGGAAAGAGTAGGGAAAAGAAGAAAAAGAGTTTGGATTTATATCCCCCCTTTCTCTCCTGTAGGAGACTCAAAGGGGCTTACAAACTCCTTTCCCTTCCCCCTCACAACAAACACTCTGTGAGGTGGGTGGGGCTGAGAGCGCTCAGAAGAACTGTGACTTGCCCAAAGTCACCCAGTTGGCGTGTGTTGGAGTGCACAGGCTAATCTGAATTCCCAGATAAGCCTCCACAGCTCAAGGGGCAGAGCGGGGAATCAAACCCGATTCCTCCAGATTAGAGTATACCTGCTCCCAAGCACTATACCACTGTGGTTTACTTCCAAAGGTGGAGCTACAAGAGGGCAGGGGGGTGCGCGTTGCACTGAGCATGCGCTTGCAAGGGGGGTGTGGCAACAAAAATGTCAGGTTTTTGTATTTTTTAGTGTTTTTCAGTTTTTGGCATGCAGGGGGTGCAGTTTTTAGACTAACAGCACCAAAATTTCAGGGAGTTTTCGGGGGACTCTTCTGATGATACCACCCAAGTTAGGTGAGGTTTGGTTCAGGGGGTCCAAAGTTATGGACTGCCAAAGGGGGTGCCCCCATCCCCCATTGTTTCCAATGGGAGTTAGTAGGAAATGGGGCTACACCTGTTAGAGTCCATAACTTTGGACCCCCTGAACCAAACTTCACCAAACCTGGCTGGTATCAACAAGGATAGTCTCTTAAAGATACCCTGAAATTTTGATGCCGCTAGCCTAAAAACTGCACCCCCTCCTGGCCGAAAACTGAAAAAATGCTAAAAAATACAAAAAAACACAAACGAACGTGTGGGGGCAACAAAACTCAGATTTTGCACCAGGCTCCATTTCCCCTAGCTACGCCTCTGTTCACCCCACAATTCTTTGATGGTTTCTAGCTGTTAATTCTTAAAGCAAGTTCTACCTTTGTTCAGACTTAACACAAAATCATGATTTATTTTGACTAATGTTAGTTTGTAAAATAGGATTTAGCTTCAGATAATCATTCAAAAATCCTGGTTTGCCAGCTTCATCACCTTTCCTCTTTGTCCCAGCAGTGACCTAACTGCTGTCCCTGAATGATTTGCAGCTAGGATGGTGTCAGCATTAAACCATCATGCCATACAGAAGCGTAATTGACTGTGGTTAATAAACTAAAACATGGTTTGGGATCCTAGTTGGACACAACTAATCTTGGCTAGTGGATTGGCTAATGTAAACTTGGTCACACTAACTGTAATTTAGTTTAATTAAACCATGGTTTCACTTAATGTCTATATACCAAACTTCTTTGTGGGCTATTAAAATGATGCCAAACATTACAGCCACCAGCCAATAGGGAAAAGCTGCACAGACCCTCCCCCTCTGACCTGAATGATGCAGATGGGCAGTTGGAGGGGATGAGGGTGTGACTGTGGTCCTTATGGAACCATAGAGATGAGAAGCGGCAAGACTGGAACCAAATTTGCATATTTAGCAAAGGCTCGTGGGTATATTATTGAAATGCTCACCATAACTGCAAAGGACAGTCCAGGCAAGACTGGGTCTGCTAAAAGAACAACCTCCTTGCAGACCAGAGGGTGGGGCTCATGGTCAGGGGGCTCCAATTTTCCTGCTTGGAGGGGGCGAGGGGATCTGTAGAGGCGTAGCCCGGTGCACACTCTGGCTTTTTCGCACCCTTCCATCCCTGTGGCACCCCCGCCCCCCGTGGCCGCCCCCCCCACACACACACACACTTACTTTAGCAAACCGAGCAGGCTGGAGAAGAGGCCTGCCTGTTCCCTTCCAGGCTGCAAACAACCTGGTGGGAACTACATTTCCCAGGGTCTCCTGGGAAATGTAGTTCCCACCAGGCCATTTGCAGCCTGGAAGGGAACACAGGCAGGCCTCTTCTCCAGCCTGCTCCATTTGTTAAAGTAAGTGTCGGGGGGGGGGGGCGTCGCGAGGGGACGCAGGGGGAATTTTCTGCCCCCCACGTGACCCACAGCCGTGCGCCCAGTGCGTAGCACACACACACCGCCCCCTGGTAGCCCCGCCACTGGGACTCTGCCCCCAGCCCCGCCCCCTGGCCTGCACAGAGGTTGGGAGGTGGCCCCACCCCCTTCACCTCCGTGCTTTCAAAAACTCCGGCTTTGGAGGCTGGGGTGGGGCGGGGCTTGGTGGCTGCGGCACACGCCATTTGGTCGTGTGTGAGTGGGGGGGTCCCTTTTGCTCATGTCCCCAGGCAGATATGCCACTGTGCTACAGTTGTCCAGTTACTGCCAGTAAAACGGCCTATCTCATTTTATTTATTCCAAATACTTTCCATGTTTTGCTCTACAACTGTCAGTTATAGCTCAAGAGGATTTGCATGTGCTTGTCGGTATTGCAACAATTAGTCTCGAATAAATGGCTGAATCCCCAATGCTTGTGTTTTTGTGCGTGCACTGGCTTTTTGCCGTCGTGCAGCAATTGTGGGTCCCAGTTCTGTTTCCCTTGTACTTTGAGATTCTCCCTGTTTCCTTCTCTGAGAGCTGCCACGTGGAAGGCCCACTTAGATTGCTTTCTAAATTAAAACTTGAGGCAGCTACAATGCAGACTCCAGTCAAAAGAATGAATGTGCAGGCTCAAGGCAAATAGGAAGCGTTGCTAGGTTGCCGTTAGACAATACTAGTTGTGCCACGTGTATCATGAATCTGAAACAGTGGCATGACTATTTAGGGCAAACAACAAATGGCTCAGTGACTGACTAACAGTGACACAGAACATGTAAAAATGTAACAATATGGTGGGCCGAACAGCTGCACCAGAGTGTAGAAGACATTGCAATTTGACATTAGTCACTGCTTGCTATGCTTTCTCCCTTTATACTTTGGACTTTTTTGACTGTACAAGAATGGCAGCAAACTTGTCCATCTGGGTTCTGGCGATCTGTCAGGTAGCAATGAGTCGATATGGGGTCTTTCTTGTGTCATTACCACAAACCCTTGTATTCCTGCTGCTAGTCCTCATTAATATCACTTGTTCTCCCTCCGAGTAGCGTTGGTTAGGAATGTGTTCCCCCCCCACACACACACACCTTGTTGCATTAAAAGTGTGTCAAAACGAAAAGAGAGCCTAATGTTCCATAAGTGCTTCAGTTAAAAAGAATGTGAGCAGATTTCATATGCTTGTGATCCTTTGCACTTTAATACACAAATATTTCTGTAGCATCGCTTTGGCAATTTGTCCCACTGCCCTTTTCCCTCCAATTTCTGAAGCAATTTCTTTGGAACCCCCTCCTGCTCACCTGAGGGCGCAGTTTTCCTTTATTATTAATCGTTTCCCATAAGCTTGAGTTTTGTCACTAATGGGGATATTATGCTGGGGAAAGTGGTGGCGAGGAAATTCTCTTCCTCTGGTTGACCCCCTCCAGAGAGCCGATGGTGTGCCACAGCTCTCACCGGGCTGGCCTCCAAAAGGCAAAATTCCCTCAAGGCTTTTCCTCCAGAACCTTAAAAAATGATTTCTGATTTGCATTTTTCCTCGCTATTAATTTCTTGGAAATCTCCAACCCCCCCCTCCCCCTTCCTCCGAGCTAGTCATTCATGTCTCTGCATCCCGTTGGCATCTGTGACAAGACCAGAAATTCTTAAATGCTGTGCTCCGTGGAACTACCCGACGCTGGTCTCTTTTGTGTCATATCACACAGCACACTCGGCCCCAAACTTTTGGTTTATTTCGGTTTATTTAAAGGGGAGAATATAAACCGTGTGCCCCCTTTTGTTCTTCCGTTTTGGCTGTGCTTGGCTGAGCATCTCCTTTCAAAGCTGGTGTATGAAAACCTGTCTCTTCAAACAGAAGTCTGTCTGTCTACCCATCTCTCTCTCTCTTTCTCTCTCTCTCTCTCTCTCTCTCTCTCTCTCTCTCTCTCTCTCTCTGTGCTACTGTTCCGATTGGTCTGATACATTTGACAAGCCAGTCGCGTCAAAAGGTAATATCCTTGGCTTAATTGTAAGCTAAGACTCTCTTAATCCAGGGGAGCGTTTGAGATTCCGTCCAAGTGTTCAATTTCCCAGGCCGCTGAGGTCTGTGAATTTCTTTCTCCAGCCTCCAGGCTGCTGCAGAACAAGTCAGCTTAGCTAATGCAGATAGATCTCCCCCCCCCCCCCCCCCGCCCCGCGCACACACACTCCCCCCTTCCTCTTTTTCCCCTCCTGTCTCCACCCCCCCCCCCTTCAACCCTGTGCTTTGGTTCGATATGAACAGACTGGCAACTCCGAAGCTAGAGCAAAAACTGACATAACTCTGCAGATGGCTACATTCGGATGATACACCCAGGGATCTTTTTTTTTTCCTTTTGAGGAAGGTAATGATTTGTGCGCTAATCATTCTTTTTCTTTTCCCCCCTCTTGTTGCCATTTTTCAGGACTGCCAGCTCCAAAGAAGAGTCCCAAGTCGGTAAGCACTTTTCAGCTACCATACCTGTTTGATTATTTTATGCCTGGGGTGCGGGAGGGCGGTTGCTGGAAAATAGAAATAAGAAATCGGGGGAGGCTTGGTATATGCCCGGCATCTTCTCCTTCTTCCCTCGGACCCCACCCCAGACCATTCAGTTTGAAAGTTGCTGGGTACCATTCTGTTGCAGCACTAATTGCTTTGCACGGCTGATGCCGAATGATAAAAGCCGGGAAGGATGCAGTGCAGAAATTGGATGGTTGTGGGGGTGGATGGGATTGGGGGGGGGGGGAAGCTTTGGGGGAGAAAGTGCTTGGATGGGGTTCAGTGGGGTGGCTTCTACATCCCTCCTTCTGAGGGACTGAGCTTCGCCGGCACTTAATGTACCTCAGAAAATGCCATTGTTTCTTTGTTGAATGATTGTGAGGGGGAGGGGCTCCTCTTTTTTTCCCGATCATGTTTGCTGTCATGTTATGTTGTGTTGTGGGTTGTTGGGTGTTTTTTTAAAGATTTTTAGTGCATGGTTTATGGGTGGTGGTGGGTGGGGGGAATAATACAAAATAAATCCCTAAGCTCATTCCTTAACGGGGATGGGATGGGGGAAAACGCCGCCACGATCTGAATGTATCATTCTACTTTCCAGCATTTCACTGCCTGGGCATTGTGAGTGCGAGACAGTTTCTTTTGCTGTGGAGGGCATCCTTTGTTGTTTTAGCTTGGATTTAGCAGCATTATGCTGCAGGTGTGGGGTTTTTTTCCCATCTGCTTTTTAGAGGGGAAGGAAAGGGGGGGGGATTCAGTATTTCCTTGTCCTTGCTAATCTCGTTTCCTTGTGGGAGTGGTTACCTGGTTGACATGTGAGCTAATAGCTTGGAGATTATTGCTAAAAGTATAATTAAAACAGAGGATTTAGCCACCCTGGGGAAAAACCCAAATTAACAAGCTGCGAGCGGGCAAGGAGAAGAGCAATCTGTTTTATAGGGAATTAACTGTCTAGTGGGTGAAAGTTTTTCCATTTGTTTGGGGGGAAAAGGGGGGGAGCTCGTTTCCAGCCAGTTTTCTGAAGGTAAGAATGTGGTTGTTGCAGTAACACAAGATGCCGCAAAACTTCCCTGCCGGTCCATACTGTAGCTGCAGATTTATAAAGCCCCTGCCTTTCTCTGACCCGGTCCAAAGGAAAAGATGAACAGAATTCTCCTCCTGCTTTTGATAACAAGTTTCTCCGCTCGTCCAAAAGGAAAGCCCTGAAATAATTAATGTGTTTCTGCTGGCTTAGGGCCGTGCTGATTAAAGTCACATGACCTCGGGCCTCCACCATTGTCAGTTTGCATTATCGTTGGTGAGGGCGGAGATCACCATTTGCGCTCAGCCTCAAATCCCACAACTGTCAGACCGTGTGGGGTTTATGTCCGTGTCACAGTCCCGGGGGGTGGGGGTGGGGGGCGTTGAACCTTTGGTTCAAATGGGAGCCAGCATCGAAGGGACGCACAGTCCTGTTTGGTGGCTGGAAGAAGAAAAAGGTGTGCGGCAAGAATGGACGAGCAGGTTGCGTCCAGTCAGAGGGGCAAGATGATTTTCCATCTTTTCTCCCTCCTGTTCCCCAGCCAGCTAATTAAATCACATCTGATGAAAGGCTTAGCACGTTTGATTGGGAGGGTGGGTGGGGAAGGCAGCCTTCTCCTTCTGCAATCAAGTTAGAGACAATGTCTCCCACTAATTTGGAGTTGCGGCGCTTCCTTGGGAGCTTTCAAGTCTCCTGCACAAATCCATTTAGAGATAATCCTTCTCTGATGAACAAAGAGCCTGTTTACAAACAGATATCACAAGAGAGCCCCCTTCCCTTCACCCCCTTTTTCACTTTTTTTTCCCCTTCAGCAGAATTCAGTTGATCTCTGGAGACTGTCCCTTGAGCTTGAATCTCTTGGAAGCTACAATGCTGGAAGCCTTTATCTTCCCTCCTCTTTGTCTCCTTCAAAATATTTTGAAGCCCAGTCAGTGTATGTCCTCTTCCAGCAGAGGAAAAATCCCCAGAAAACCTGATTTTATCCTTTGAAAGTACATTGAATGGAACATTTGTGAAGCACATTCCATCATACGGCGTCTTATTTTTGTAATGCAGCAGCTGTTGAATGGGATATAGAGGGTATCATCCTGTTCTCTAGGAAGATGAAGAGGGCTATGACATCCCAAATGTCTCTCTTATTCTAACTGAACACAAAAACGTTACCAGGGTTTTTTTTTCAATATACACTGTACTTTTGTATTTTTAATTAGAAGGCCCATAGAAATAAAGGTTCTGTGCTTGCAACATTGTTAAATATGACAGGAGGTTAAGTGGATTAGAGTAAGCATTCGGCAAACTTGTAGGACCAATCTGAGTGGGTATCTCCCCCCCACTCTCCCCCCCAAATTCAGTTCTTAAAAATGGCATGAAATATTTTCAGCAAGGGTTGATATTTGCCAAAGCCTCATGTTGACAATCTGGTGAGATCATGCAGACATTGGAAATGCCGGGCACCAGCCCTTGAGGTCCCTAGAGTCTACTTACATAGTCTCGTGGTTGTATTTCTTTTTTCTTCCCTTCTTTCAGTTTTTCTCCAAGAGTCCCTTTAAAACACCAATTATTTCTTAATCAATAATAGATTAGCTGCCGTTCCATGAACAGTGTGCAAGCAGCCTTGTGGCGTTAAATATATATATATATAAACCAGGCACGCTTGCAGGCCTCTCCTGATCTTAATGTTTTCTGCAGTCAGAGTTTAATTCATGGACAGCAAGTTTCAACTTCAAAACACCTTCAAAATGCATAAAAACATCAATTAAGAAATACCTCCAAAATACATCAGGGCAAACTGGCCATTTAACAGGAAAATTTTCTAGTGGGCCCTAGGAGTCCACTGGTGGCCATATTGTTGCTGGCTCTGGGGTGGGAAATATGTGGAGATATTTTGGGTGGAGTCTGAGGAGGGGCGGGACTTCAGTTGGGTATAATTCCTCAGAGTCCATCTTCCAAAACAGCCATTTTCTCCAGCTGAACTGATCCCTGTCACCAGGAGATCACTTTGTAATAGCAGAAGATCTCTGGCCACCACCTGGAGGTGGCAACTCTAGGTGGACAGCTGCAAACAGAGCCAGTCCTTATCCCAGCAACTGTGACAGCAGGGCCATTTGGCTCAGATCCTTCAATTACAATGATAATTGGTGTCATTAACTGTGGGAGGAAGCAATGGGTAA
Source organism: Sphaerodactylus townsendi (assembly GCF_021028975.2). NCBI lineage: Eukaryota > Metazoa > Chordata > Lepidosauria > Squamata > Sphaerodactylidae > Sphaerodactylus > Sphaerodactylus townsendi. Next base: position 30,855,816 of record NC_059427.1, on the reverse strand, counting down.
TTAATGCCCATCACTGACGCTCCTAAAGTGGATGACACCTTCATCACTGGCTTGTAGCACCACAGGGACCTCTCAGCATGGGATATTCCAGGGACATTTTGATTTCCCAGTTCACTCTTCTTCCCCATGCCAGTCAAACAATGCAATGTAGCAACTACTGGATAGGGTTGGAAGGCCCAATTTGCATGTTAGCAGTATGTTGTATGAAGTGCAGTGGTTTCTGCCAGTACACCCAACCGTGTGTATGTGTGTGTGTGTGTTTCCATGCTGCTGTTGTGAAGAAATACCCACATCATTCAATTCCAGCCATGTTTAGAACTCACTCCTTACAAAAAGCCTGGTTAGAATTGGCCAGCTTCATGATGCACAGGTTAGACTAGGCCCGTGGTGGCGAACCTTTGGCACTCCAGATGTTATGGACTACAATTCCCATCAGCCCCTGCCAGCATGGCCAATTGTAGGGGCTGATGAGAATTGTAGTCCACAATATCTGGAGTGCCAAAGGTTCGCCACCACTGGACTAGGCTCTGAAGACCCAGATTCAAACTCCAACTCTCCCGCCAAACCTTGCGGAATGACTTTGGGTCGGTTACACACTCTCATTCTAACATTCCTCAGAGAGTTGTTGTGAGGGGAAAAATGGAGGAAAGGAGAAAATGTCAGCCACTCTGAGTCCCCAATGGAGAGAAAAGTAGGATATCAATAAAATAAATAAAATCCTACCCATGTGCTGAGTCAGGTCCCTGTTGTAACTCCCAATGTGTAATTTATTGCATCACTTATCATTTGGAAATTCCTGATTTTTTTTTGTGGAGAGACTTTCCATGCCAGCAATATCCAAAGCTGTTGTGGAGATTTTCTGTGTATCAATTTTCCACATGACAAACCCAGGATGGCAAGTGTGATGGACAGGAGGATGACCTACTCCACCATCCAATCACCTTTCTGAGGGGAGATGGCATATTGGAGGGAAGCGCAGCAAGGATTTATGTCTGCATCAGAGAGAGTGCAGTCATTGTTTTTGGTCTGTCTCAGCAAGAGAGCAGTTTGAAGGGTATCTCTGGTAGTATGGAAGAGTGGTTTAACTCTTCCTCTGGGAGAGAATAAAGTACCCAGTTGTGAAGTCAGTCTCTGGTGATGAGCAGACCTTGTATCATTTCATCTCACTTTTGGGAAATGGCAGGCTAGGGTGGGTGGAATCCTGTGTGTTCAAAAGTATCCAGTCTGTGGGTAGCCTATCCCAATGCTGAAGCCACAGCTGGCTTAAATGTTAAAAAACTGTGGAGGAGGACAGCAGTGGTCCCAGGCAGCCTGGTGGGGCCCGGTCTGCAGGGGCCAGGCCAAGGGACGCTCGGGGGGAGGGGCGCAGCAGGCTCCCAGCCCAGCCAGGCCTGACCCCACCAAGCTGCCCGGGGTCACCACTGCTCTCCTCCACTGGCTGAAGGAGCAGCCAGGCCAGGCAGCTTGGCGGGGTCAGGCCTGGCTGGGCTGGGAGCCTTCTGTGCCCCCCCCGAGCATCCCTTGGCCTGGCCTCTGCAGACCCGGCCCCACCAGACTTCCTGGGGCCACATAGATTACTATGTGGATAGCTTGCCAAGCAAACAAAGGGTGTTCCATAGAAGTACCTCCCTTCAGATCTGAAGCCCTTCACCCCACTATTTCTTTGATTTCAAATGGAGTAGCCAGATTTTTATATTTTCCCCCACTAACAAGTGTCTTCTGACATCAAAACGAGAGAGCGTGATTTTCTATCTTTATGCAGCATACAGGCTGCGTGGTTAAATATTGATGAATATTTGGTGCATTCTATTTTTATTGTATTTCTTTTTACTTAGGTGATTAAATCTAGTTTAATAATTTATGTATTTGAGATGAAAGGAGGGGCGTCTGTTTATTAACGTTGATACTCTTTTTGCGAAATTGTGTCTATAGGTTACATTCCCAACTACTCTGTTTCAAGGGAGTTGCTGGCAGGGCATCCCACAAAGACCCAACTGTCTTTGCTTCCTATAGAATTGAATGGATGAGAAAGAGAACACCACTATTGCTGTTTTAAATTCCCAGCTGCTGTGAATCTGAATGCCAATACTCGTTTGCAGAAATTCCTGCATTGAGCGAAAGAGAGAGGAAACAGATTCTAAGGAAAGAAGCAGGGTGATCCATGGGCTGATAGTCTTTAACATTGGGGTTTTTTTAAAAAAAAATTAAATGTATTTTCAGTGCCTAGACAGCTGGAATGAAGAAGGTGGTTTTCCTGTGAAAACTTTGCTACTCCTTCCTTTATTAAATTCCTCTGGTCTCTGCTACATTTATCAGGTTGAAGGTGGCCTTGGTTTGAATTTCATTATCAGTCTAAATGCATGCACTGGAACATCTAATAGGATGACCCAGCCCTCAACTGCCCTCTTGCCATTGTGAGGTGCTTGGCTAGGCTTTTCCTCTCTAGATGACAGCATGTTCCCAATCCATCAGAGCATTAGGCAAGTGCTTCTTTAGCCTTATAAGTTGAGTGAACCCATTTCATGGTTTAAGGTTGAATCTTGGTCTTTGAATCTCAGATGTTACTGAAGTACACGAAACAGAACTGAAACTCTTGTACAGTTTGTTTAATGTTTCTGCAGCGCTGCAAGCTGTACATTTATAGATCATCAATATGAAATGGTCCTTTTCCATCCACATCAGCCAGTCCCACTGGTGTCCATAGTGTTGGTTACTTTGAAGTTCCTTCTGTCTTCTAGAGAATTTGTGCAGGATGCAGTTTTATTTTCTGGCAAAAAATCTAAATAGATACCATTCCTTTCTAATAGAGAGGGTAAAGTTTTACCCTTGGGGATGCTTATAAGACATGAAGTAGAATACTGCCCCTAGGATTGGGTAGCTCAGCCTTCATAGACAGCCTTCATAGACCCCATGAGGAAACTCATTCCAATTCTATGCACACATAGAGTGATCCTAAACAGGTCTACTCGGCTTCCTACTCCGGTTTATTCTATAGGGCTTACTTCCAGGAAAGAGTTAATAGGTTCACACTGACACCTTACAATTGGAGACTTGTACTTCAAGTCACCATAGTGGCCATATTGTTAGTGGATGTGTATGGGTAAAATAAAGCCATAGATGAAATAAGGCAGTTTGGGGAGGAAAAGAGTTGTATAAAGTAGCTGCTTTATTAATATTAATTATGTAATGCACTTCCTTAGAACAGGAATCAAAGTCCAAAGCCCCAAATTGATAGCATTTCCAGCTTAGTGCAGAGGTGACATTTTCACCTCTTTCCCAGAATAGCATAAAAATGGGAAATAGCATTGTATCATCATCAGTAAAATAGGCTAGTCATACCACAGACGCAAAAGTTTACAAACTCAAATGCTTGTTCTGGATTAAATATCCAGTATATGGCCTTGAGGTGTTGGGATAGCCTTAAGGTGACCTGTAACTTCCACCAACCTTAGGGGAGGCTGAGGTTGGAGTGTTAAAAATTGAAGTGTTTATGCTGTTAGGTTTGTTGTTGTGGAATACTGAATGGGATTTTATCATGCAACCTGCCCTGAGACTATTGCAAAGGGCGGGGAATTAATCATCATTATCTGAACCAGACTTGTTTCCCCACTCCTACATTCTTGCTGGGTGGCATTGGACTAGTCACAGTTCTTTCAGAACTCTCTCAACCCCACCTACCTCACAAAGGGCCAGTTGGGGGGAGAGGAAGGGAAGGAGTTTGTAACTGCCTTAAGTCTTCTTACAGGAGAGAAAGGTGGGGTATGAATCCAAACTCTTCTTCTGTAAGTAGTAGTCTTTGAAGATTGAACAACATGCTTATAATTTCTCCAACACTTAATTTTTTGTCGAAGGCTTTCACGGCCAGATTCAACTGGTTCTGGTGGGTTTTCCAGGCTGTGTGGCTGTGGTCTGGTGGATTATCCACCAGACCACGGCCACACAGCCCGGAAAACCCACCATAACCACTTAATTTTCTCTTTGTCTAATGCTTTCTCGGTTTCTAGTGCTGTGGCATGACATTGAAACGTTCTCTGTTTTCAAGAAAATGGTTTGCTGAGGATAGTGCATAGGTCATAGATGCTGTCTCTTTTATGTAATTGGTAATGCACTTTTCTGTATAGCCTTAATTCCAATTTAATGAAGTTTCTGTTTGTGCTGTGAAAACAGGCTAGATTTTGAATACAGAAGGAATTTCAGGTAGTAATAGCAGCGTTAACTTCTTTCTGAGCTATGCTTAAGCATGTATTGAACAATACCATTTTTGTGTATTCTATTTGTCACACATATTTGATGTGTTTTCATCCATCCTATTTTTTTTTGCTAGTTTCCCCATATCATTTCCTTTTTATAGCATTTTTTGCATCACTTTCTAGTATATCTGCCATATACAATTCTACATGATTCATACTATATGCCATTTATACTCAAAAACTGGTATCTACGTGAACATTCATTTTATTGTCAGATGCCTTTATTTTGGTTGAGGGGCAAAATCACTGCAATTTCATCCTGAACACTGATGAACCATAAAAGAAACTCCTTCTTTCAAATTGAACCAGCGACGTTAACAAACTTCAATAACATTCCTAGCAATATCGAGTATGATTTTGCATTTTCATACCCAGAGCATCACTTCATAGTTACAGTGTTCTATTTGCTGTAGTAATATGAGTCTGCCTGTGCAACATCAGGGACTTCCTACACATGGGTGGATCCAGCAGCTGTATTATTCCTTCCCAATTGATTATGTTCCCTGATCCTGAGTGGTTGGTATTAAGATCCACATGATTATTTACTCTTCCCACCCAGAAGCAGGTCTTCATATTCTGCTTCAGTGCCACCTGATGAACCAACAGAAAAGTAAGTTCTGTGCTGCTGGGGTTTTTATTTAAGCAAAGAGATGTACCCTGTGGCATATTGAAGACTAGAACTATTGGTTCATACCTGCAGAGGTGGTAAATGGTGTCATGTGGCAACAACAGTTTTTCAATTCATCACAATATCATTTATAAACTGATCGATGCAGAAATGCTTGGTCATCCCCAAATCTTGTTCGTATGAATCCCACCTCCCACTTTTTATCAACCCCCCCCCCCCATGCAATTGGGGCATCTGCATAGTTGAGTGGATAGAGCAGGAGTAGGGAACCTTTAACACTCAAAGAGCCATTTGGACCCGTTTTCCACGGGAAAAGAAAACACTTGGAGCCGCAAATAATTTTTGACATTTAAAATAAAGATAACACTATATATATTGGGTTTTTTTAACCTTTTACTCCGCTCATTCTGAGAAGCGCACGGATGCGCCCGCCCTGCTGCCTGCAGGGTGGACAAGGATGAAGCCGGCGGCTCGGCCTTGCCGGCCGCCGGGAAAGCACCCGCCCCGCTCCAACAGGGCGGGCGAGAGAGGAAGCCCACAGCGCGGCCCAGCCGACCGCGGGCAGTTGGTGCGCCTGCCCTGCTGCCTGCAAGGCAGGCAAGGATGGGGCCGGCGGCTTGGCTCGTGGAGCCACAATGCAAGGGCAGAAGAGCCTCATGCGGCTTGAGAGCCGCAGGTTCCCTACCCCTGGGATAGAGGAAGGGACTCTACCCTATGAAGCGTGCTGCTAACTAGTATGAAGCAGGCCTCCAAATGAATGGAGGAGGGGACTCTACCCTATGAAGCGTGCTGCTAACCCAGTATGAAGCAGGCCTCCAAATGGACTCTACCCTATGAAGCCTGCTGTGAGCCCTGTATGAAACAGGCCTCACAATGTAATCCAGAGAGCTGCTTCAGATATCTGCAGGAGGTTAAATTCACAAGAATCATTCTCACACTTCTCTCCTGCTCTTCATGCTTCCTTGTGATGTTGCTGAACTTGCCTTTGAAGCTTCCTCAGGTTTCAGAGGTAGCTTGTTGAATGGTTTGTGTGGGGATGCTGGTGCTGGGTTTTGAATAAGACAGATGTGGAACCTTCTGTCATGAACTTCTGGATTAGAGTATAAGTAGCCTTATTAGAATACATGGACAGTAAAAGTAGTGAATTCGTATTGCCAATCTAGGTAACTGAAAACCTAGGGGACTGAAAAGCCACCTCTGTGCCTTACCTAGCTTGGCAATATGATTTGGAGTTACCCTGAGAACTTCTTAGCAATTTCCTGGGAGGGAAGTGAGAACTAACAGTGAGCCTTTACTGGTATGTTAAAAGTTCTAAATAAATTAGTCTTTGAGTGAAAAAATAATGGAGCACTTGCTGGGAGTAGGAATTTATTCCAGGTGATTATGTAAAACAGACCTGGAAGCCCCACATGTGGCTGTTTACCTCCCTGCCCCTCCCCTGGTTAGAATGTGGGTGAGAGAGAATCTGACAACTACATCCAAATCATAACTCTGTTTGGAAAGATATATCCTAGTTGGCTGGATTTTCTCAGTCTCTTTCCCTCTTGCTCCTTCTTTCCTCACAATGTCACAGAGAGCTCCACAAAGAGGAAAGGAGAAATTCTGTATACTGTGTTTTCCTCAGTTCTTAAAATCAGAAGTACTGATTATTTTCTGCTGCCTTGCTTCCCAATTCCAGGGAAAGGTAAAGGCACAAGAGGGAAAGAGTTAGACTAGGGCCCCTTCCGCACACGCAAAATAATGCGTTTTCAAACCACTTTCACAACTGTTTGCAAGTGGATTTTGCCATTCCGCACAGCTTCAAAGAGCACTGAAAGCAGTTTGAAAGTGCATTATTCTGCATGTGCGGAATGAGCCAGAGATTCAAGTGCACAGTATTTGACTTGAGAGGGCAAGGGCCATGAAGCCAGTTTCTGTACTGTTGCGTATGCTATGTTGAGGAGAAAAGAGGCAGTCAATCTAACTATCCCTTTCCACTCTCCTGGGCTAACAACACCTAGTCCGTCCAAGGATTTTAAAAGGAAACATGGAGGGAGTGTGGTTGTGTATCGGTAGTATTTCTCTTCCTTTATTCCAGGAGAGAGAAAGGACTGAGCAACTTGGAATGGGCAGCCTTTCATTCTTTGATTTTTGCAAGACTATGAGTAAACCTTAACCTTTTATTTTGCAATTCCATGATTTAAAGCCTCTGGAAAGCTTGTATACCAGCTGACCAAACCATTTTGAAATCTGGCATACTCTTTTATGACTGAATTCCATGCCATCACTCTTGTGTCACAAATATGCCCACACACACAAAAAGGCAGCGATAATGTTTTGTGTTTAACGTACTTTAATGAAACAGCCATTGTTTATGTCTGAGGGTGGTTTTCTTCACACATTTTCCTCAATTTTTTTGAAAGCCAAGTGTGAATTAGCTGCATTTCCTTGCAAGAGGGGAAAATAATCACAGGAGTTGAGCAAGCAGAGCTAGCACAAGTCATTTAAATTTCAGTTTGAAGGGTAGATTTTGTTTCAAATTTATGTCAGTTGAGTTTGTATCATTTTAAATAAAGATGGGTCAAGAGCTGGAAAGGAAAGTGGTAAAGAATTTCAGAGCAAAGCCTGCTTTTGGAGTTATTCTTCGTAGAAACAGCTATACAACCATAGGTTTCCGCACAGGCAAGGGAGAGACCCTGCATCGGCATTAATCACGGCCCCATCGGATGCACAGATGTGGGAGCAAACTCCGCACAGCCGCGTATTCCCCTCCCCGGCTCCAAATGCCTCGTTACCTTCTGCTGGCAGCCGCGTCACTCTATTGTCGCTCTGAGGAGGGAAGGGGACACGCCCCCATGGCCACAGCGATGGCTGAAGTACTGGAGACCAGGGGGCGTGTCCCCTGCCCTCCTCAGAGCGACGATAGAGCGACGCAGCTGCCAGCAGAAGGTAACGAGGCGTTTGGGGCCGGGGAGGGGAGGGGAGGGGAAAACACCGGCTACCACCCGCTGCCGTTCGCATGGCAGTGGTTGGAAGCTGGCATTTGCAGGAAAATTCGCTCCCCAAGCGAGTTTTGAATACACCGTTTTGGCGGGCACAGAGCGCTGCTGCATCGATTTGGCAGCGGCGCCTGTGCGAAGGGTCCCCGCCAAAACGGTTTTTACCGGGCTGAAGCCATTGCTTTCAGCCCGTGCAGAAACTGCCTTAGAAACAGCTATACAAAAAAAAAATAAGTGAAATGGCTAAATTTTTAGATTCAAAGGGCTTATAGGGAGCATGCTGTACAGAAGCATAGGACAAGGTCTACCTGCTTATTTGAACTTATGAGTCCTACCTAGCATAACTTATTGATAAGTTATTAAATTGGGATTCATGTGAGGTTTTGAGTAATCCAGTTACAGTTAGACACTATTCTTAAAAATAATTATGTAAAATTAAACACAAAATCAACCTTTTTTGATATAGTGGGGATATCACGAAGCTGTCAGGACAGTGTGGAAAAGCCATACAACTCGACTCGTATAGGTTTCCTCTTTGGCTATGTTGCCATTTCAAAATTACCTTTTCTCTTGCCTTGGCACATTTTTCAGCTTATGGGCCAAACCAATTATATGTGAGTTGTGCTGTCCTTCACGTAAATTTGTTTAAATTGGAATCTTAGGTCACAAGCTCTTTAATTCAGGGTATTTATTGATGTGCTTCTACCACACTGAATGTATTTGTGGTAAAAATGTTACTAATGCACTGACCAGTAATACTGTTGTATCATAATTTGTTTATTAAATATATTTATTAAAATATATATTCTCATCTTCCCTTCAAAAAAGAGGTGCAACATGGATATATGCCCTCCAATTGTAGCTTGGAAGGCAGGGGATCTTGCAGACAAGGACAAAGTTGTTCAGTATATCCTTTCTCCTCCTCCACTGTTCTCTTGGCTGCTGATTATTGCACCAGTTTAAAATTGTCACTACTTCTTCCCTGCTTGGTTGGAGACATTCCTAGCCAATTGGGGAGCATGTAGCAGCTGAGATCCCTCCTACTTATTCAGAACAAGTTGCGGTGCTTTAAAATTACTTGATCAGGGTAGTGTGTCCAAATTTTGCTCACAATTGGCTGCATGACAATGCTGTATAGCAAATGAGATCTTACTATAAAACAGTAACATTGAACCATTTCATTTAACTAAGGGCAGAAAGCATTTGACTTCCTATAGAAAGGACAATGGTCAGAGGCAGAATATGGGAACGAAAAAAGAGAGAAGAATGAGGCTTTGGGAGTCTTTTTAAGGAGGGGCGAGGCTGGCAGGCATGCCCAGGTCCCCCTCACTAACTCATTCTTTTTTTCCTTTCCTGGCAGGCTCTGAGGCTTGCCTTGGCTTCAGGGAAGCTGCCTCTCCGGCAGCCTGCCTCTCTGGTTTTCTTAAAAGGGCAATGCTCCAAAGATTGCTTAAGCCTTAAGCAATCTTTGGAGCATTGCCCTTTTAAGAAAACCATAGAGAAAGACTGCCAGAGAGGCAGCTTCCCTGAAGCCAAGGCAAGCCTCAGAGCCTGCCGGGAAAGGAAAAAAAGAATGAGTTAGTGAGGGGGTTGGCAGAGAAGAAGGCAGGAGAGAGCAAAGATGGGAGAGAGGGAATGCCACACAAGAATTACCAGTAAGTGGGACCCACGTATAAGTCGAGGGGGGCATTTTTCAGCCTAAAAAAGGTTGAAAAACTCGACTTATACGTGAGTATATACGGTAAATGTCACTTATGCTGGCAGGGTGGGCAATTGCACCAGAGCGACCGTGTGCCAGCACCAACGGTGGATTCCCACCCATAAGGATTGGGCTGTAATACATCTACTCCTTTGCAATTATACAGGGAGAACAGAGAGGAGAGAGGAGAGAAGGAGAAGCTGGTTGTTGGATTTGTTGATTTTGAAAGACTGATGAACTGTCCAAATGGAAATGTGGAGAAAGCAATTGGAAATGCGAAATTGGTCGAAGGGGTACTGGAAGTCATGGCATTTGATGTAGCTGCTCAGGGACACTGTGTAGAGATAAAATAGAAATCCCTGAGAGGACTCCAGTGAGAGCTAAGGAATACCTTATTGTATGGAAACACTGAATGAGTAAATGGATGGATAGGGGAATCAACTGACAATCGTAAAAGAACAAACAAAACAAACCCCTTGGTTGCCGTAGGAGGTGAAAGTGTATTTATTATTGTATTTATTGACTTGGTTTATATCCTGCCTTTCTCAGCGAGGCTCAGGTTGGATTACAAAGTATCAAGCACAGTTCAGGCACTATAAGACATCCAATAAATAATGCAATAGTATTAGGATTAAACAATTAACAATTAAGACAAAAAATATCTAAGGCATGACATAAAGAGAGACAGAAAGTGGATTACAAGGGCAGAGGATAATGCAGTAAAAGCAGTGTGACACACATGGTAGACATTACAATAGACTCAAATCCTATTCTTTTCTAAAAGCATCTTCTTGAGTTGTTCTGTTATATGCCTGTTCTTAATTCCCTTTATAAAAATGCTCTCCCAAACATTTCTGTCTTGCACATTCTATGAAATAGTTAAAGTGTTTGGACCTGCTGGGCCTCCTCAGGTGAGCTATTCCAAAAAGTGGGAATCACAACAGAGAATGCATGGTCCGTTCTGCACAGCCCAAATAAGATGTCTTGGGGATGCTTAAAAAAGGCATCTTGGGAAGGCACTCCACACAGCTTTCTTCCTAAGATGTCCTCAGGATGCTCAAGGCGTCTTTTTTGAAGAATGCTTCAAAGTGCACCATTTTCTCCTAAACTGACTGCAAGATCTCTCCCGCCTGGCTGTGTGGAATGCATTATTTTTTCCGCCTGACCGTTTCACTCTCTGGTCAGTTTTACTTGCAGGCTCCTATCCTGGGTTCCTTGTCAGCCCACAAAGTACACAGTTGTACTCAGTTGGTCCTGCTGATTCCAGCAATTTATAATTTTCCTATTTTTTAAAAAATCTATGAGCTATCTCCTAGCTATGCAGACACAAATACAAGAATCTTAGCCACTTGGAACACTCATCTAGTCTACCTCCAATTGAGAAGCACTGGGTTGACTTGCTCTCCAGGGACCAACTTCGTTTTCCTGAGCAAGTTGGTTCACGGAGGGCAGGTCGACCCAGTGCTTCTCAATGAGAGGAAGGAAGGAAGGAAGGAAGGAAGGAAGGAAGGAAGGAAGGAAGGAAGGAAGGAAGGAAGGAAGGAAGGAAGGAAGGAAGGAAGGAAGGAAGGAAGGAAGGAAGGAAGGAAGGAAGGAAGGAAGGAAGGACCAGCTGAGTACAACTACTGTATATACTCGTGTATAAGCCAACCCGTGTATAAGCCGAGGCACCTAATTTTACTGCCCAAACCTGGGAAAACGTATTGACTCGGGTATAAGCCGAGGGTGGGAAGCTGGAAGCAGAGGGAGCTCCTTATTTGGGCAGTGACATCAGGGGGAGTCACTGCCCAAATAAGGAGCTCCCTCTGCCTCCCAGGTTTGAGGAAGCCCAGTCAGGCACCCAGCCAGGGTGCCTCCAGGTTCCCCCTTCACCCTCCGAGGAGGGCAGCAACAAGCCGTGCATCAGGGAGTTTGTCCCGGCCCCATCCCCAGCCTCCTTGTGACTGATAGAAAATGGTGACTTGCGTATAAGCCGAGGGGGCTTTTCTCAGCCTTTAAACAGGGCTGAAAAACTCGGCTTATACACGAGTATATATGGTATGTACTTTTTGGGGTGAAAAGGTGCCCAGGATAGGAGCCTGCAGAGCAAAGATCCTGAGGCAACCTTCAGCAAATGTCAGCAGGGAGAATCCCTTCAGCTGCACACAAAATGTTGGGCGCAAGAGAAACTGACCAGAGAGCGAAATAGTCGGGTGGGAAAAATAAGATGACGCCCCTGACACCTTGTCTGGAAAGCACATCAGAAGACATCTTTTTAAAAGATGCCTCCAAGACATCTTATTTTGGGTGTGCGGAGTGAAAAGAGGCAGTCACCTCTTTTTAAGATATCCCACATATGTCTATTTTGTGCTGTGTGGAAAGGACCCATGCGTACAGGCTGTGGCCAATCGTTGCCATTTGAAGGGTGATGCTGTCAGAAAGTTTTGCAAGTGGGGTACACCTAGCTCCTGATATGAACCAAACTGTGGTGTTTTGTGCTTCAAACTTTAAACACAGTCCTATGCAGAGAACATTACAATAATCTAGTTTATAAGTTACAGTGGTATGGATCTACATGGCCAGGTGGGTCAAGACAAGATAGGAAACCTTCTTCTGGGCTAAATTAAGAGGCATCTTTCGCAAAGTAGGCTGTTATTGATCTTCCTGGGCAATGTGAAACTTCAGGAGAGGATTTAGAAGTGCTCCACAGCTTGGGTGCAGTCACATATGCCTTGATATTCTCCAAACTAGATTATGGGGCTTACTTTTTAGGACAGTTCGGAAACTTGTTAGTGCAAAATGCATCTGCAAGGATCTTACTCGGACATTGCAGAATGAAGGGCCGCTTCAGTAAAATTAGTGTGCATTTTGTTTCTGAGTTCAGCTCAAGGTGATAACTCGTATCCTCAACTGCAAAGGAACTCCTCCACCTGCACCAGCTTATCTGAATCTTGATATCCAAGCATAACATGCCTTCAAGCAAGAACCATCTTTTACAGAGGATAAGTAGGCTGAGAATCAGAGGAAGGACTTTTAGCTGTTGTTCCCAGACTGTGAGAGGTCTTTCCCCAGGAGGAAATTGATATCTCTTGTGTGCAGACCTTTGAACTGAACTGAATAAAACATGGGATGGCTTTATATTTAAATCAATTTGCCAAGCCAAATTGAGGACCCAGTGATTGGCTGTACATATACATAAATATATGGTGTGTTCTGTTGGCAAGGTGAAATACCAATGTTTAGCCCCATGTGAGTGAAAATTGTGACCTTGAAAAACCCCTAGAGTTCTCTCTATGGGATTTAGTGCTCATTGGCACTATTTATTGTACCTCTTATACTGTGCGAGCGCATTGTTGCTCTCATTACTCAATTTATTCACTTAGGGTCCTATACTGTGTGATTAAATTGTTTCCCCTTCTGTGTACTCTGTAATCTGCCTTGAGTCTCAGGGAGGACAGCAAGCTATAAATAAGCTAAATAAATAAATAAAGCTCACTAATGACCAACCCCGTTAAGTAAATTTAAATAAGTTAAGTAACCATTTTCCAAAATCTGTAGTTCTCTAGAGTCACCCAGTGCAATTCCCTCAATGAAGATCTCATCCAATTCTTAATGGCCTAACATAAGGAGGCAAAGCTGTAAGGAAATGAAGATGTGGAATTTTAAATGCCTTTCCCTGCTTGCTCACTGGTTTGCTGATTTGAAAAGATTCCTGCTAGGCTTCAGGCCATCAGAAGTTGATGGTATTCTACTCGGTTGTCTTAACTTCTTGTGTGAAGTGTGATGGGGGTTAAGCATATGGGGGGGGGGCGCAAAGATGTATGGGAGCTTCTTGGAAATTTGGGTTGTGGCAGCTCAGCTTTTGGCTGTAGGAAGCCAACTCACACCAATTTTCGGGTTGTTCTAGCACAGGGGTAGGGAACCTGCGGCTCTCCAGTTGTTCAGGAACTACAATTCCCATCAGCCCCTACCAGCATGGCCAATTGGCCATGCTGACAGAGGCTGATGGGAATTGTAGTTCCTGAACATCTGGAGAGCCGCAGGTTCCCTACCCCTGTTCTAGCAATTGTACTGGTAGTTCTAGCAATTGTACATTACTGGTAGTTCTAGCAATTGTACATTGATCGGATCTGTTGTTTATTTCATTGTAAGGCACATTTGGCCAACCTTTTTGGGAGATGTTGGTGAATTATAACTGGTAATAGATAAACAAACCACACATTCCCATTCCTATTTCACCTGTTTTCTTTCAACTGGTTTGTATAGAATTTTCTTGCCCTCTCACTCCTGCGCTGTCTGTATGGGCCTCATTTTTCAAAAGCAGAGGGTCTGGATCAAGGGTGTTAGCCTCCACAAGTGAACTTGGTCAGGGAACCAAGAAAGCATATAACATTCTGTTCAGTTAGTTTAGTTTTAAGACTGATTAACGTAGATTCCAAGCTGATGATAGAAAAGTACAGTGAGATATATGTGTGTGTGTTTGTTTGTGTAGTGGGAAGGAGGGGTGGAGTCCATCTGCAAATACACATCTATACATAAACCACAGGTTTATATTGAATTGGCTGATTCGGACTGACAATCGGGCCCAGGACAGTAGTTCCCCACTGTTTTGATCAGTGGGTGGACAAAATATAAAACCTCTTTATCTAATAGGAAACTTTGATTTGTGGTGTGTCTGTACATGGAAAGTTGTATGTTTCTCTCAGTGATGGATGACTTTTCCCTTTCTTGCGTCTCTCTGTCACTTTGTCTGTCTATCATAAGGAAAATTTACCTGCACTCAGCACAAAACTAGAAATGGTAAAAGCCAAAATGTCACACACACAACACACACACACACATATATATATTTGGGAGCATGCAGAAATGCTGAACCTAGAGGGGGAAAAAACTACAGGAAATTGCACACTCATAAGCTATTAACCTTCTTGGGATTTCCCCCCCTCCCCCTTCCCCATCTCTTCTGGCTTTTTTGCTTACAGCAACCGCTTGAAAGGAAAGATAGCCAAAACAGCTCTCAACACAGCGTATCCAGCCACCACAGCACACACACTGCTTCGCCTGTTCACAGCACTCAGGTGCTTCCCGAATATCCCGCCACTGAAGCTCCAGCTGCGGACCAACCAGACAACGCTGGGCAGAAGAAGCCGGATCCATTCAAAATCTGGGCCCAGTCCAGGAGCATGTATGAAAGCCGACGTAAGTATCCAATGAGACTTTTTTCTTGTTCTGGGGGCAACTCTAGATAGGGTCTTTCTCTACTGCTGAAACTCAAAAGCATTTTATTTGATTGGAAAAAAATAAGTAGGCCTTTTGTTTTGTGAATGCAATGGGCTGGCTGATACTATACGTGGCCAGAAAGAGATTGCAGTGACCAAGGTTAGAGAAAGACAATGGTGAAAATATTTAGAGATCTGCAAATTGTATGTCATTCACAGTAATTTTTTTTGTCTGTGATGAAAAAGGACCTTTGGTTGCCTACAGTTAAGAGGGTTTGTGGCAGAATTGTGAAAAGCAGTAGGCAAATACATTATTACAGTTTTTATTTAGTCTCTTCTTATTTTTCTCTTTTTTTCCATTGAAAACAAACAGATCAAATGTATATGAAATGTGGGGATTGTCCAAATACCTTTACAAATAGCTAAGCACCTTCCATCACTCGTGATTTACAAAGATTTAAAGTCTGTGATCCCAGTCCTGAAAAGTACTTCACCAGAGAATTAGCAGCAATATGAAATTGGACCGCTCTTTTTCTGTGCCTTTTTTTGATCATTTACTCATATCTGTAGTCTTTTTTAAACTTTCAGAGTCCCCTGGTGTCCAAAAACAGGGAGAATTCTGCTGTGCTAGGAAAATATGTAATTTCCTAGCAGATGCCCCGTGCTGCCAAGCCACGCTTGGCTTTTACCAGTATGTGCTGCCCATAACCATGCAAAAGCCAAATGGATACAGTAAGAAGCTTTTATTCCGGTTATTAATAGATACGTTCCATTACTGTAATAATTCACCACAGCTTTGATTCTGCTCCAAGAGTACAAAATGGATTCCAGTCGTACCCTTTTATGCAGGAAGAATCAGCCCTCTTCTTCTCAGTGATATCCCGTGGATTGTTGGGTAGGTTTTTGGAGTCTGTCGGGCACTCTGACTGGCCAAGCTGGTCTCAAACAAGCTCAGACCACAAACTGCTGCACATCAGTTAGATTGTAGATTTCTGTATGTTTTGTTGAGGTCTGATACCCTTTGGCATAATACCAGGTAAATCAGCTAACATTGGATAGGCCAGGGATCTGCAACCAGCGGCTCTCCAGATGTTCGTGGACTACAAATCCCATCAACCCCAGCCAACATGGCCAATTGGCCATGCTGGCAGGGGCTGATCGGAATTGTAGTCCATGAACATCTGGAGAGCCGCAGGTTGCAGACCCCTGGGATAGGCCATTTAGTATGGTTCGGTGGGGAGGAGGGGGAAACTGACAGTGCAGTCCTAAACAGAGTTATGTCATAAGAACATAAGAACTAGCCTGCTGGATCAGACCAGAGTCCATCTAGTCCAGCACTCTGCTACTCGCAGTGGCCCACCAGGTGCCTTTGGGAGCTCACGTGCAGGAGGTGAAAGCAATGGCCTTCTGCTGCTGCTACTCCCGAGCACCTGGAAGTGGGATCCAGAGGTGGGATCCAACCAGTTCTCACCACTTCTCCAGAAGTGGTTACTAAATTTTTCTGAGGGCCGAAAAGGGGTTACTAAAGCCACCTCCCTGCCCAGTAGGGACTGGAAGTACGTGTGTGCGGCGACCCCACTGTTTGAATCCCACCACCATCGGAACCTGTTATTAAAATTTTTGTATCCCACCATTGATAGCAGTGACCTTAGAAGTGTGCTTAGGATTTCACTGTGAGACAGGAACTTCAGACCTGAAAAAGCACTGGAACAGCATCTTCTTTAGTGTTTCTCCTTACCATTGTTAAGTGTTTCTCCTTACCAATGCGTCAGGTGTGTACAGACAATCCCTTTCTCACAGCTTCTGCTTGCCTCAGTTGTTTTTTTACAAGAGGCATTTGATTATTCTCTTTCAGAGATCTTATACTGGCCTTTGTCATCCACATTCACATATATTAGCAGTTTTGTGCTCTTAGAAATGCAGCTGCCCCCATTTTCTAGTTCAGCAGAAGCCGCACACGCACACAAGTAAAGAGCACAAATGTCAGGTTTCTATTTGGTGCTCAGCTACTGCTGCTGATCCATCAAGACGGTTTTATTGTTTAGCCTCTGAGATCTGAGGGGATCTGGCTAGCCTGGGTCATCCAGGTTAGGGCTGATGCAATTTACATTTTTGAATAAGCATGAAACCAGAAAAAAAATATTCATAAGTATAAATTAATTTCTATTCCGAGGACCGTGTTAAGACCTATCCTGCTAATTCTCCAGGCCATAGCCATATTAACAGGTCTGTCACTCAGATAAATGGTTGTTCTCCATGTTACATGCCTGGGAACCATGATTGTAATGGTTCTACAAATTGTGAACATAAGGTTACAGTTCTACAAACGGTGAACATAAGGAGTTTGTGGAACAAATCCCTCTACCTTTCTCCTGCAGCCATCTTCATCCCCCGCCCCCCCCCCCGCCTTTCCTTCAAATTAACTATTTTAAAATATTAGTGGTGCCCTGTCTTTCAGGAATTGAGTGAGATAGGCTGGATCAAGAGAGGCAGATGGGCAGAAATTGCTCCCTCCTTTGCATGAGCAGTTGTTGCTTGCAAATGGTGGGAGGAGCAATCCCTTATGGCTTCCCATTCTTGGTGCAACCTCTCCAGAACATTTTCCATCCACCAGATAGCCTCCAGAAATCTGACAAAAGGAGCTCTGACTCTCAAAAGTTTATACCCTCCCCCCCCCAAAAAAAAATCTTGTAGGTCTCTAAGGTGCTACTGGACTTGAATCTAGCTGTTTTACTGCAGGCCAACATGGCTGCCTTCTGGAAAGTTCTCCAGGACACTTTGCGCTCAATTCCTGAGGGTCTCCCAACATTCACAAACAGCTTTAGATCATGAGCCCCAATGACTGGAGAGGGATGGAGAGAGGGGGAGATATAATTATGTGACCTTGTTCTGTTTAGGTGTTGGAAAAAAATAAATTTCTAGGTGAAAAATTCGCTTATTCCTTTCAGTGCACGGCCGCCACTTAGCAGCAATTGCCCGTTTAATTCCACTTCTTAAAATCTGAGGCAGTTTAGTATCACAGCATTTTGTGTTTCTTTCTCCCATTGGTTTACCATTCCCATTGGCTTACCATTGACAAGTGGTGGGAAAACGCATAGCGCTATGATGCCTGAATCCAGATGCATTCTTTTCGTTGTTGAGGAAGTGCTAAGTCTGCTGTTTTCTTTTGCGGTGGCAGCTGTGTGCTTAGTGTAACATCTTGTGCCAGTCGTCGTATCACTTGTGAAGGTTTCTCTTGCATCCTTCTGCTGCATTACAGTTTTTCCTCTCTTCCCTTCCACAGCCAGCATGCCTGCACTGTCATTGCCCGTGACCCCCTGCAGCAATTTAATACCTGCTAAACAGTTAATTAGAAATTAACTAATTAGTCATTAGGATTAGCTCAGCAGTATTAATTTTCACTGGTTCTGCTTTTTAAAAAAAAATAGGTGCAGGAAAGTACTGCAGGGCATGACCGCTTCCAACTCTCTGACCCACCCCTCCACATCATTTAAAGAAAGTTGCATCCATTTTTAGTAATATCTTTCTCCACTAGGTTTTAGAGGCTAGTCCTCTCCGAAGAAGTGGGAACGCTCCTGAAGCTTTCCCTAAATATCTTGCCAGTGATCTTTATTATTATTTATCATTATATTATTAGACTTATAAACGGCTCTCCCCATCAGAGAGGCTTAGAACAGCGAACACCAATCGTTATACAATTAAAACAGTATATACAACTCAACTTCCCATGCAGTAGCACCATTCCAAATACACTCCTGCGATGACTAGGACGCCAGTAATAAATTTTTAAAAAATCAAGAAAGGAAGAGAAAAGGCCAGCTAAGATGGAATAACATTGCTGCCTTCACCCATAGACCTGGCAGAACAACTCTGTAACACCCCCTCCCATGTACTTTATGTATTTGAGGTAAAAAAAATTGTCATTTTCAGTTTGCTACTTCAGATTGCTCAAATTAATGTCCTATGCCAGAATCCTTTGCTCAAGAAATAACACTTGTTGATGTATGAAAATGATTGCTCATTGATACTGTACGTACTGATGGCCTTGATCATATATGGCTTTGAAGGAGGGGTTAGAGAAATTTGTGGAAGAGAGGTCCATCAATGGCTAGTAGCCATGGTGGCTAAAGGGAGCCTCCATCAACAGAGGCAGCAAACCTCTGGATAAGTGCTGGGAAACAGAACTGGGGGTGAGGGAGAATTCAAACTCTGTTCTGTGTTTGTTTAGGCCTTCAGGGTCACTGGTTGTCCTGTGTGTGAAACAGGATGCTGGGCTAGATAGTCCCTTCGTCTGAACTAGCAGTGGTTTGCTTAAGTTCTTAATTCTAATGGTCCTGTTTCTTGGGAAAAGATTTGAGCTGACGGCAAACCCAAAACATAAAACTGAAAGAGATGGAGAGAGGTCACTGTTCATAGAGAAATCTGTTGTTATATTGTAGTTTTAATGCATATGAATTTTGGATTGTTTTAATATATTAAGTAGTTAGCTGCCCTGGGTCAGGAAAGGGCTGGATAGAAGTCAAATAAATAAATATACATACAGCTTCCACTGCAGACAGTTTAGTTCATCTTTCAGGTACTTCATTCCAGTGACTCTGCCAAATTTGCCTTTAATGCTTAGAATATGCGTAGAATACATGAATACATTGGTGACTAAAATGCAAACTGAATAATATTTCCTGGTATACGCTGGACATCTTAATCCATGATGGTGAAATGAGGTGCCAGAACAGGAGTCAGACTCTTTCTTCTAGTTGTAAAGCCAACCTCCTGCTACCATGGTGGGACGACGAGTCAATTTGTTTGGGATTGGAGACAGGAATTTAGGAACCCACATGTGAATGCTTTGAGGTCCCAAGTCCTCCCGAGCCCTCATCCCATAATCAGGTTTGGGATATGCTGAACTGTAATGCCAATATATTTCCCAAAGAATAGAGTGACAAGTTGCCAGTCCTCACGAAACAGTGTTGGAATATTTTGCCTCCAGTGGGCTACATTATTTTCATTTAGGCTTATATTCCATCAGCCCTGACTAAGAACAGCAAACGTAGAACTCAAAACAGGACTTCCCTAGTTGTCCTATCAATAGTGCTCCACATACATAAGAACATAAGAACTAGCCTGCTGGATCAGACCAGAGTCCATCTAGTCCAGCACTCTGCTACTCGCAGTGGCCCACCAGGTGCCTTTGGGAGCTCACGTGCAGGATGTGAAAGCAATGGCCTTCTGCTGCTGATGCTCCTGAGCACCTGGTCTGCTAAGGCATTTGGAATCTGAGATCAAGGAGGATCAAGATTGGTAGCCATAGATCGACTTCTCCTCCATAAATCTGTCCAAGCCCTTTTTAAAGCTATCCAGGTTAGTGGCCATCACCACCTCCTGTGGCAGCATATTCCAAACACCAATCACACGTTGTGTGAAGAAGTGTTTCCTTTTATTAGTCCTAATTCTTCTCCCCAGCATTTTCAATGAATGCCCCCTGGTTCTACACATGCCTGATTCTTCTTTAATCAGCTCACATGTTGGGTTCTGGAGAGTTGAAAAAGCAGTTTGGGAGATTGCTTGAGTGCGGCAGGTTCCCCCGCTCTATTACAGTGCCGCGTTGTTAATTCCCCTTTATTGGATAGAGTGTGTCCACACTGTCCAACTCTTATTGAAACACTCGAACGTATTTTGTTCAGCTGCCCAAAAAGGAATACTTTATTACTAGGGTCTATATGTAACTGTTCTCCAAAAGCGAGTATTGTAAAACTGTTGAATAGTAAGTATCCTATGGTGCTGGGGGGAAAATCCCAGTTTCTATTGCAGGTCTTGATGGTAAGAGATGTTCAACCCATTTTGTCTTGAATTGTTCGTCTTTTCCTGCTGTTGATTTTTTTTTTCTGGTGTTCATGCCTAATAAAGGTTATGTATGTATGTATGAGTACAGCAGGTAACAATATGTAAATTGGTTGCAGTGGGTTTTCCAGGATGTGTGGCCGTGGTCTGGTAATTTTCACCCCTAACATTTCACCTGCATCTATGGCTGGATATCAGAGACCTCTGAAGACTAGTACCAGACCTTGGCCATGCAGCCCAGAAAACCCACAACAGCCAGTTGATTCCAGACACGAAAGCCGTTGACAATATAATATGTCAATTAAAAAGAAGACATGTACATAGATGGCCCACGTACATCGTCCATACTTTGGCCTCTGAGCCTGCATTAAGCATAAGCAATTTTTAAAGTGCATGCCAGAATACGAGTTCGTTGGGTACCATTTCCTTAAAAGCCGCAATCTGTAGATACAGAAGATCCGTTTTGATGTTTTGGAATCCATCTCAACGCTAGGAGATAAATCATCTTAAGAATGCAGCTTGCTCTGCAGTGGCAAATGAGCCTGCCCTCCTAGGGTGAAGAGCGCTGTCCGCATATGCCTCCGTTTTGGCACTCTTCCCAGGAATGACTTTCACTCACAGTCCTTCCCTTATTTAAGGTTTTGGATACTGGCAATATCTTAATCCTGCAGAGTAAAAAAAAAAATAGTGCATTCCCCCTTTCTTTACAGTACTTGACAGGCTGCTGAAGCTTATCTGCATCAGGACAAACCAAGCTGCTCCAGTCAGGCATAAACTATTCCCACTGAAGCAGCTGGTCCAGCAGGACTCTTAGCCAGCCAGTCCACATCGTTCTCAAAGAGGTTTGAACCCCATCACTTTTTTTTAACATCTTCATTTTAGATGCAAATCTGATTCCATTATGATAACAATCACCTTAGTGGTCATCTTCACTTTTGACCAAACCTTTGCAATACTGCAGTGTCATCAGTGCGCTGCTGATGTGAAATTGAAGCACCCGGATTTTATGCATAGGAAGGGCATGAAATCACCTATGATTTAAAAAGTGGGGGAAACTGTGGTGGGTGGGGTTAAACAGTGGCGTTGCACCAGCGGGGTAGGGGGGCGCAACTCGCTGGCCAGAGCTGCGGCATGACTCGGCTGGGGCAGAGCGGGAGTATTCCGGGGCAGGGGTGGGTGGCACCGGGGCAGGGGCGCAGGGTGCATGCGTGCCCTGGGCGCAGTTTCATAAGGAAGAGCCTGCTGGATCAGACCAGAGTTCATCTAGTCCAGCACTCTGCTACTCACAGTGGCCCACCAGGTGCCTTTGGGAGCACACATGCAGGAGGTGAAAGCAATGGTCTGCTGCTGCTGCTGCTGCTGCTGCTCCCGATCACCTGGTCTGTTAAGGCATTTGCAATTTCAGATCAAGGAGGATCAAAATTGGTACTCATAGATCAACTTCTCCTCCATAAATCTGTCCAAGCCCCTTTGAAAGCTATCCAGGTTAGTGTCCATCACCACTTCCTGCGGCAGCAGTTTCCCCCCAATCCTGGGGTTAGATCAGTGGTGGGATCCAAAAATTTTAATAACAGGTTCCGATGGTGGTGGGATTCAAACAGTGGCGCCGCCGCACACACTCCAGTCCCTATTGGGCAGGTGCTCCTGGTGCTCCAGTCCCTATTGGGCAGGGAGGTTGCTTTAGTAACCCCCTCTTGCCACTCAGAAAAAATTAGTAACCACTTCTAGAGAAGTGGTGAGAACTGGTTGGATCCCACCTCTGGGTTAGATGCTGGGCAGGGCTAAATGTTTGTCATGAATTAGAGTTCTCAAGGAAGGTAACTGTTCTTTGGAACTTTTCTGGTCAATTCCTGTGTCTCAATAATGACACATACTTGGGCTCCACATGGAATAACTTGTGTCATTACCAGTCAGTGATTTCTTTCGGGCTGTGTCACTGAAGAAATCTCTGGTGTGAAATAATCCGAGAACGACAGTAGCACAGTCTACTGTGTCAGTCAGTGACTCTGTGGAGGTCCTTGTATCTACACGGAATGATGGACTTATGACTGGCTGGGGCCCTGAACAGGGTGGCTCTGTGGTGTCCTCTTCCATGCCCTTTACTGCACGGTTTACCGAGGAGCTGGGGGATATGACACAGTTGACAGTTGTGTGTTTTCTAGGTTTTCTAGGTTGCGTGCTCATGGTCTGGTAGTTTTTGCTCCAAATCATGGCCACACAGCCCGGAAAACCCACAACAGCTGGCTGATTCCAGCAGTGAAAGTCTTTGATGAGAAGTCAATATGGAAGCAGATTGGACGGTGTTAAGAATGAGTCAATCAGGTCATGCCACACAGCTATATGAGGTGACTGTATTGAAAACAAAGGAAGCTTTCTTCTCCACAACTATTGCATCAGCAGAACGTCATCCAGTTCACTTGTTTAAAGTGGTTCTTCTCCTATTAACTACTGTATCTGACCCCCCTCAGTAATGTTAATTTGGCCTCTACCTGTGATGTTTTTGCAAGAATTTTTGCTGACAGAGCCTCATCTATTCTGACTTAGGCAAGACCAAATTGTGACCAGAGCTGCTCACTGAGATTTCAGAGCCACCTGCTTGTCCTATTGTGGACTCATTCAGATTGCCTGTGGAGGTTGACAGGGTCCTTGGGAGTGAGAGCCACCACTTGTTCTCTGGGTTTGTGCCAGCCCCGGGAAAAGGTTTTGGAATTATTGGTGAAACTCATTAGTGCCTCCTTGACTGAGGAGGCTCTCCCTAGACATTTGAAGGAGGCATTTCTTAGACCTTTTCGTTAAAAACTTACATTGGCTAGAGATGAGGTAGCCAATTATAGACCATTGTCCAATTTTCCTTTTTTCTGGGGAAGTGACAGAGCGTGTAATGGCGGAGCAGCTCCAGAAGTTTCTGGATAACACATCTGCCCTTTACCCATTTCAATTCAATTACAGGCCTGTGTTGGACCTCAGATGGCTTTAGTTGCGCTGATGGATAATCTTCATTTAAGTGGGACGGGGACAGTCATCTCTGTTGATACTGGTTGATCTTTGAGCAGCCTTTGACACAGACGACCACTTTGTTCTTCTCTACCAATTGGTATATGGAGTTGGTGTTAAGGTAGTAGCCATTTGCTGGTTTCAGTTTTTTCTGTCTAATCACACACACAGTTTCTCAAGAAGAACAGAATCGGCTTGGTGGGATTTGTCCATTTGAATGTCACAGGGTTCTGTTCTCTCACCCATGCTTGTTAATGTCTGTGAAGTCACTGAATAAAATTGTCCAGAGCTTTGGGTTTTGTCATCAATGTATAGATGACATATGGTTAATCTTATGTTAAGTTCTGAAACCCTTGAAATGTGTCTGTGTTGGTTCTCAACCAGTATTTTGAGGTCATGGCTAATGGTCAGGTGGCTAAGGCAGAACAAGCTGAAGTTGAATCTAGATGAGACAGATTGTTTGGCAAGGCTGATTTCGAGAAGGATTGGATCCACTTTTCCTAGATGGAATGGAGTTGGCTTTTGCTGAGCAGGTGAAGAGATAATGGACGCAGCCTTGTTGTTTGAAAAACAGGTTGACACAGTGGTCAAGAGCGTTTTCTATCAACCACATCTGTTCTGCCAGCTCTCTCCATTCCTACACTTTGCCATGTTTTTCTAACCTTGTAGTTGGGTTACTGTAATATTCTCTATGTTAGGCTGCCCTTTAAGACAACCCAGAATCAGCAACCTTGAGTCTTCTTACAGGAGAGAAAGGTGGGATATAAATCCAAATCTAATATTCTTATTCTTATTATTTATTCAATTTGGTATACCGCCCCATCCCTGGAGGGCTCTGGGCGGTGTACAACATCAACATAAAATATAATAACAAGAGGGGCGAGTAAATAACAACAAATAAATACCTAACATCTCTCTGACAAGAAAAATTTGAGAGGCTTTTGGATTCTGATTCCAGGTGTGAACATCTGATTGCCTTACTTGTGTTACACATTTCATCTTACTTGTGTTACACATTCCTCCTTCTCCTCCTCCTCCTCAAGCAGAGCATTTCACAAGGTGGATGCCACAATGCACAAAGCACATGTTCTGGCAATTGTTTATTTTGCCCATTTGCTGACACCTGCAGAAGCCCTTGATGGCGTGAGCAGAGTTGTTGTAGCAGAGCATATGTAATAAGGTGGTCCAGTAAATAAGAGGGGACAAGACCATGAAGAGCTTTATACATGATAACAAATATCTTGAACTGAGCTCGGTAACAAATGGGCAACAGCAGAGTGTCAGCAGAACGGGAGTAATATGCAAGCCCCGGTTAGCTCCTGTTAATAGTTGAGACCAGTTGGAGTTTCCAAGTTGTTTTTGAGGTGAGACAGATGTACAGTGCATTATAGCAGTTTAGTCTTGATTTCACTGGGCCTGGATCCAAGGTGAAGGTTGGTGGCAACAAGCCACTCGCCAGCATTTGGCATTGCAAGGGTGGTACAACCCTGCAATGCACCCCTAGGAAGTGGTGCCTGCGGCTTAACCCCCTCCCCCCAGTTCCCCCTAGCTACACCACTGGACACAATGGAGCAAAGTCTGAGGGTGGAACAAGATCCAAAGGAAAGTTGCCTTCAGTTGGGAGGTCTAGTTATAGGAAAAATTAACCCTCTGGCTTTCTAGAACTAAAGGGGGCTACTTTCTAGAACTAAAGCAGAGTTTCGTTCCCAGTCAGGAACAATGCTATGGAAAAAAGCTTGATTAAAAACCTAGGAGCGCCTATATTCTGATTAGGTCTAGGCTGCACTTGTGATATTGGAACCAGGGGCATTCTAAGTCAGAATGAACCCTGGAAGGTTAAACAAAGAAAATTCAAAAGGTTGAAGGTTCTTTAATAGTTGGACGGGAGGTTTAAGATCAAATTAACACTTGGGGAGGAGAGCATAAGATGGGCTAGTGGAATTAGGATGTGAAGCATTTGCATGTTCTTTGTGAAGTCGAGGACAGGTATGTCTTCTGAAGCATTGTTGTTATCTAGATCTGAGTGGCTGAGCTTTCAGGGAAGGCATTGTTTACTGCTATGCCTACTTGATTGGTAGCAGGAAAGCATGTTCAGGAAAACCCCTCTTACCATCAAAGTCCAAGACTTCAGATAGCATCCATCTTAGTCTGAAC
This sequence comes from Sphaerodactylus townsendi, assembly GCF_021028975.2. Lineage (NCBI taxonomy): Eukaryota > Metazoa > Chordata > Lepidosauria > Squamata > Sphaerodactylidae > Sphaerodactylus > Sphaerodactylus townsendi. The sequence goes on along the minus strand of NC_059427.1, from coordinate 30,830,077 downwards.
TACCTATGATACCAAGACATGACTGGTAGGGCATTTTAGAAAAATCCTTGACTGATATAAAATGCTTGACTGATATGAATAATGCTTGCATGCCAACACCAAGGCCTGAGCCTACAAGGCAGGGGGGGGGGGCGGTAATTTGGGTTTTTTGTTTGTTTTGCAGGGTTTAATGTGCAATTTTTTAATTATTACTTTTAAGACACTTTGAGCCAAAAGAAAAGGGTGAGGCGTGAACATTTAAATCAGTAAATCAATAAATAAAGTCTTTTCTGGCAGTCCTTCTGTAATGCCCCCCGTGTGACATAGCATTATTTATATCAGTCAAGCAGCTCTTGTCCCCATCACTGCTTGCACCATCATCTGTTCTGAGATGATTACTCTGTTACTGTAGCCCTTGGGACTCTTTAGTTTGGAGAGGAGACGGCTGAGGGGGGATATGACTGAAGTCTATAAAATTATGCATGGGGTAGAAAATGTTGACAGAGAGAATTTTTTCTCTCTTTCTCACAATACTAGAACCAGGGGGCATACATTGAAAATGCTGGGGGGAAGAATTGGGACTAATAAAAGGAAACACTTTAACGTGTGATTGGTGTTTGGAATATGCTGCCACAGGAGGTGGTGATGCCCACTAACCTGGATAGCTTTCAAAGGGGCTTGGACAGATTTATGGAGGAGAAGTCGATTTATGGCTACCAATCTTGATCCTCTTTGATCTGAGATTGCAAATGCCTTAACAGACCAGGTGATCGGGAGCAACAGCCGCAGAAGGCCATTGCTTTCACCTCCTGCATGTGAGCTCCCAAAGGCACCTGGTGGGCCACTGCGAGTAGTAGAGAGCTGGACTAGATGGACTCTGGTCTGATCCAGCTGGCTTGTTCTTATGTTCTTATTCAAAAGCAAATAAATGAGGAACATTCTCAAAATAATGAGAACCAGGGCCTGCCTGGGTAACTGTGAGATTCAAAGTCATTCAGGCTAAGAGTGCTGAATAATCAACCTGTAAAATTATTATTAGATGATTAAATTATTATTACATAATTATTAGATAATTAAGTATAAGATTACTACATCAGCAGACCTTAGGCTATGTAACTGAAACACATTTTAAACTTCTTTCCTTATTTGGATGCCATCTTTTTTTATCACGGGATTTTTCTTCTAGGATCTGTTCTGGGACTTGGTTGAGTTTAGACTCTTTATTCACAGTCCTGTGGTGATAGAAATCTTATGTTTTTCTCCCATCCTTGGAGGCCACTATGATCTTTGAGACTTGTGGGACGTAGAGCTAAATCTCTCTTTAGCTGTGGGTTAAGTTGTCATCTTTCAGCCTCAAATCTCCATCTTCCGAACAGGAACCATAATCATTAGCTCGCTTGGAGGGGGCTGCCTTATGTGGATCAACATTATTTGAATGTGATGAAAAATAGACTCAAACTGAAGCTTAGCAGGAACGAACGAAGGCCATTCCTGCATGAACGCAGACCACTCCTGTGGCTGCTATTGAAATATGGCGAGGCTGTGGCAGTAATTAACTGCATGCTGGTTGCTTCTTATAGTGCATCTGTCCAGCTGCCTCTTCTGCATGTTAGGCTGCTGTTAATGCTGTTAAATAACCAGACGTGGAAGCATGTCCTTAAGCCTAGCCATGTGGAACGGAAAAAAACACGTCCTTTTCATTGCTGTCCTAAGAAGACATGCACCTTTCCACGTTCACTGTGTTTAGAAGGCTGTAGCTTGGTTTAGGGTTGCCCTGCTATAGATCTCAGTCCAGTGAGGCATAAGTTATTATAAGACATGTCCCGATTCCAGAAACCTTATTTTAAGAAAAATTATTTTTATCAAGAAAAAGTTACAGAAAAAAGGAAGTTAAAAACAAAAAAACACAAGCAAACATAGCAACTGTAGTAATGATAATAATAGTAATACATTTTAGAACTGATTATATTAAATGGGTGTGCTTTTATAATTTTCTCATGTTAAGAAAAATAACTTCAGGTTAGTATGCTAGATGGGAACAAACTTAGTCATTAAGCAATCTCGTTATTTCTTGTTTCATTCTCATTTATTATATTTAAAAAATAAATCATTAGATAGATACACACACACACACACACACACACGAGTGGTGGAATTCAGCAGGTTTGTACCACTTCGGCATAACCAGTTGTTAAAATGGTGCTTGTAAACAACCAGCTGTTAAATTATTTGAATCCCACCACTGTACGTGTGTGACTACACAGACAGACAGACAGACAGACAGACAGACAGACAGACAGACAGACAGACAGACAGACAGACAGACAGATAGATAGATACTGTAGTTTAATTTCCTTGCATTTTAAAGTCACAATCCAAGGGTGGGAGGGAGGGATGGAGGGATGGAGGGATGGAGGGATGGATGGATGGATGGATGGATGGATGGATGGATGGATGGATGGATGGATGGATGGATGGATGGATAGAGAGAGAGAGAGAGAGAGAGAGAGAGAGAGAGAGAGAGAGATCCAATTTCAGAAACCTTGATCTGTTTTCCTAGTATATATTTCTGAATTATTTCCTTTTTGTGGGCTTTTTAAATCTTTAACTTCCTTGAGGATTGCACCAGTCTGCTGTTGTACTGCCTGCCTGCCTGCCTTGCAAAGCTGCCGTATCCTACCTATTGCCATCTGTCAAAACAGCAGTGACAAAATGAATGAATCTGAATTGCAGATGTGTTAATGAGCCCCTTTGAAGGGCTTAAGCACGTTTTAATTAAAAGCCAAGCAGAACAGGGTTGAAGCTCGCTGCCGCTTTTAAATTATTGCAGTGGTGTCTTTTTTAATATTTGAATTTTATTTTCAGTCACACAATAGGTTTGTTGTATGGAAATTGGATGAAATAAAAAGCAACACACGGAGCAGTTCATTCATCTAGAATTAAATAGGCTTGAGAAAAAAATGTGAGCATGATCTAACACGTGGAAATTCTGATGAAGCAGCCTTTAAAACGAGTTAATGAAGGTGAAGGAGGGATTTTACCCTTTCCTAGCTAGAATAAAAACAGCGACACAGAAGCACGTTCCATTGTTATAATTCTTAATCTCCTCATTCACTTTATTTAAAAGCACACCTATAGTAGGGCAAGCCTCTTCTTATGCTGACTCAGACCCAGACTAGGAAACTGGCCACTTCATCTAGTAGTTACAGCATTGCTGTTTTTCCTGAAAATTATTAATTTGGGTCTTTGGTGATTTTACTGTCCTTCAAACTTGTATAGAGTAAACCTGTAGAGAGTCTAAAACTAGGAACAGGGAGCACTATTAAGACTAGTATAATCCTCAAAGAAAATATCTAGGCTTTAAATCTAGGGAGCAGCAGTGGCGTAGGAGGTTAAGAGCTTGTGTCTAATCTGGAGGAACCGGGTTTGATTCCCAGCTCTGCCGCCTGAGCTGTGGAGGCTTATCTGGGGAATTCAGATTAGTCTGTACACTCTCACACACGCCAGCTGGGTGACCTTGGGCTAGTCACAGCTTCTCAGAGCTCTCTCAGCCCCACCCACCTCACAGGGTGTTTGTTGTGAGGGTGGAAGGGCAAGGAGATTGTAAGCCCCTTTGAGTCTCCTACAGGAGAGAAAAAGGGGATATAAATCCAAACTCCTCCTCCTCCTCCTCCTCCTCCTCCTCCTCCTCCTCCTCCTCCTCTTCTTCTTCTTCTTCTTCTTCTTCTTCTTCTTCTTCTTCTTCTTCTTCTTCTTCTTCTTCTTCTTCTTCTTCTTCTTCTTCTTCTTCTTCTTCTTCTTCTTCTTCACCAGGTTCTTCTAAACCAGGTTCTTATAGCTTGCAAATAAGCCTTGCAATGAAACTTTCAAAAGGTTTCAGGTAGTCCTGTCTCTATCAGTCTGAGTTAAGCGTTCTAGGTAGTGTGGGCATAGTTTGACAGAGGTTTACAAGAGTAGATCCTTTGTGCTTGGCATTGTAATGGATCATAAACCTTGTCATAATGTGTCCCTATTGAAAACCATAAGATCAATCAGTTACTGAGAGTCCAGTCCAGCCACAGTTAACACAGGCCATTCTTAAATATGCCACAAGAAATACAAAAAAACAAAGAAATACAAGAATAAAAACATTCCTCATCGTGTGGGTGCTGTGTGGTTTCCGGGCTGTATGGCCGTGTTCTAGCAGCATTCTCTCCTGACGTTTCGCCTGCATCTGTGGCTGGCATCTTCAGAGGATCTAGTTCTGGCATCTTCAGAGGATCTAGTTCTGAGGATCCTCTGAAGATGCCAGCCACAGATGCAGGCGAAACGTCAGGAGAGAATGCTGCTAGAACACGGCCATACAGCCCGGAAACCACACAGCACCCAAGTGATTCCGGCCGTGAAAGCCTTCGACAATACATTCCTCATCGTGGTTGTGACTGAAATCATGAAGATTATAATGAACGGGGAACAGGGAGAATATGCCTGAATGTTACAATTCACGCCCAACATTGGAAGTGCATTTCCTTTCTGGTGGTGTTGGAGTGAGAGGGGTTTCCATTAATTTTTCTACTTCTCCCCTGTGGAACAGAACAGAATTGGGAGGCACAGTGAAAAGGGACAATGGGCAACTCCACTCCACTCTACCTGCTGATGATATAGGATCCAAGCCAAAAGGTGTATGAGCAATGGTGATTTCAGTCTTGAAAGCTCCACAAGACACGTGTGTGCATTCACACACCCAAACACACAGACACTGCATTGCTGCATCAGACAACGCAATGGCCCTCAGGAATTACTTCTTTAGAATGTTCTGTGTCTTGGCATTCTGAGACTGGAAAGAAGAGGTTCAGAGGACAGCTGTGAACCTTCTACTGGTTTGTTCAAGCCAGAGAAAATGTATGTCCAGTTAAATTATTACATATTGATTGTCTTATATTTAAGAAAGAAGGTTTCGATTATTACCGGGAATCAGTGTGCCTATTTTAGCCTCAGCAGGTTGTGTTCAACATGTTATCAGCCTAGGTAAATAGATCCAGAAATATGGTTATTAATAAGAGACCTCTATCCAGGTTCATCCTGAGGTTCTACTCAAATGCCACACTGGATTTCGTTCTCCTGTCTGCAGCGCTGCAGATAGATGTAATCATTCCAAGCTGGTTTTGCTAAAGGTGCAAAAATGTGGACTATATTGCTGTCTTGTTTATCCAAGGTCACTGGTTCCCAACCTGGGATATCCGTACACCCAGAGACAGGTGCCGAAGCATTTTGGGGTGTACGAAAAAAATGGGTTTGCTAATATGGGGGTACAGTTTTAGGGAAATGGGTTGCCAAGCAAAATGGTGGTAAAAAAGGGTTAGGAACCTAGGCTGTAAAAGTCTGTGCACTTTTTCACTGCTTCCTGATCTAAGAGGCCAAATGGGTGTATTTGTTTTTTGGTTTGTCATCAACTTGGAGTCTTGAGTCAGCAAAAGGTGTCCTTAAGGTACACCAAAGGTTAAGTATGTTTTAAATGTGGAAATACTCCTGGAAGAGTAGAATGGCAAGTTCTTTAGATTTATTTGGTCCTTCATAGATGTATGATTCTCTGGGGTTAACAGAACTTGAACAATAAACGCTTTGCCAGTTTTTCTTTGCTGTTGCCAAGCAAGACAGTTTTGTTCTGTAGATATTTAGGGACTCTCTCACAATGCTCATTTTTTTAAAAAAATGCTACAAGGGCTGCAATTCCGTGGATGTTTTCCTCACAACATTGAATAATATGGAACTTACTTCTGGACAGACTTGCTTCCTAAGAGGGGCCAGGGAGTCAAAGCATATATTTCTGACACTCATGCCCACAGCCATTATCCAATGTATCTATCAATGTGGGAAACGAACACTGATACCAAAGCATTTTTGTTTTGCACTATTTTATATGCACAGGTATTAGCATATAGAAAAAAAATGAACGAAAGACATTGGGCTCTGATACCCACCATTATTGAAGCAGATATTCAAAGGATGTGTGAACAAGATTGTTTCCTAACCTAATGCTGCTATCGGTCACCTTATGTTTTGCAAGTTATGTTATCGCACAACATCGTATTCAAATGTTTTCAGTATAATTTTCTTGTGTGTATAGATTTTGCTCTTTAATCCGCCAGATAAGAATTGTGTGTTTGCAAAACCCTGGGAGCTCTTTTGCGATGGCAGCAAATATTCCATGGTGATTTCCTTTCTCACTTCCCAATTTGAACGTATTTTCAATGATGCGTGTTACATTCTGATAAAGTAGTCTAATCCTAGCTGTCGCTAGTAGGTACGGGTCTGACCGAGCAGGTAGGTCTTTGCCCTAATCGTTTGCATCTGCAGCCTTAATTGAACTGAACAAGCAAGACAACAACATCGATTAAAGCTTTGCAAAATGTTAAAATTAATATCCACAGCTATGTCACCTTCGCCTGCGACTGGACTGAGCAAGGGTGAAAGAGAGAGAGAAATCAGTTCCACGAATTTTGGAGAATGTAAGGATGAGCGGAGAACTTCTCTGTGTGTCTCGTTGTCCATCTTGTGTAGTGTTTGTGAGTTGGGGACGACTGCCATGGCATGAGCGGGGAGGAGAGATAAAGCATGAGGAGTTATGAAGACTTGACATGCTTTGCATAACTGTGAACAGTCCAGCACTGAAGCAGAGACCATTTCTAGCAAAAAAAGAAAGTTCTGGTTGTGTTTTGTAAGCCATGATAATCAATTTACCTGTAGTTATCTGGTATCATTTTCTTCATTATCTGTCCAAAACTCTTTTTATTACTTTTGCAATGAAGTCCTTGAAAAGAGTGAGCAGTTGTGGATTACCCCAAGGGTCTTGGAATTATTCCCCATGTCTGATAACAGCAGAAAGAGATTTAAGTATCAGAAATATATAATGTCCACACCATTAAGATCCATAGTCAAAACATGTTTTGATTATATTTAGGCTGGGTTTGATTAAAGTATGCTACGATTTATTCTTAATTTTACTAATCAGTCTTCAAACACTGATTTACAATTTGATGGAACAAAGAATTACAATACACCCTGCAGGGAATAAAGTCAAATTGGGAATAATATATAAATGGCTTTATTTTTGAAACACCCTTCACAAAAGCCTTCTGGTTCATGGGGCTGTTCTGCTAGTTCCGCCTCCACACACATTTCCAGAAATCTCACAGTCACATAAAAGAGAGCCAGTGGGGTATAGGGTTTAAGAGCAGGGAACCCAGTTTGATTCCCCACTCCTCCAAGCGAAGCCTGCTGGATGACTTTGAGCCAGTCACAGTTCTCTCAGAACTCTCTCAGCCCACGAGGAGGCAGGCAGATAGCAAAACCGTCTCCGAATGTCCCTTGCCTTGAAAACCCTACAGCACAGGTGTCAAACTTGCGCCCCTCCAGATGTTATGGACTACAGTTCCCATCATCCCCTGCCAGCATGATGCCGGCAGGGGATGATGGGATCTGTAGTCCATAACATCTGGAGGGCCGCAGGTTTGACACCTATGCCCTATAGGGTTGTCTAAGTCAGCTGTGACTGGATGGCATTTTACACACACACACACACACACACACACACACACACACACACACACACACACACACAGAGTCACACATTGCCAGGCCTAGTCACGTGCAGTATCATCCAAATTGTCCACCAGTGACTGAACTTGGATAGCCTTGTAGATCTGGGATCATTTCACAGCGGTACCCCCTAAGCTTGTAAAACAGTCTCTTCCAGAAAGGAAGGTCACAGGATTCCGGTTTGGAGAGCCATCTGGCCAGTAGTTGATGCTCCTCAATAATATCAACCAGTGCAAAAGGTACTAAAAAGATTTTTGTTTCAGTTTTGTTTGTGTAGTGATATGTGTTACGCATGTGCAGTGTTTGTGTCTCACCCTCCTCTTTTCTCTTAATATCTCTTTGTATTCAACGTGCACTGTTAAGCGATGTCCACTTTCACGAAACAGCAGAGGAATGAGAGCTTTCCTCTTTATGTTCTCTTCTACTGCATGGGTCTAACGTCCTCGCGGCAGTATACCATGGGGCTGCTGCACATGCTATTTGTTTGTTTTGTTTTTGGTTGAGCAGACTATTTTAAATTAAATTTAGCATTAAGCGTTTCTAACCATAGGCTGAAGCAATCAAATTCAAATCAGTGGAAAGTTTATATCACATAAGGCAAATCAGTAAAAAAAAAAAAAAGATTCCAAGACTTATATGGAAATGCATGAATTGAATCATGAACATAAATGGAACAAGTGACTAAGCACACCATACCCTAAACAGCCTGCAGAAACGCAGAGTGCCCGGTAACCTTGCAAACGTCCCCTCCCTTACGGCAAAGTACACCTTAATGAATGAAGTCTTTCCAAATGGCTGCTGCAACCGGCATAAAACGAGCCTGCCCTCTTTGCCACAAAGAACAAATCTCTCCTGAGACCGAGCTCCAAAAGCAGCTCTAAAGAGCTCTAAATAATCTTTTTGGAGTCTTACGAGTGTGACAGTAATAGGGTATATCCCTATGCTAGGGCATATCTTCTCCGCCTAATGCACATTTGAACGGAGCAGACATGTGTTGCAGCGAGAAATATATTTGTTTTAAAAATTAAAAGGAAACATCATGACAAACTTTTGCTACTGAAGGCGACATTGTAAAGTGGGCAAACAAGTTGATGCTAGAAGATGCTGAGGGGGAAAAAAAAATCTATACTGCAGTTCTCAGCAGACCCTATTATGCTTTTGTCTGACAAAGCTGCATATGATTATATGCTTAAGTGGCTTGGCCTGAGCTCCTACATGAGACATAGGAGGGAATCCTTTGCTGCCCACCTGCGGCTTCTTGTGCTGTGATGGACTGAAGTCAATGACAAAGGCCATTTAGCTTAGGATCCCATCTATTTCACATTGGAGAGAGTGGCAGAGTTCAAACAGATTTTCATCCAGCTTTTCATATAGTCTAGTGGTGGCGAACCTATGGCACGGGTGCCAGAGGTGGCACTCAGAGCCCTCTCTGTGGGCACACACGCGCAGAGTTCATCATGTGGGGAGGGTAGAAAATCGTCCCCCCACACACACATCTTGGCTGGCCTGGGCCGCCAGGCATGATGTGTAGGTAACCCTGTTAAGTGTTGCTAAACCCACAGATTTTCATGGGCAGAACTAAAGCGCAATCCTTTACTTGGGAGTAAGCTCGGTTGCTGGCAATGGGGCTTGCTTCTAAACCCTCCTAGGGTTGTGATTCACGCATTTGAAGCATTGAACGGTTGCTTCAAAGCAAAGCCATCGACTACCACCAAACTTACTCCCGAGTAATGCACGCCTTGGAGTCAACCATTTTTTCTAAACTAAAACCTCAGTATTCAGGTTAAATTGCCATGCTGGCACTTTGCGATAAATAAGTGGGTTTTGGGTTGCAGTTTGGGCACTCGGTCTCGAAAAGGTTCACCATCACTGGTATAGTCTAAGTTGTCCTTCTGTAAAGTAGTGCAGCCTTTGTAAGCCGGTGTCCTTCAGGCAGTTGAGCCGATTCCACTTACAGACTTCCATCACGTTGATCACCTTATTATTCTGTAATTGTATTTAGAAGGCTGTTGAGTTATCACTCAGTGCGTAAATACCTGTAAGTTTTAAAGAGAGAGAAAATAGCTCCTGAAACACTGATCAGTTAAAATGAGAATGGATGCAAAAAAGAAAAGAAAAGAAAAGAAAAAGGAGTTGATGGCTGTAAAACATTACAGAATGAAGTAAGCAGACCAGCTTCCTTTTGTTCCTGCTCTGTCTCTCTGTGCATTCATTTTGTACTCTCTACTTAAATGGACTTCAATGGTGAGTCACTGAAAAGGGATAGCAGCCTAGAAATCTCAACTAGCCCCTTTTGATGCAGACTGAATAGTGAACTCAGTGCAAGCAGCATCGCACCTGCTTGATGTGAAATATAATCAGCAGTCCACTGAACCTTGAAAATTCGGATATAAACTCTCTCAATTTCATTAGCTGGGGTGGCAGTGGGGCAGCTGTAAATATCAGCAGCGGAGGCACATTTTGGATGTTGCTTCATTTCATCCACACATCTGATGTGGGTGATTGTAGGACCATTTTAGACAGATCAACCAGATTTCCATGGGCAGTGTGACAATGTCCTGCTGAAAAGGTACCAGAGTTTTCCAGGGAGACATTATGGAATTATTCACCTCTACATCACCCAGCAGAGAGTATGCAGTTGCCATGTACAGGATGGTTTGTACATGCAGGTACGGTGATTTGAACCAAGTGTCCAATATACCTGTTAAGAAGTCACTTCGTACACACCTTTGTACCTGTGCTAAGCTCTACTTCTCTATGTCCCTTAAGTATATTGGCCTGACTGAATCTGAATGATGCTTCCTTAAGGTTTATTTTAGTGCTGGAATGGGATCATTGTGACCCCATTCTTGGAAAGACAGAAGCAAATATCTGAAGAGGTTCTGTTCATGGAACAGACAAAAGGGAGAAATCCCCCCCCCCCTTCTCTCCACCCAGAACCCGTGGTTCCACAATGGTCCCACAACCCCAACAGTGAGCTAGCCCAGGATCTGAAACGGCTGTCAGACAAAAGAGTGATCTGGGAAGATTCGGAGTCCTTGTGTGCACCATGCAAATTCCTTATGCTGGACCAGTTTATCGTTTGTTGGTACTTCTCGTTGCAAGGCACCTCCGAAGTGACCCATCATAAAATCTACCAAAAATACAGAATGAAAATCATAATGTAATAACAGTACACTTAAAATACCAGATACTTTGTGTGTTTTCATTCTGTGCAGAGCCTTAAACCATCCCTTATCGCAGACTCTGGATGGTAGTGGGTATGTCCCTTTGAAGGCTTCAACCATTTCCCCCTTGATCAAGGAGGAACTAATAATAGCAAAATCCCAAAACACGTGCTCTAGAGTTCCTCCTTATGCCTTTTGGCTGCTTTATCTGAGGTTTCCCTAGGCCGTTTCTGCACGGGCAATTCATGGCGGCCTGGAGACGGTAAAAACACCGTCTCCAGGCCGCCATTCGCACGGGGGGCGCAGCTGCAATGCAGCCGTGCCGCCCTCGCGCCGCCCGGCCGGCCTGAAGGCGGCGTTTCCCCAGAGCGCTTCCCAGCGCTCTTTTTGGGGAAACGCCGGCATGAAGCCGCTGCCGAGCGAACGGCAGCGGCTTCATGCCGCCTCCCTCACCCGGCACTCACCTTCTCCGGTTGGCGCGTCAGCCGAGGCCTGGGGACACGCCCCTGACCCCGCGCGCCTGCTTCAGGCGCGCAGGGCCAGGGGGGCGTGTCCCCAGGCCTCGGCGACGCGCCGGAGGCCAGGGGACAGGCCGGGTCGGCTGGGTGCCGGCGCTCCGCGGCACCGGCTGCCCAGCTGCTTCAAGGACCGTCCATGCGGACGGTCCCAGCGTCTTCAGGTCGGCGCGCAATGCGCCAACCTCGCCGTTTCCGCCGCCGTGCGGAAACGGCCCTAGAGTGGTTAAAGTTAAGGGATAAATGCTGCCCTTGACATGATTCAGGTAACAGAGCTGAGAAATATCACATCACATGTTTGACAGGGTTCCTAATGCGCTAGCATCTTGCTGCAAAGAAATCACTCACCTGATTTAGTTACAAAAATTCCTCTTTGGAGCAATTATCAGTTTCATTTTATTGTAAATGCACACACTTGATACATGTTTCCGTTGCTTTCAAATTTCACGTTGGCTCTCTTTGTGGGACTCGGAGGAAGTAAATAATTTCTGATCAGGTAAATAAAAAAATCTTTTTTAAAAAGAAAAATAGAAGTTACTGGCATCTAGTCTGTTGAAGAATTGTTTCTTAGTTATGCATCATGAATAAGTTCACACAGAAATATAACAAAATCTCTAGTGCTACCATTAACAATATTAAATGAACCCTGAATTGTTCGTTCAATATTATTTAATTGGAGCCATTCATTTTGCATTTAAAAATCATGAGTAATATAATCTGAAACTTTTTTGCTAATTACATTTGAAGATTTGTGCACTGAATAGCAGTTGTGGACAACTTGCCTGGTGACTGGAGGCAACTAGTTTCTTTGTTGGTTTATCTGACTATTTAGTATTGGGTTGTCTCTTGGTTTTGTCTCTTCTCCCTAGGCAACTAACTGCACAATCCTATGCAGAGTTACTTGAGCCCATTGAAATGAATAGGCTTCAATTGGAGTAAAGCCTTTTCCACATGAACCAGTTACAACATATCTTGCTGCCAAATACTGTGTTTTTTTCTTTTGAATTCTACACAATTTCCCCGTCGTTCTGGAGGATTTTTTCCAATCCATTTCCGATCCAGCTTCCCTTGAGCAAGCAATCATGTTGAAACAGTCTCAGTCCCACCAAGTCACACAACTCCTCTTCAGCCATTTTATCCTGCCCCTTGCCCTCTATTTTGGAAAGGATTTTTTTTAAAAAAATCCTCTTTGTCTTATTGCATTAGCAATGTAACGTTAGGGCACAGACACAAGTCAGGTCCATTTCATCAACTCTGTCAATTTCAACTTGAATTAGAGATGTATCCTTAAGATGAAGATACGCTTTGCCCAGGAGCAACTGAAATTGACAGGAGAAGCTGTTTTCACAGGAGGAAATTGACAAGGGGTTGCAGCAGTAATGATTGTGTGTTTAGTCAGAAAATGTGATTGGGGGTGGTGGTGGATGTGTTTCTGTTCCTTGAGGTTCCTCCCAGAGTTGTTTTGGCTTCCATTTTGGTTTGGTAGTTCTCAATAGTAGAAACGGAGGTCTAAAGAAAAAAAAGGGGGAGTTATGCATCACCGATGACATCTCACCACCATCAGGAATCATATATTTTCAACAGTAGTATCAGTAGAGCAAATGCAACTGAAGAGACAAGGAAGGGGGAGGGGAATCAAAACAAGGGGGGGAAAGTGCGTGGAATGATTTCCCAGAAAATATTTTCCAGACACAAGGTCCGACCACTGGGAAAATCTGTGGTAAGCTCTGCCCGCGCATAAGGTCTTGGGATTGCACAGTAAGACAGTGTTCTCAGCCTATCCTATCTTGCATTTATTACAAAAATAAATGATACAACACGTATGCTGAATAAAGCTGACTATTCCATTAGAAATATTCTGCTTTTTTAAAAAAATTCATGCTGTTGACTTTGGCTGAACTGTTGAGACTTAGAGGAGAGCGGATTCACAGAATCGTTTTCTGCCACGCAGCGATTTTTTTTCTTGCACCTGCCATGTGGCAGAAATCCACATTTATTCTATCTTGTGACTGACATTTATGGCTCACGGGTTAATCCAGCGTGCCCTGACATCTCAGTATGAACTTTTCTGCTAAAGAGGCTTACAAATATACCATTGTAAATCATGAGCAGGGGGTTGGATCCAGCCGGATCTATCGCTTGGACCTGCTCAACTCCCCTCTTTACCACAACCCCTGTTCCCCGTGGGTTTTGTCCATGCAAAGGCCCACGGTCCCCAGTGTAGCTTTTGTGGTGCTCAGAGGAGAGCCCTCATTTCTCTTTTCTCCTCCCCAAATGAAAAGCTAGCAGGATCTATGGGGGGAAAAAACAAACATGAATTCATTCTATTGTTAGTGAATTAATCACACCATATTTAAAAGGGTGTTTCTTATCACCAAAAGGGATTGTTAGCTGCAAAGGACAAACAAACAAGCCTCTCCTGCCATTTCTCAGGCGGGGAGCTACAAACGGGGGCCTTAAGTGTTTTCCACTTGGAATGTGTGATCAGCAAGCCTTGCCTTCAACCTTAATGAGCCATCTGGCATGGTCATATAGGTTAGGCCAGTGATGGCGAACCTTTGGCACTCCAGATGTTATGGACTACAATTCCCATCAGCCCCTGCCAGCATGGCCAATTGGCTATGCTGGCAGGGGCTGATGGGAATTGTAGTCCATAACATCTGGAGTGCCAAAGGTTCGCCACCATGGGGTTAGGCAAAGCCAGGAAAGAGGAAAATGGTACCGAGCAACAACACCTGTGGAGAGGAAATTGCCGCTGCAAAAAAAAGAAGGTCTAATCAAGGATTCCTTGCAAGGAACATTTCAGCCTGCTCCCTGGCCAGTTTTTTTTACTCTAAAAATAGAGGTGTAGCTGGGCCAAACTGCACCCGGTATGCATTTTATATCCCCCCCGCAGCGCCCCCCCCCCCGCGGCGCCCCCCCCTGCGGTGCACCCCCTTCCCACAGTTCCTTTCCTTTTTCTCAACTTTTTCAGGCTGCAAAAGCCCTGTTCTCAGTAAAAACAGCCTGCTGGGAACTGTACTTCCCAGACCTTGTGAGCCCCAAGGTCTCCTGGGAACTGTAGTTCCTCAGGGCGTTTTTACTGTGAACAGGCCTTTTGCAGCCTGAAAAAGTTCTCAAAAAGTAAAGGAACTAAGGTACGTGTGGAAAGGGGGCGCCGGGGAGGGGGGAGGGGGAAAGGGGAGGGGCCTGGGGGCAATTTCCACACACCCCCCAGGCGTGCGCCCGGTGCACGGCGCACCACCCACCCATCCCCTTGGAGCTTCGCCACTGTCTAAAAATGACCACAGCCAAATATTCAGTGCTGCACTATAACTATTTAGAGTTCATATACTGGCAGCAGTATGGAAAGTACAACGCAGATAATGGAAACAGATGGAACACTTTTGTGAGGGTGTATAACGTCCTTTCGATGGCCAAAATAAGTTGTGTATGGGGAGTGGAGAGAGTAGACACCGTCAGGCGTGGAACCTATGCAAGAGCTGGCTGTTGTGGGCGTGGTTTGGTCGTTTTTGCTCCTAACATTTTGCCTGCATCTATGGCTGGCATCTTCAGAGGTCTGCCATGGCTAGATATGATCACATTTCACTGTGACATACCTCTGAAGAAGCCAGCCATAGATGCAGGCAGAACATTAGCAGCAAAAACGACCAGGCCACGACCTGCAGCCCAGAAAACCCAGACCAGCCGGTTGATTTTGGCCACGAAAGCCTCAGACAATACGATGCAAGAGCCTTTTGACGCAGCCTTCAGCATGTAAAAGGCAGAATCTCCCAGTCCTATTACATTGGACTTTCGACATGAGATGTTTTGCTACGAGTTGTGCCCTGTTGCGCCAGCTATTTATAGCACTGTCAGCAGAAATGATGCTGACGATAAGAAATGATGCTCTGCAGATGTTAATTAGTACAGCAGCCCTTTCGTCAGACGGCCCTGTGATTTGTTCTCCTCTCCCGTCTCACGGAAAAAATCAGCTGCGCTGCGCTGCTGATGGAGCCGTGCTCTCTGACAGACCCTCATTTGCCTAATGACAACCCCCCCCCCCAAAAAAGTTTTATTTACTCATCATTTCTAATAAGGGTGCTTTAGTGCTGATGCGAACGCTGATGAAATTCTGATACTGTAGTGCCGTGCAAACAGTTGATTTGCAGTCAACTGCCACCTAAAATGAAAACCCCCGCGTCTAGTATCAGATTACTGTGAATCTGTAAGGATAAGCACCACATCTTGACAGGCACTTCAATATTTCTAGGCGGCAAGTCTCATTTAAAGGTCTTATGCAAACGAATAAAACGCCCCATGCAGTTGGGGCTGGTTGCATCAAGTGATATTGGAGGAAAATCACAGTACGACTAAAGAAGTGTCTCCAAAGCCACAGATCCAAAAGAGTCTTTGCCCAGAATTTAGCTTTCCCCTGGCGGATTCTGTCCACCCCGTTTTAGCACTGGCAACTCTCTCTCTTTTTTTGCAGAGGAACAAATAGGCTGCTAGTTTATTTTTAGGCTCTCACCCCTTCCCTCTGCCATAACCTAAGGATTTGTTCTTCCTCTGTTGCTTTTCATAGACAGGTAAGCACTTCTGAGGGAAGTGCTGAGACATTCCACAGTTGGGAAAACACATCAGAAGCATGGAAGTGCCTTAGTGTAGTGGCCTTTACCTTTCCTCCCTGGTGCACATGCTCTCTCTCTCTCTCTCTCACACACACACACACACACACACGCACGCACACTGATGATAGTGCTTTTTCACTGAACCGTAAGATGCAGCAACAACAGGCATATTTTCTTGCTGTTGACAACTATTGCTTGATCTGTAGCACAGAGAGAGAGAGAGCCCAGCCACTACAGCCCTCTTATAGACAAACCTGGACAAGCATAGACTGACTCCCTGGCACACAAAGCGTCTGAGGATTGCTTCCCTTTAAAGCAGCCATATAATATATTGTGCCCCTGGTACCCTGTTTCCCCTAATATAAGACATCCCCGAAAAATAAGACATAGTAGAGGTTTTGCTGAAGTGCAAAATATAAGGCATCCCCCGAAAGTAAGACATAGCAAAGTTTTTGTTTGGAAGCATGCCCGATGAACAGAACACAGAAAAATAAGACATCCTCTGAAAATAAGACATAGCGCATCTTTGGGAGCAAAAATTAATATAAGACACTGTCTTATATTTGGGGAAACACGGTATGTTTCTGTTCAAAAAATAAAAATGCACCACCTTCCTTCCTTCCTTCCTTCCTTCCTTCCTTCCTTCCTTCCTTCCTTCCTTCCTTCCTTCCTTCCTTCCTCCTCTTCTTCTTCTTCCTCTTCCTCCTCCTCCTCTTCTTCCTTCCTTCCTTCCTTCCTTCCTTCCTTCCTTCCTTCCTTCCTTCCTTCCTTCCTTCCTTCCTTCCTTCCTTCCTTCCTTCCTTTCTTTATTGGCTCTAGCCTAACAAATGCAGTTTTTGAAACTTCCTGCCCTGCTTATGCCATCTTCCAAAATGGACACCGACCTTATCTCTCTGCCACAACCTTTTCCTGGTATCTCGAGGGAATAAGGGAAGAGCCCAGTGAACAGTGAAGTGTGGGCATGGAATGGCTTCTGCAGGTTGCCTGTCACGTACCGCCTTTCTCATGTGACACCTAGAGATCTGTGCAGGATTGCGTCTTCTGGAAGCTGAGCAGTAACTGGGCCATTTTAAATACTATGAAATAAATAGTAATGCATTTTGAGACTTCAGTAATTAACTTGTTCAGTACAGGTAGATAACCAGCATAAAATAGGCTTTCATATCCTAAACCTACCATTTGAAGAGCAAGACACTAAAAAAATGAGGTGTCCAGCCATTGCTAGAAATCACCTCCTTCTGTCTTATTGCAGTTCCAGATTACCAAGAGCAGGATATCTTTCTATGGAGAAAGGAAACTGGGTTTGGATTCAGGATTCTTGGCGGCAACGAGCCTGGAGAACCGGTGAGTATTTTTGAAATGTCCAATCGGTTTTGCTGGGTTATCCCTTTTCCTGTCTGGAATGTCATGACTGCGCTGGCCGGCGAAGAAAAGAAAAATCAGAAGCAGTACTTAGCTGCACTAAGAGTGTTGCTCCGAGTTCATGTGGGAAGAGAGCCCTGTCTACCAGCTGAGCCCCTTGAGCTGTTTTGCAGCCGCTGCTGACCAGAACATTAAACAGATGTTAGCCACTCTGGGCTGCTGCTGATCTAGGTCACACTCGAGCCAGGGCTTCTGATCTCATTACCAGTCCCCTGAGCTGTCTAGCTGTATAAACACAGACTCATTCAGCAGGACTCGGCGGCTCAAATAACACAGCATGAGACAAAGGAGGAAGACAGCATGGAATTTAATCAGACTAGAACTCCCCATTAATAATAGTAGATTGCTTGGTTGGAAGAGGGCCTTTCACGATCCAGGGAGCAAAATCCTAGAACTGCTTGCCCTCGTGGGTCTATTATTTGGAGCATGCTTCTTTCAGACTTAGATGAACATATGAAGATGACCCACGCTCAGTCTGGCTCAGTATTATCGACTCGGGCAGCACTCGCTGTCCAGGAGAGGGTTTTTTTTCCAGCACTGTTTCTTTAATTAGAAGTGTCCATGATAGTATTTAGGATGTTTTGCATCCTAACATTCTCTATCACTGACAATAAATGCTCTCTGTATGCCTCCTTTCATGGGAATATAGGCTATGGCAGGGGTCCCCACCCTCTTTGAGCCTGTAAGCCTGTTTGGAATTCTGACGCGGCGTGGTGGGCTCAGCTACAGCAGGACTGCCACAAGATGGCCGCCTCAGCAGCAGAGCCAGCCACAAAATGATGGTGACTGTTTCACTTCAGCACACAATGAGATCTTTGTGCTGTGGTGGCAGCAGCTGCCAAAACAGCATTTTTTTTTTAAAAAAAGTGCACCACCAATCAAATCCTCAAGAGTCAATCAGAAGCTTTGTGGGCAAAAGCCCTCCCTGACCCCGCCCACTTTCTAAAAACACTTGGCGAGCACCAGAAAAGGTGTTGACGAGCACCAGAAAAGGCCCGCAGGCCCCACACTGGGGACCGCTGGACTGGTCTGGTTTTACATTTGGGGTATCGCTTAATCCTTCCATTAGGTTAGATTCTGTCATCATCAAATTCCTTCTGTCCCTTTCTCTTCGGTGTGCAAGTCTGTTCAGTGGTAGCTGCCGTCCTTGGTTGCTGAATCTGCTCTTGGTTTAGATGTTTTAGATGCTAATTGCTGTACACGCACTCCCGTTGACTATATTACATGGTCAAGTTAGTTAAAAGAGGTCTTGGGAGTAAAGGATCCTGCTTCAGTACCATTGACTAGGCAGGATGGCTGAATCCTTTTCTGAGCAGCTTTGATCTCACCCACGTACACGTTTTCCACAGATTTACATTGGTCACATCGTGCCACTGGGTGCTGCGGATGCTGACGGCCGCCTGCGATCAGGGGACGAGTTGATCTGCGTGGATGGGACTCCAGTGGTGGGGAAGTCGCATCAGCTTGTGGTGCAGCTTATGCAACAGGCAGCCAAGCAAGGCCATGTCAATTTAACCGTCAGGCGCAAAGTGGTGTACACAGGTAGGCTGCAACGTGACTGAGTGGATGTTTTATTTTTACTCTGGATGAAAGTGAACTACTTTCTGAAGATCAAAAGCCCCAATTCTGGCAAAAAAATAGCAATGCATGAGGTTTGGTTTTTATATTTTACGTTTCATCTTCTGCTTTTGTTGCTGGGGCTGTTCAGTCTTGGAATAAACACAGATTGAATACTAGCAGTTTGTGATTTGGGCTGCTAATACTCGGAGGGACCTCGTGCTACTTTTTTGTGGACGTGGTAGTTTCTTCGTCATATTTAAATTTACAGTTTTAAAAATATTTTCTTATTGGCCCAGAATATTGTGAAATTATATGACCTCTTGGTAATCATAGGAGTTACCTTTGGCTATTTACTACACTATTTTTGAAACTAGCATAATAATACCCAGCAGTAGTCATAAGACGCAGCTTTTCTCCCAACTCGGGACCCAAAGAAGAAGAGTTTGGATTTATACCCCCCCCCCCTTTCTTTCCTGTAAGAATACTCAAAGGGGCTTACAAACTCCACTCCTTCCTCTCACCTCAACAGACAGCTAGGCAGGTAGGTGGGGCTAAGAGCGTTCATAGAGAACTGTGACTGGCCCAAGGTCACCCAGCAGGCTACATGTGGAGGAGCCGGAAAAGTAATCCAGTTCACCAGATAAGAGCGTACAGCTCATTTGGAGGAGTTGGGAATCAAACCCGGTTCTCCAGATTAGAGTCCACATGCTCTTCACCACTACGCCATGTTGGTCTCCAGAAGCCACCCATCAAGAGTAAGCACAGGATGTTATTTTGTGTCAGTTGACCCAATTGCAGACACCGAGTTAACTTGGTGACCTGCGGTTATGTCTGAAGCCATGTTATTAAAAGCCTGGTCTTGTGTAAAGACTTAGAATTGTGTCTTTCCCCGAATAGTTCCAAAAGCTGAGAACGAGGTGCCATCTCCAGCTTCATCTCATCACAGCAGCAACCAGCCTGCTTCTCTGACAGAGGAGAAACGCACCCCGCAGGGAAGCCAGAACTCCCTCAACACCGTCAGTTCAGGCAGCGGCAGCACCAGCGGAATCGGAAGCGGAGGTGGCGGCGGGAGCGGCGTGGTCAGCACGGTAGTGCAGCCCTATGACGTGGAGATTCGTCGTGGAGAGAATGAGGGCTTCGGCTTTGTCATTGTGTCTTCGGTTAGTCGGCCAGAAGCTGGAACCACTTTTGGTAAGTCCCTAATAGACTTTCTAGAGTTGAAGGGCCTCTATAGCTTCATCTTGTTGGAGCCTGACAACGTTTTATCCTCATGAGCGCTTTTATGTTTCAGGAATACATTGCCTCGTTTGTCACAGGATTGTATTTACCCTGTTTAATTAAGGCAGAGGAAATGCGGCAGCTAAAATTGAGAGATTCCTCAATTAATTAGGCGGGATTTTCTGACGTTTCTCCACAGTTTTGGTAACTCGCAAGTAATCTCATTAATGGTCCATATATAACCATCAGGGAAATTTAACTCCCCTTGATTTTTCAGGACAGGTTTAAATTTTTTAAAAACGTGAGGTAAAGCGCCGCTGTTTCAGTCAGAAAAGCCAGTGCCCAAATAGCAGTGACGGTTCATCAACATCCCCTCTACTAATTAATGTGTTTAATTAGAAAACTGGGCTTTGGGAGTCGTGTGCCTCCAGAGTCTTTGTTCAGACCTGAATCAGAGGGTAAAAAATAAAAGTACAGATGGACATTTTGAACTCTGCCTAGGCAGGCTAGTGGCTTCAAAAGCTACGCCTGTCACTTGTTGAGCCTCTGTCTGGGAAAGAGCCATTGTGGGCCTGTGTCCAAAGCGAACGGCCTTCGTTGGCAGATGGTGGCAGCAGGGGGTAGCCAAAGAGGGGCCTTGAGAACCCTGGT
The DNA here is from genome assembly GCF_021028975.2 of Sphaerodactylus townsendi. NCBI lineage: Eukaryota > Metazoa > Chordata > Lepidosauria > Squamata > Sphaerodactylidae > Sphaerodactylus > Sphaerodactylus townsendi. The sequence continues at coordinate 30,809,377 of NC_059427.1, read as the reverse complement.
GCTGAACACAGGGAGTAGCTTGCTTTGAAAATGTGCTCAGAGCTACAGACGTCCGAAATCCAGTTAATAACAGTTGAAACCACGTTAAAATAGCCTGCTTAGAAGAATAAACAATTAATGGAATGGTTGAGGTGAAGGATTAAAAACTCTTGGCATAAAAATAACTCTCCTTCCCCACTGAAGCTTAAAAGCCCATTTCAAGGGCAGGTGGATCCTGCTGCCTCTGCAGAATCCAGTCAATGAACTTGCCTTCTTTATCTCTTTCAGAAGGTTTTTCTGTCCCCAAGCTGGCCCGATCTTGTCAGATCTCAGAAACTAAGCAGGGTCGGCCTGGGTTAGCACTTGGATGAGAGGCCGCCGAGGGAGTCTAGAGCAGTGGTGGCGAACCTTTGGCACTCCATATGTTATGGACTACAATCCCCATCAGCCCCTGCCAGCATGGCCAATTGACCATGCTGGCAGGGGCTGATGGGAATTGTAGTCCATAACATCTGGAGAGCCAAAGGTTCGCCACCACGGGTCTAGAGTCATTATGCAGAGGCAGGCAACGGCCAACCTCCTCTGAACAGTCTTTTGGCCCCGGAGGTTTGTCAGAAATTAGCTTCAGATTAATGACACTTTACACACACACACACATACACGTTCATACGGTGAGAAGTTTTCCTTCAGATTGTGGGGATCTCAGAGCTTTAAAGGCTAAAGCTAGCCTGATTATGCAAGAGAATCTGCTACAGCAAATAAGACCCTGGCTGCCGGAGGAACAAGTAATGGGAGCTCTTCTGAGCGCCGCAGTTATTAAAAGTATCATGGTTTAAGTCTAAATCTGGATAAGCCTCTCCAAAACAATCGCCGCGTTGCATTAGGCAGGGGCTTCCGATTCTCCAATTTGAACTTTCTAAATCCAGGGCTTTTTTATCACAGGCTTTACAATTGTGATGTTGTGTTGAATCAGCAACGGACGCCTCAGCTCCCAGCTACCTATTCACAACATAAATATCTACAGCTATTACAAGATCAGTGACTTATAATGAGATTTAGGAGGGGAAGAAAGGTGTAGTTCCCTTTCCCCCCCCTCTCCCCCCCCCCCCCGCCACCTCCACACCCAGTGATCCCCTCAGAATTGACAAACAGCAAAGGGCTAGGATCCTGTGGCAGTCCACAGAGTAAAGTGCAATTGGAATTAAGCGCAATAGCTATTTGATCCCAAAAAGACTCCCTCTCTGTCTTCTCACGGCAGCTATTAAGAAGCCATCGTTGCAGATAATGAAGCAAGGTACAATCATTAAGCCAGCCAAGGCCCACCAAATTGCTTACGAATCTTAGGTGCAAATGACTTAATAGGAATGGAAAAGTCCTGCCTTGGCAGCGGCAGGCTCCCGATCTGCATACCTTTTCTTTTCCACTCTGAGGCTTAATGAAGTGTTGTGCTATTGACTGGAACGACCTCTTAAAGGAGAATATTCTCCTGGTTCTACTTGTCAAATCCTGTTTGAGTATAAGAAGGCCGAACATGTTCCCTTTTTGAAAGAAGCTTGTGAACCGAATTGCTTGTCTTTGGGAAATATGGGCTTAGCGAAAGCAAATATGTGTTTTGACTTGGGCGTTGTTGTTTTTTATTCTCCTCCCTGCTCCCAATGACACTTCTTTTACCCCCCCACATACTGCATGAGACACTTGCCCTTGGCTATACAATGCTTACCTCATACCACAGGATTTTTCTTTAAATTAGCCGTTATGTAGGTTACCTATGGAGATGGGCTGCACAAGTGCCAAATTGGGTCCGCCTGAATGCTAAGGGAGGAATCCTTCATGACACTGGTTATGTTGAGAAACCTCCACTCACCTGAGACAAGGTGCACGGCTCGCCAGGACAAACTCCTCAACAGCCCATTGTGTCGCATTGCCTTCCAGTGGTGTGTGGGCATTTCTCTCTGTTGCCGTTTTTTAACTCTTCCTTTGTTGCGATCTTTCTGAAACAGTCACACACACGTATATGTCTAAACTGCTAGTAAATGTTGCAGCGGAAGTGGATCTTGGGATGAATGGACTGAGATTGTTTCCTACATGTCCCAAATCGGTCTCCGCTCTGCGGAGGCCAATTTACTGGTGATCCTTGGCCCCTCAATGATACGGCTGGCCTCCACCTGGGCCAGAGCCTTTACAGCTCTGGCCCCCGCCTGGTGGAACACTCTTCCACCACACACTGGTCCGGGTTCCATCCAAGGGATCTTGCTTGAGTTCCTCGCGAGGGCCTGCAAGACTGATGCTGTTCCCCCCTGGCCTTTGGAGAGACCTGCTAGCTGATAGGGCCCCTCTCTCCTTCCTTTTCTCCTTTATAACATCATGGAGATCCTGCACACTCCTTCCTCTGGGGTTTAGTGGGAATTGATAGCAGGCTTTCATCCTGAGTTAATTTATGCTGCATTTTAAATGGGGTAGGGTTTATTTTTACTAGAGCCATTTTAATCTATATTTATTGTATTTAATCTGATATTGTGCTCTACTTATGTTGTCCACCACCCTGAGCCCTTCGGGGAGGGCGGTTTATAAACCCAATAATAATAATAATAATAATAATAATAATAATAATAATAATAATAATAATAATAATAATAATAATAATACATAGAAATTACACTGAAATTACTGCTATAACCATGTACTAGGTCAGTGGTGGCGAACCTTTGGCACTCCAGATGTTATGGACTACAATTCCCATCAGCCCCTGCCAGAATGGCCAATTGGGAATTGTAGTCCATAACATCTGGAGTGCCAAAGGTTTGCCACCACGCTACTAGGTCATCAGATCTATTGTGCCAGCAATACACTTCCCACCAGCCCCTGCCAGCATGTATGCGAACATCTGCAGGGACACCTCTGGTATAGAATATTGTAGGTCTGCCCTGTTGAAGGCAATCCCCCTTCCTTTGCTCTGAAAAAAAGCCATGAGTGTAGACTAGTTGGGGTTGGCCCACGGAGCCCATTAACTGTTACAATTGCCATCTCATGTGAACTGGAAAATACATGGATTTTCCATGCTGGTCCATCTTCTATTCAGGAAAGCCATAACTCTGACTGACAGAATGGAAGCTGAGCCTGCACGCAAAATCCACCCATTGCCCAGTGCACATGAGACAGCCACTGGGCAGATCTGGCACATGGTAGGGACGCACAAGTGCCCAGTACTCATCCCTGCTGGGCTGCCGGCTTGTGTGATGAGGGTGGACCATCGGCAGGATGCTGTTCACTTTTAGCTATGTGTTGTCTACTAATAGTCAACACGTATTGCATCACGAATGATCCCACATTTGGCTCATGATATTAGCTCACTGTTTGAATTCCTCAGTGTTTCTCTAAATTGCTGGATTCAGTAACTGTAAAGGTACCGGACAGAGACAAGTGAATTTAAACTGATAATAAAATAAGGAAGATCTAACAGCCTGCTCCAGGGTCATTGTGAAAATGAATGGAGCAAGAAACATAAGCCAGTCAGTGCGGAGTGTTTTTATAGCCTATGGATTGCAGTTGGGAGTTAAGCACCACTATAAGGATTGATGGGCCTTAGAAGGACTTAAATTTGGCTGCATCATGCCCAAAGACTGTAGAAACAGATCACTTGCTACAAACACCATGCCATTTAGGGCCTTTTACTTGGCCCGTTGTCGGAAGACACAATAGCCACCATCTAGGGGTTGAATGTCTTTGAAATGGGTGAAGTAGTGTTGTGTCCAGTTTTGCTCCTTAAAAAGTTCCTGTTTTGCTGCATCAAAGGAATAAAACAATTCACCGGATTAAGCAGTGATGATTGTAGCACGAGAGACAGTGCAGTGATCCTAGATCTCTGGTTGTTTTCTTGTCTTGAATTCTAATCAGGAAATAAATTTCAAGGAAGCGAATGGGATTGATGAATAAATGGACCTAAATAGATTAACAATGCAATCCTTGGTATATTTGGATGTAAGTCTGCTTTCCAGGGTACTGTCAGGATACTGGCGCTTAGTTGGTTTGGGAGGCTTGAGCTATTTTGGACTCATTTGTTTTTGGACTGACATCACAAAAAGGGAAGAGTTAAAGGTGAGCAGTTCTGAAAAACCACACATCCTAGTTCTGTTCTCCCTTTAGTGGCTTTGCTCCATGTCTCAGATAGTTCCTGCGTTCTTTGTAGGGGGGGAAAAACCCTCAGTTACCGCTTTTATTCATGGTGTGTTCATTAACAAAATGAATCACTATGGATTTTTTTAAAAATAAAAAACTAAACTCTTATTCCTTAGTAGGGATAGAATTCTTCTCTTTCAAAATGGAGAAAGAACAAAACATTGGCAGAAGCTTAAAACTATTAGCCAAGAAGTTATTATAAATTAAAGGACAAGAGGATCGCATTCCCTTCTAGCCGTTTCAAGTTTACAATGAAAACCTTGTCTGATTTTATTTTGAGGACTACTGAGCATAGATGCAGCCTATTCGTGCGATTCTCAGCCAAATTAACAGGAGAGAATTTGTAAGCGGGTACGTGGATTACTGACCGAGCTGTGGAAAATAACCAGGTTGCGAGTTCTGATTTGCGCTCGCCAAGTCGATTGCCAATGTTTTGAGCACTGGCAGCAAAGCTATCCTTTAATAACTTTTGCTTGATGCATTAATTAATTAACCCTTAACCTTCTCTTTCCCTTTTCGACCCTTTTTTTCCTTTCCCCTTCACCATGTTCCCAACGTATATAAACAATTTTAAAAAATGCACACGCGCAAAAAAAAAATATTCACAATATCAATGCAAAAGCGGGCAATGCATGTGTGGCCATGCCTCACAAAATAGGTCGGATTATTGAGGGGAGCCCAGCAGACCGCTGCGGGAAGCTGAAAGTGGGGGACCGGATATTGGCCGTCAACGGATGCTCCATCACCAACAAATCACATTCGGACATCGTCAACCTAATTAAAGAAGCCGGGAACACGGTCACTCTGCGCATCATTCCAGGGGATGGTAAAGTATACGTTTTGTCTATTTCTCCCTAATGATTATTGCTTTTAAAGTTGCACTGAGTTGCATTGAACTGCTCGCTCTTACAAGTATTGACATCTGAGAGGTGCGAAAGTATTGGGTGTATTGTGAAGGAAGCGCCTCGGTTCAGCCTTCTTGCTATGTTTTGCCCCTTTGTGGCTATTTAAATTCTGACATGGACATGAGGGCTGAGATGCTGCTGGCCCAGAGAACTGTACGTTTCGTTTCCACAAGATAGTGTCTGTGAAAACCGAATACCAGGAGAGAAATTGCTAAACTATATTCAAGTTTGAATGCTGACTTGTCAATCAATCAATTAATCAGTCAATCTTTATTATCTAGTGCATTAATTATAAAGTTACATTGCTCAGTTATAGGTCAGGAAACAACAACAGGACAAAGAGTAATAATGCTCAGACTCATCCTCAGCTTAGAGAGAATTATTCATACTCCTTAATTACATATGATAGGAATTTGACCATTGACAGCTTTGCGCTGTAGTTATTATTATTTAGCAAGTAAATCTGATCTACATCGTTTTCTGTCTAGTACTGGTAGGAGTAAGTTAGTTCTTAAAGATGCAGAACTTGGACAAGAAAACAAGGTGTGACCCAGCATCTCAACATTGTTCAAATTGCATGTACAGGTTCTGAACTTGATATGGGATTTTTAACTGGTGACCTTGTAGTATGGCGGAAGGGAGCCCGTTGCATCTAGTGCAGGTAAAAACCCAAAATCCTGATTTATGTGGTCTTTCTTTCAGCGCTTAGAACAGAATAGATTCAGAGATTGGCCCTTCCACCTTCTACCTGTTTATTGGCCATTTCGTCCGTCTTCCTTTAGGTGTCTGCAAAACGTCTGGGTTCTGCTTTTCAAAGGGTTGGCAGGCAGATTTTAACTTCTCGGTAGCAGGTGCATCTATCACCAAAGGTGCACAGTTGGACATGTAGGGTTTTGATCTGAAAATTGAGCCATTAAAGCACTGGTACACATAAATCCATATGACACCGTGAAAGCACTATCAATTATACCCGTGCCCTGGATTTAGCATATGGTTTTCATCTAGTGCATTTTGGAGTTTAGCTGAAGCCATATGCATTTGTTTGCTTATTTTGACTGTGATGGCATTCCCTCAACCTGAATAATCTGATTCAGTACTGTACACCTTGGACAGTCTGACCAGGTCAGGGCTAGCAACATTTCTGTAAACTGACTGTGGAACAATCCCTCTTCTCACCTATTAAAGCAACAGCACAGAAACTGCTGCATCTGAACTTTTTTTCAAGTCAGTTGTTATGACTTGTGAAACCCGGACTCACGTAGAAACTGGTACGTCAAGAGAAGGTGAGGCTTGGTCTGTGTATGAACTGTCAACATAGGTGCAGAAAGCTGTTCAGGTGTGTCCGGAGAGACATTTGGTTATGGAATCGTTCCCTTCATCTACAGTAGTGTAGTCCAAAGAGGACTGATAATGTGAAATCCCTCCACCTGGTTGCTCTTTAAGTGCTTCCAGACTCTACAAGAAGAAACGTGACGTAGGAATTTTGTAGAAATTTAGAGATAGGTGACACATTTTATTCTATCTTAAGTTTTCATGGATTTCATTAGACGCAAGTAGTGTGCTCTAGTCCATGAAAATTTACGGTAGCATAAAAATGTATTAGTATTTTATGTGCTACAAGGTTTCTGTTTATGTCTTCTGCCATGGACTACCATGATTACCATATATACTCGCGTATAAGCCGAGTTTTTCAGCCCTGTTTTAAGGCTGAAAAATGCCCCCTCGGCTTATACACGAGTCACAGCTTACCAGCCGGCTCTTCAGGCCTCTGCCGAGGCTGGGGGCGTGGCCTGGACGACCTCCCTGCGGCTGCACAAGTCGCTTGTTGCAGCCCTCTTCGGAGGGTGAAGGGGGAACCCCGAGGCACCCTGGCTGGCTGGGCTTCAAATCTCGGTAGGCAGCCCTTAGTTTCATTTAGGGCAGTGACATCAGGGGGAGTCACTGCCCAAATAAGGATCTCCCTCTGCCTCCCGGCTTCCCACCCCCGGCTTATACACGAGTCAATAACTTTTCCCAGGTTTGGGCAGTAAAATTAGGTGCCTTGGCTTATACAAGGGTCGGCTTATATGGTACCTATTTAGAATTATTAGTTTAGAACGGGTCAACAAGCTTCTATAATTACAGCCGCGTTATGTCAACATTCAGAGCCAAACAAATAAAGCTCTTTGTTTGCATAATTGAAACTATAAGATTTAACATTACTGGTATCAGACACATTCCTTGATGTTTTTACATCTCAAATGCTACCGGTAGTTATTGTGTGTTCCATATTTGGAAGTGACATACACAATAAGTAATACATTTGTTGTTGTTATTGTTGTTGTTGTTGTTGCTGCTGCTGCTGTTGTTGTTGTTGTTGTTGTTGTATTGTCAAAGGCTTTCACGGGTCGATCATTAGGCTGGTTGTAGCTTGTTGTCATATTTAGTTATTCTAAGAGTATTTGACGCTGCATTCAGGGCTGGCATCTTCAGATCCTCTGAAGATGCTAGCCACAGATGCAGGCGAAACGTCAGGAGAGAATGCTGCTAGAACACGACCATACAGCCCAGAAACCACACAGCACCCCATTATTATTATTATTTAGATTTAATGAACCGCCCACCCCCAAAGGGCTCTGGGCAGTGTACAACAAAACAGCAACTAAAACAATAATACACAATAATTAATTAATTAATTAATTAATTAAAATGCATAACTTAAAACTCAGTAGAACATAGCAGTATTTCATATCCAGCAGAGATGATGATGGTGGCACCCGATCCCAAGGCCGGGAGGGGACAGACAATACTGAATAAATGTTATATTGGCAATGCCGATGATGGTACGGCACACAATGCAGGGGCATAAGAGTGTCCTATGCAGTTGTTTTCTTGTACTGGCATAAATCTGTACATAGTTCTTACTTGGAGTACTGGCAACTGTTCACCTCAGGCATTTATATCCCCCCTTTCTCTCCTGTAAGGAGGCTCAAAGGGGCTTACAATCTCCTTTCCCTCCCCCCACACCAAACACCCTGTGAGGTGGGTGGGGGTGAGAGAGCTTCAAAGAACTGTGATGAACCCAAGGTCACCCAAATGGCATGTGTTGGAGTTCACAAGCTAATCTGGTTCACCAGATAAGCATCCATAGCTCAAGTGTCAGGAGCTGGTGGGAATCAAAACCCAGTTCTCCAGGATTAGAGTACACCTGCTCTGTCCACACTACTCCAACAGTGGCTCCTATTCCCGTATCCCAACGAATTCCCTAATATAAATCTTTAATTCGAGACGCTTCTTCTGAATTGTCGGAAGACCTCTTTGGCTAGAATTGAGTGGCTGTTGTGGGTTTTCTGGGCTGTGTGGCTATGGTTTGGTAGTCTTTGCTCCCTATAGTTTCTTGCAGCCGCATCTATGGCTGGCATCTTCAGAGGTATGTAAACATGCTTCTCTCTGTGGCACAGCATCTCACCATGATAGGACCTCTGAAGGTGCTCAGCTATAGGATGCGGCAAATTAATACAACAGCCTAGGAAAACCCACACAGCCAGTTTCTTTCTTTAAAGAGCTATAGTTGCATCTGGTACTCGAGCCGTTACTGCTGCTAAGGGTCCAGATCTTAGAAGTTTCTGGAAGCTCTATTTCAGCCACATCTCCCTAACGTGCAGTGATGGTGAACCTTTTCGAGAGATCAAGCGCCCGGAACTGCAAACTCCAAAACCCACTTTATTTATCGTGAAAGTGCCACCATGGCAATTCTTAACCTGAATACTGATGGTTTTTGTTTAGAAACTGCCAACTCTGAGGTACAAGTGCTGTACTGAAAGGTAACTTCTGGTGGTAGTCGCATATTTTGCTTTTGAAGCAACCATGCAACTCTTCCTCGATGTGGTGAATTCATTTACCCTAGGGAGGGTTTACTCAGGAAGCAAGCCCCATTGCCAGCAAACTGGGCTTTTACACCCAGGTAAAGGGATTGTGCTTTTAGGTTCTTCTCATGAAAATCAGTAATGCTTAATAGTGCTTGGCCAGGGCTACCTACACTGCTTCCTCAAAAACTAGGTCTTTAGGTTTAATGCTAATAATCAGTGCCCAGCCGCCCAGGTCAGCCTAGATGTGTGTGTGGGGATCATGCGGCACGCGCTCCACAGAGAGGGTTCCTGAGTGCCACCTCCTGGCACCCGTGCCATAGGTCTCGCCACCACTGCGTCCTATCGTGTTTTGGTTGTCGTCTTGGTGTGTGGAGTAGCATAGTGTGGGAAGCACTTTTGCTCGTTCCTAAAGACTAGTTGTAGAGAATAAGGAAGAGGCAATCTATTATCATTGTAGTCGAAAAGCAGCTAAGCTAATCTTTATAGGTCAGTTGTTGCTGAGAGACCAGGCAACCTTTTAACCAGGTGAAGTTAGAAGAATACTGCCACCCAGGCTTTGTAGTTTAAAAATGCCAGGCACCCCTGTAGAAGTCCCTCTCTGGTGCTTTTGGTTGATTGGAATTTTGAACTGGATTGTTTGGGGTGCTATAGATTACCACCCACTTGCTGTTGAAACTCGTCTTCTTTGACTAAGTGGTGGCTGGTATCTTCAGAGGCATGTAATGCAGAGATGTGCTTTCTCTGTGGCACAGCATCTCACCAAGGATAGACCCCTGAAAGTGCCAGCCATAGATGCGGGCAAAATGCCACACAGCCTAGAAAACCCAACAGCCAGTTTTCTTTTTTTTCTTTGTAAAGAGCTATGAAGTTGCATCTGTACTCAGCCAAAAGCATTTGGCTAAGGGGCCACAGGTCTTGTGAAGTTTCTTGAAGTTCTATTTCAGCCACATCTCCTGGCCCAGAGTGATGGTGAACCCTTTTCAGGACTGAGTGTCCAAATTATCTACATGCTAAAGGAAGATAAGTATAAGCGGTGGTGTGGATCAAATAACTGAACAACCCGCCTTGCAGTAGTAGGATTCAAATAATCTTCTAACAATTGGTTGTTTGTAAAGCACCATTTTAACAACCAGTTCTAAATGGAACAAGAAGAAGAGGAAGAGTTTGGATTTATATCCCCCCTTTCTCTTCTGTAGGAGACCCAAAGGCTTTACATAATCTCCTTGGCATGTCCTTCCCCCCCTCACAACAAAACACCTCTGTGAGGGTATGAGAGAGCCCCAGAAAGTTAGATATCCAGGACCTAGCTCAATCCAGATAAAATTAGGAATTAATACCCCATCAGTTTCTGTCAATGCACTTTGGCCAATTGGCCATGCTGGTAGGGCTGGGATGGGAATTCTGTAGTTCCTGGAACATCTGGAGAGTCAGAGGTTCCTGCACCTGGACCAGCCCAAGGTCACTCCAGCTGGCATGTGGGGATGCATGAGCTAATCTGGAATTCCCCAGATAAGCCTCCACAGCTCAGGCGGCAGTGCTGGGGAATCAAAACCCGTTCCTCCAGATTAGATACACGGTGCTCTTAACCTCCACGCCAATTGCTGTTCCTGCTGGAATCCCACCACTGAATCCTGCTGAATCCCACCACTGGATCGATAGCTGGCCCCTCTTAGTGGGTGGATCTTGGCCATCTTGCCCCATGCAACCATTACCCCTCTCTTAAAGAAACACCCCCTGCACCCTGATGTTTCGAGTCTACCTCTCGAGCGAGCTGTTTTGCAAAATCTCCAGGTACAAAGGGCACAAGCAGATAATTACGTGTATTGGATTTCATTGGATAATGGCAGCTTAGCCCTTTGTGGTGTAGTAGTTAAGAGTGATGGATCTCCCAATCTTGAGAATCAGTGTTTGATTCTCTGCTCTCTCCAAATGAGAAGTGGACTCTAATCTGGTGGAACGGAGAGTTTATTTCTCCACATGAAGCCTGCTGGGTGACCTTTGGTCCAGTCACAGTTATCTCTAGAACACTCTCAGCCTCCACCAGCCTCACACAAGGTGCGTCTGTTATGGGAAGAGAAAGGGAAGGAACTTGTAAGCCACTTTGAGACTTCCACGGGTTGACAAAAACAGGGAACAACCCAAACCCTTCTTCTCTTAGCTCCAAGCACTGTGACTTGGCATGGATTGTCTAGATTTGTTTCAGGTTGGTTGGGGAGCTGCTTCACAGTACAATAGCATTGGTTTGGTTGGCTGTAGTTTTGCAACGCATGGTGGGAAGGACAGGAGGAAGAGCCGGGTCTTTTCACTCTCTTTGCTCTTTCCTCAGAAGCTTTGGAATCATTCGCTAGTGTATTCCCTCTGCACTGCTTGGCACTTAGATGCCGGGTGCAGGGATGTGGTGCTTCCAGTCGGTTGCTACATTTTGCATTTTCCAGAAGGTGCTGGCTTCAGCTTGCCCCCTGACATTTAATATGCCGCATGCTCTGTGTGACTCACTCTTTCCCCCCCAGGATGATGACACCCATAATGTAAACAGGAGATATCATCCAGTCGTAGGTGCTATCAGTACCTTCATAACCTTTGTCTCTTGTTTTGTTTTTCAAGGAGGTAAAAGAGGCACCTGGGCTCTGTCATACAATAAACTGAAATTTGGTCCAGTCACAACAGGTGCACTGTCTGTGGATGTTCAGTTGACCAAAGAGGCCTGCCGCCAGCACCCATCAGCTTCTTCCAGGGCAGGTGGTTTACCACTTGATCTACATTGAGACACAGCTCGACCTCACAACCCAACTAGAAAAGCATCTTTGACCATGTTGCAACTAATACACCCACTTGCACCTCTTTTTGGAAAAAACGACTGCCTCCAGGGAGCAAGAACGGGGAAATGGCTGCCCTTGTGGGCAGGGCCTAGAGCAGCCATTCTCAACCAGGGTCCCCTGGTACCCTGGGGTGCCGCGGAGCATGTCCCGGGTACCATGGCAACACCACTGCCCGCCTCACCATTTTGTGGTGTCTCCCACTGGCACCAGCAAGGACACATGGAGCTGGCTCCATGGGCAGGGCCTGCCACACAGTCAGCAGCCACCACCACCCCTCAGTGCTACCCTTCACCTGGGAGGGGAAGGTGGGTGTGGACAAGCAGGGGCAATGGGAGGGAAGGGGTGGAGGGTGGTGGCAGGGGTACTGAGATAAGGGGAAGAGTGAGGTCAAGGGTACCTGACCTCAAAAAAGGTTAAAACACTGGCCTAGAGAATCCAACAACACATTTTCCCACCACCCACACCATTGACAACAGCCATCCCTTCTCTTTGCTGTGATATTTCCCAAAAATGTTGAGGCAAAGCAGGGCTGGAAAAGGATGGGGAGAAAGCTGGGGAGTCCCAACTAATGTGCAAATAAAATTAAGTGATAATTCCTTTAAATAAAGAAGCTTATTCTAGAAATGTCCCCAGGTATTCATTGAGAACCCTGTTTTCTGGAGGTTAGACAAGGAGGCTGGGAAGATGTACAATGCTGCTGGTGACGCCATGTTTTTTTCAAACACCTCTCCAGAGATATTAAGTTAACTTGGCATTCCTGTTATTGTCAAAAAATCATTTATTTGGTTGATGTTTGTGGCTTTGCTTCTTTATTGATAGATTTGTTATGTTTGGATCCCTAGCCCACATAAGGATACTTGAGAGCCAGGAGAATTTTGCACCTTATGGATACAATTATCAGATCCCGCCAGCATGGCCAATTTGGCTATACTGGCAGGGGCTGATAAACTGTAGTCCATAACATCTGGAGTGCCAAGGTTTCACACCACTGGCCTACACTGTACTCCGCAGTTT